>NW_028256781.1:0-353047 GCF_048593485.1 Apis florea | reverse complement strand
CATTAGGAGAATATGATATGCAAAGAGGTGGCACTAAAAATTTTTTTACTATTTTAGTGACTATAATTTTTACTATATTTGATTGTTATTTATTTTGTGTGTTTATTTAAAATATTTGTTTGTTTTTTTTGTATGTTTTTGAACTTCTCTTTTAAGATTTTTTTCATTTATTTTTAATTATAGAAAATATTTATTTTCTAATTCAAAAGGATATTATTTATTTATTTCTTATTACTATAATTTAGGGAGATTTTAATAATTTATTCGATTATTTAATTTTGCGGGTATTCACTTTGTTTATATTTATTTTGTTTTATTCTTATTTTTTTTTGTGGAGCTATTGATTTATTTTATATATTTAATTAGTTTTTAATAATTATCTCTTAAGAATATCTGCAAATATAGAAACATTAAGAAAATATATGCTTTAACTTATTCTATTTACGTGATTTTTCGCACTGTGATAAGTGATATCTGGGTGATACTCATCATCATGGCCATACTCTGCAAAAGTTTTATAAGCCGTTTCGCGCACGTGTTGTAAGGGTTGGGAAAAAACCGCGATATTAGAACGTGGACGTGCACCATCCTCTCTATCTAACCAAGAATTCGCTAATATTTGAGATTTCGGTCTCGTATATGACACTTCCCACTGTGACATCTGGCGTGGATCTTAAGACGTTTTATTGCCAGCAAGAAACGTTTGCAATATTGTCACGTAATAAAGGGACATCGCGAGGGAAACACCTGCAGGACACGAGTAATCGAATTTCCATTCTGTCCGTTATTCGATCATTCCGCCGTCTAAAATGGTTATAGATCGTTTTATAAGAATAGCACACTGTACGAAATGAAAAATTATTATCCATTATCCATAATTTCAAAATTTCCTTGGAATATCGTGTTTGATTTGTGATGTTGAAAATTAGAAAGGATATTGAAAGGAAGGATAGGAATAGATTAAAACAAAATGAATTTTGTGTTAAAAATTTATATTTTACTAAAATTATAATATATAAACATACAATATTTAAGTTAATTAATTTTTTACAAAATAAATTTACAATAATATTACAATTTTTATTATCTAATATAATAAAAATGTGTAATATCTAAATTTTAGATATTGCAAAAAAAATGCACAGATATGTTTATCTATGATAAAATTAATATATATCATATTATATATATATATATATAAAATATATTATATGTATTATTTTATTCATATCTAGTTTACATACGCTTAAAATAACTACTCGTCATTTACTATTATTCTTACACTCTCAATAAATTAAAACTACTTATCACAAAGAATTGTCATCCTCTTCATCTTTTATTCACAGTTTCGGAAAGGGGATAAAAAGACGAGGATCTTCGTGCGAGCAGGAAGACTGGAAAGAGGAAGCGGGATAAAAAAAAATAGGAAAGAACGAAAAAGAAGATGCAGAGGGAGAGGGGTAGAAATGGTTGGCAGCCGATCCGTCTCCGGCACCGTCTGATTGTTCCCTTAACGATCGGCTGACAGCGAAGACGTATGTCGGTGCCATCAGATAATGCGAGCGGCGTTGATGTGTACGCGGTGCCCGTGGTACGCGTAAACGTTTTGTAAACGCTTCGCACGTCTTCGTGGCGGCGTTTGTTCGACGACATCTTCATAACGTCCTGGACAAAGAGACTGTCATGTCGCGTCATGCCTCGCGAGCACAGAGCGGATCTCCAGAAATCGTGGCGCCTACACCATGATCTTTTTTCCAACTTTTATCTGATCGAGAAGAAGTAGCGCGCGATATATTCGTCCCTTGATTTCCAGCCTCGATACCACGAAACTGTAATGAAAGTTTAATAAAGAAACGTACTTTTAACATTACTCGTGTTCTAATTGTTTTCCTACTTACTCCTTTCCATTTCGTTCCCTCGAGTTCGGCTTTCTTTCGACTTTGACTGCCTCGTATCTTAACCGTGAAAGACCTGCAATTATTATTGAAGCTGTTAGTGATTCGTAATGTTAATTATATCTCAATGCTTACAATGTTAAATGTCTATGTTCATTAAATCTCACCTTCGAGATTGGAAACGCGATGGACGATTATTTCAAGCGGATCACCAATTTTTCACGAATGGACATTGCTTGAAATAAACAGATATTCCATATCCTTTAAATCCTCCAAACGTTGGACGCGCAGTACATTGTTTCAGCCGATGAACTCTCGTTGAACTTTCCGTTCGTGTTCACGCGCCATCGTCGCGTTTAACGAGCCGTTGACGAGTCGTATGAACACGTTTTCCCTTCGATGATCGTGCACACGCACGATCCTCCTCCGGATCTCGTGTTGGCGTGCGAGTTTGACGCGCCACTTTTAAAACGGATTGACGCGCGTCGGTTTCCCGCTAATGGGCCGGTTTGCATAAACGCGATAAGGCCAATTTGACGGATCGTTTCGCGTAACCTACGAGCTGGTGTTTAGCTCCTTTGTCCGTGGATATGACGCAACTAATCTGAATACGGAGAACGTTGGAAAAGTTAAGAATCCTTTCCTTTAAGGCAGAGGCTTTAAGCTGTGAAAAAATAAAAGAAGGAGTAGAAAAAGAACGGATGGATTAGAAATTGAAATTAAAAATGGGTTTAAAAAAGAAATTCGAAATTTTCTCCTCTTTCTCAACGAATATCGTCGTATTTTATTAAATCAACCTCTCCAAACTTATCTCTCGTTACAGGATAAAACGCGATCAAACGGATCATCCGTGCCGTGAAAGAGAAACTGAAAAGTTGCCAGCTCTCTCGAAAAGAAGAAGGAATAAAGTAAGAACAGGGGCGCGAACGGAGAAGAAAAGATCCATCGAGCCATGTGGCAGGCGCAAACGGTGTGAGTAATGGCGTCGACCAATCGCTTCCACCTCTTGAAACACGAACGCACACCTCCTCACAACATGTTTTCTTTTCCCTTTTCCTCCTCTCTCTCTCTCTCTCTCTCTCTCTCTCGCATCTCTCAATATTTCGCTCTCTTTTATCTTGCATCGATGAGACGCGTATAATAACGTTCGGAGCTATCATCAACGGGATCATTATCATCGATCGAACGACAGCTACGTAACTCCCTCTCTCTCTTTCTCTCGCTAATACACGATAACCGGTCACGATACAGGGATGATACAAAAGGGACGAGTTTAACGACGAAATTATACCGACGGCGTAACCTCGGTGTCCATGAAGACGTAATATTTTTCGAGCCGGTACGATCGTTTACGGCCACCTCGAGGATCTCGAGGGCCCTTGTGATTTCGCGCGCCCACGAAAAACGAGGGAGCGCGCGTGCATACGTGAACCCTCTGGGCCAGGGGCACGGCGTGCCCGAATTAAGCAATGAAATTATCGTACACGCCAACCAACCTCGCTCGATATTTACTGCGCCCCGAAAACGCTCGATAAATATTAATATACCGGTGGGCAAAGAGATTGAAACCGTTTCGATCGTCTCTCCTCTCTTCTTCTCTTTCTTTCATTGTTGTCGGTGTTCGCCCGCCGTGTATACGCGTATAATTTCGTTAGGCGTGTCGTCCAAGGTGTATATATTATACAGGCGAAAGGGAAGGGCGGAGGATGGGTACGTTTGTGTTGGTTGGTTGGTTGGTTGTAGATTGCGTTTAGATTTTTAGTTTAGATTTATCTAGCGGAGTAATTTTAAATACCTTTTTTTTTTTTTTTTTTTTTTCGAAAAAATGCACGCTATATTTTCGACATCTTGATACACATAACTATATATGATCCATATTTTAACAGAACAATATTGATATTTTACGAGAGAAGCGGAAAGGAAATTATTTTTCGTGAAAATGTTTATAAACCAAATAAATTATTGAATTATCCTACACGCGAACGTGATATATGCGAATTTTAAATATTCTGTTTCGAACGAAGAAGAATTATCTCAAAAATAATTGAACAACAAGAAATGAGAGTTTCGAGTGAATTTCACGCGAGCCGAACTTCTTTCTTTATAAAACTTGCAAAATCCAAAAAACGACGCGTTACGAAGCATTTATAATAAAGATAGTTTTCAAGTCTGGAGAATACCATCGTCGCGCTTAATTCGATCGTTACACGCGAACGTTCCATTGCCGCGGTCTTAATTGCATTATTGGATAAAGTTCTTTGCGAAAATGAGGACAACCGGTCGGTATAAGGAGGTAAGAAGCATCGGTAGGGCTTCTCATAAATGGCCACCGACGATTCACGGCGACCACCTTGCTCGCTTTCTCAATAAACAGAACCGTTCTAACATGACCATTCTGAAACTTGTTCCATTCCTTTACTTCACCAACAACGATGGCGTAACAAGGCAGTGACGTTTTATGTTACATATCGTACACACACACACACACACACACACATATAAGAAAAAAAAGCCAAATTCTTTAGAAAATACGGATACCAATTACGATTCTCGACGATTCCCTCCCTCTCGCACAAAATAAAAAAAAGTAGTTTCTATACCGTAATTGCGAGCCTGAAAAGCCAGACCCACCAATAGACTTCCGTGGATCGAACGATCGTCAAAAATCTGCCGGCAACCAGCCGTTTCCTGGCTGGAGAAAACGAGCCGCTGAAACCGCAAACGGCCGTCAGAAATATCGGTTTCCGCTCGCTCGAGATTTCCCAAAACGTTGGCCGAAGAAATATCCATCCATGGCCGGCAGTAAAACTTCGGGATGGGCGTGGAATCGGCGAACAGCCGCAAATCGTGCGACTTCCACGATCCGGGCGCAGCTTGCCCCTTCGCCGGATTATCCTGGCAAGTAGCCGTTTTCGCGGCCAATATGGCGGCGCGGCGCAAGAACCGCTCCCAAGATATTAACCAGTTGTCCACCAGGCAATCGACAATTTCTTCTTTCCCCTCTTCCTTTACCACGAACCGGATGATCGATGATCCTGGAATCAAGAAAATTGCCACGATTATCTTCTTCTTCAGGCCAGGCTGGCCTACGCTCGTCTCCCGATTCCACAAATCCAGCCTCGCGATCAAATTATAACTGTATAAAATTCTTCCATGATTATGATCGAACGAGGAAATTCTCCTTGAAAATCGATTTTCTGAAACTCTCTCGTTCCCTGCTGCATTTCGTTCCGTGCAATTGTCGTGTACAAAGGGTGGGGAGGAAGGCAGGATCACGGGTGGGAGAAAATCTGTAGATTCGTCACGTGGCATTTCTCGTCGAGTGATTTTCACGAAGATGAGAAAAATCTGTGGCTCGTTGAACAAATTCTTCGGCGTGACTAACGGCGAAGTCACAATATTTAAGGCTGGGAACCGATCGCGAAACATCGGGGCTCGAATTTTTGGAATCCTACCTGGGAGAAACGCGCGGCTCCTTTAACCCGTGTGACGAATCGTTGGAGCATCAGTTTTCAAATTCGACGTTCCCTGCGTTAAATATCGCGTGGTATTTCGGGATACCTGTTCGTTTCGGGGGGGAGGGGGGGGGCGGTTCGCAAGATTTTCTTTCGAGATAGGGGAAAAGCTTTCCTCTTCCTTTTTGCTTTTCGAAACCGTGCACCCTTTTGGCGCACGTGTGCGGAGGAGGATCGTAAATAACGAGAGAGAGAGAGAGGATCGAGGGGAATGTAATATTTTTCGGGAGGATAATAATTTTTTTTCGTCGATGACAGCTCGATAAACTCGTTCCGTGATCCGTGGGAGATCACAATGCGTTCATAAATTCGCGAATGGAAGTGTCGAACTTGCTCCAGGTGTTTCGCCGCCATTACGACGCTCGCGTATTGGCCCCCAGCGACAGAAGATAATTGTAGCACGGAAGTCTGCACGACGTTTCAGATTCATATCGACGTATTAATTTAAAATTTTCATACATAAATAAATAAAGTAGACGTTTAAGGAATAACGACCAACAGTTTATCCTCCTTTCACTTTTCATACATCTTACAAATTCGATCACCCACCAGTAATAATTCATCCTCCTTCCTCTACATCTTGAATTAAAAAACAATAAAAGATCTAATTCATATTCTCAAACACTATTACCTCCACTATGATTAATTACTAATTACGGATTAAAATAAACTCGATAAATATGAATTTTCATAACTTACTTAAATCACCAATTATTCGATAATTGCCACCGCTTTATCATCGCCTATTATCTTACAATGATAAAAAAAAAAGAAAAAAAAAAATCTCAAGAAAGATCCTTACAACGCACTCTTCCGGAGAGGGGGAAAACTCCACCAATCTTGCTCCAACTCCAAACTCAACCCCCTCGAATCCGTTCAAGCGAAAATCGCGGTGATGGTTTTGCTTCTGGTCGAAGGGGGGGGAGGGGAAAAAAAAAAAAAAAAAAGGCCACGCGATCCGGCCGCGCGACAACGTCGGTGGAGCGCGAGACGGCCGAAGAAGGTAATACGGTCGAGGAGCAAAAGGGCCGAAAGACATCGTCCGTCGAGTAATTACATGCCCCGGGAGAGGCCGGCAATGGGATCCGAGGAACCCGCGCGGTTAGAAGTAGGTGGTTTAAGGGTTTAGGTGTGCCGCGGAAGGGGGACAGAGGAGGAAAGAAACAACACCGAGGGGAGGAGAGGAGAGGAGGGAGGTAGGGTAGGGTAGTTAGACGAGAGAGAGAGAGAGAGAGAGAGAGAGAGAGAGAGAGAGAGAGAGAGAGAGAGAGAGAGAGAGAGAGAGAGAGAGAGAGAGAGAGAGAGAGAGAGAGAGAGAGAGGGTTTATACCTCTATATAGGCTGGCGTGACGTCCCCGTGTGGTGGTGGTGGGATAGCCGGCGCGAGAGCACTATATTACATCATTGGCGGCCATTTTGGACCACCCAAGTCGCTGTCAGAGCATAAAAAATATGAAGTTCTTTTAGGGCCGCCTTTTTTCCGTGCCGCAAGCGGCGCGGCTCTGCCGGATCGTACCGTAACGCAGAAAGGCGGCGCGAACGGTCGAGAGAGAGAGAGAGAGAGAGAGAGAGAGAGAGAGAGAGGGAGGGAAGGAGGGAGGGAGAGAGAGATAGGTGGAGAGAGGATCGAGGAGAAAGGAGGACAGGGTGGAGATTGCTGGAACGAGGAGAGAACGAGGAGAGTCGGCCGGAAGGTTGGAGGGAAAAGAAGAGGAGGATGGGGAAGAAGGGGGTGGAAGAAGGGGGTCGCTTCTTTATAGGAAAGACTGAGAGGCTGAATGTGGGAGGAGGGCGAGGGAAAGAGGATGGACTTGAAGAGAAATTTAGAAATTGAAGAAACGTGAAGGAGGTGTTCGTCGAGGGTAATAGGGTGGAAGATGAGGATCGAGGGGGACGGATACCGATCCCGAGGCACGCTTCGAAAGGGAAAGCGTCGAGTTGTCGATAAAAAGATCGAAGAGAATAGATGGACATATATATTTCTTTTGGGAAACGTTTGGGAAAATTATTGGAAAATCAACAAGATGAAGATTCTTCTATTGGAAATCGACAAAAGTTAAGTATGTTGATTATTCTAGATAATTTAAATAATCGAAGAAAGAAATTTAACGAAAAAAGAATTCTAGGAGGACCAGGTAGACAAGGAGATAGAAATAGTAGGCATAATCGAATGGCTGAAAGGAGAGGAAAAAAGAAAAGGAAAGGCAGAGGCTAAAAAGGCTGCAGGGTCTGTTCGCGAGGAACGAAAAGAAAGATATACTTATGTAGTTAAGCCGATGTAGTTGGATCGTTTCGTCCGCCATCGCCGTGGCGCACTTTTTAAACTGTACGATTACTTCCCTCGTTTCCCATTCTCTTCAAACTTGATGAATCGGGGCGTAATCCTTCGTGGACGCCTCGAACGTGATTTAACGATAGAGAACAATCGTTAAAATTGCCTCGAACAATCGTCGTTTAGTTTAATAAAAGGTTTTACGCAATCTTTTATCGGGTTGCGCGCCAATTTGTCTGTTTGCTTTGAAATTTTTCACGCGCCACATAGTAGGCGCGCATTTTTTTACACATCTCTGTTTATACGTCAACAAAGATTGCATTAACACGGCGGTAATGGCGTATCGATTGCATCACTTCACTGACGAAATTGAGCCTACAGAGTGTCAGAGGTAACGTTTTCAATTCCAACTCCCACACCGAGGTGGTAACGAGCCATCAAGTTCGCTGGTAATCGAATGCCAACCGCGGCATTCGTGTTTGCTCTAACGCCTTCGCGAGAAACGCGAAGCTAACTAATCGATGTCTACGTCGTACGTATCTCTGACTTTCACTCTCAAATTTAACACGTGGGTTATTGCTTCTTTCCTTTTTCTTTTTTAATTCGATTCATTTTTTTCTTCTTTTTCCTATACAAAGTTTGAAGAAATTCAAGAATCACTCGATAATCGTTCTCGATAATTTTTCTTTTTCCCCTTTCTCTTCTCGCGAGAAAGAGAAAGAAAATCGTGGAAGACGAACATTTCTCGCAGATGCAGATAAGTCACGCCACGGAACACGATCGAGGGATTCTCCGGGGGAGGTGTACAGAAGAATAAAGGGAACGATTATTTTCAAGGCAATAACTCAAGGCCGGCCGGTTAAACGTAATATCTCTTAAAACTCGACGCAAGATTAAACGCTAGCACAATTAATCACCATCGACGGTTAAGCCTCTCGCGAAAATCGATATATCGCGCGCCGCTATCTTCCCTCGAAAACCTTTTGCGCAAGACACGCGGCTCGTGATGGGTGAATTTATTATTGGTAATCGTGAATAACGACCGAGCTCGTTGTTTTCGATCTTGAGAAATCAGCCTTCGGACCAGCGTCGGCTGAGCAACTTATAGCAATAAAAGCGGAAGCTAATTACATTTATTAAAACCGACCCGGTCGCATCTATTATATACCCGAAGAATATCACGAACATCGAAACGAAATTACTCTTACCGTTGATTTTTTCTCTTGTGTTAATATATTCGATCATCCAACTAAAGAATTATTGCCCAAGATTTTCAAAGCTTCGTTCATTTTCGCAAATCCATTGCTCTTAGCTTAATAATATCCATAATCTCCTTTCGAACATCTTCTTCCGGTAGAAAACTAGTCGGTCAACACCGCGACTAGTAAAAAGTTTCTACACGAGTCCTCCGATTGCGATCCAATTTAATTTCTTACACGTGTTCGAGTCTCTTCCCTCTAATAATAAAATTGACAAAGCAAAAGATCGTTGGGCTCGTGTACGGAAGCGTGGTGAATTGGGAATCGATCGAAGTTAATATCGAGCGAAGCGTTGCGAACGATAAAGGGGCGAGCAAAGAAGAAGCCGGGATACAAATTTATTCGCGGAGCGTGTTTGGTAGGCGTTGGGAGTGACGCAGCCCGCGCGGCCAATTTATTCCGGCGCGGTAAAAGGGCCTTGAGACCTCGAGAAGACGAAGCTGCCGCCACGATCAAGTCATTCCATTATCTGAATTGAGTGCTGCTCGTGGGTACCTGCAATCAGTTTTTTTCCCCACCCCTTGCTGCGCCCCTACCTCCTCTCCCTCCTCCTCCCGTCACGCCCTCGAGAACCGAAATAAACAAGCCGGTATCAAGGATGGAGACCGAGAGGGTTGTCCAACGGTTGTTGCAGCTGCATCCACTCGGGTTTATTAATCGGGTAATAAGCGATTCCCTTTCGTATTTTTACTATATGCGGGGTTAGAGGGAAGATTCGTTGGATTTTATAGACGAGAGATAAAACTGTCGAGCGGTTAAAACGTTTTAGCAGTTGAGGTAATTAAGGAGGGTTTGAGGAGAAATATTTGTCCCGTAAAGGAACGATCTAAGAGAAAATCTTTTTCGAAAGAACGATGTATAATTCAGGTTATTCTTATATATTTCATATATTTCGGTAATGATACTAATTTCGCCGATCATCTCCTTTCGTTTCATTTTTTCAGAATTAAGGTCAAATCACGCGTTTTCTTTCTTTCTTCCCCCCCCCCCCCCCCCCCCCCGCGTAAACGATTTCAAGTTTTCGTTCAAATCTTTCGAGCCAAGTCATCATCTCTCGCTCGTGATATTAAAATAATCACGGATTTCCATGGTGCGATAATCGCGATTAATTGCGCACCTCGGCTGCGCAAATTACGGCCAACTCGAGATATCCTGCGCCGATCTCTGTCGGCGATGCCGCGTCTCCGTTTCTTCTCTCTCTCTCTCTCTCTCTCTCTCTTTTTTTCGCGAGCGTGCGGATCGATCGTGCCGATCGACGGAAGCGGGGCTCGAGATCTCGAACGAGGGGGCACCCTCGAGCGGCAACAACGCGGCCCGAATTACGGGATCATTAAATTCAATTTGGCATTAAAATATTGCCTGCTAATAAGAATCGCGCCGCCAGTGCATGTACCTGACGCATAATTGCATTATTATGCTCTCCCTTTTAGCGAACAAATTGCCCTCCCCCTCCCTCGCCTCTTTCTACCACGAAGCTGATACCGATTTTTCCCCCTCCCATCTTTTTTATCTCTTCCCTCTCTGTCGCGTTGATTTTTCCACGGCTCGTCGATCTCGTGAGAAATTACTCGAAGATGCTCGAAGTTGTTCGAGGCTACGTTTTGAGAAAGATGGAAAGGTTGTTGAAAGATTGAAAAAAATGTATATTTTTCACGGGAGCGCGATGGCGAACAAGGGTGAACGATTCCAGACACGGATGGCGTAAGATAGGAATTTTAAGGGGCATCGTGCGTAATTATTTTCGCATTTAGATCAGTCGACCGATAAATTTTCATACGGCTTATTAATATTATAATTCGACCGTTCGTGTGCACAGCATGCGCGCGTGTGTGTACGTGTGTCTACCGTGATAATTAAAAATTATTTTAACCGGTGGTCAATTTATCCTCGTCCGTTTATCCTTGTTTTCCTCTTTCTCCGACTTTTCTCATTCGTTGCAGGCAAGTGCAACGAATATCGACGCTTTCGTGAGAAATTATGCAAGTCCCCGAGCCACTTTAACCAGGTAATTATTTTGTCGCTTTTTATTCCAGCCACTGTGCGTGCTGTTTCACCTCGCCTCGCCTTCTTTCCCCTTTCCCCCTTTTTCGCTCATCATCCCTTCCCTGCATCTCCCTCCTCTTTTTTCCTCCCCATTTCCTGCCATCTCCAATTTCCTTTTTCCCGCGTTTTTCTCCTCTTTCTCTCTCTCTCTCTCTCTCTTTTTCCTTCTTATTTTCCTGCTTCTCATTTTCAACTCGAAAATAAACCGAGAAACGAATCCACCACGAATGATTTTTCCTCATTGCGCATCGATTTATCTTTCCCCCGACGTGTCGATCACGTTAATGAGGAAGACGCGCTTGAGATGACGTCCGCGGGGAATGAATGTGTAATTGGTATTAATAAAATGAAATAAATTCTAGCTAAAAATATTACTATTAATTGCAATTCGTTGAGCATTGCGAATTGGCGACGAAGAATATCCTTGGATTGATTCCAACAGCATAATCGCAGACATTCCGGCTTAACTCGCGAGGTTTCTTCGATTCAGGAAGCAACTGAGAGCACGTATCGCGAATAAGTTTCGTTCCAAACTGTCTTTACTAAACTGTGCTCGTCACGGGTATGTGTTGTATATCTGAATGATATCTGCGTTTCGCAGGAAGCGACGATTAGATCACACCAAGTTCACCGAGAAACGTTAAGTCTGTAATAATAATATAAACGGTGAGGCGCGTGTGTATACGTATTCAGAAACAATGACACAATCATTAATCATCGAATCAACCTTGCAATTTAGCTGTCATTCACTTTTTCTTCGGTGATTCTATAATCACTTTATCCGGATAAAGTTTATATTTTTTAATATCGGGGCAATAAATAGTAGCAAGTTGTAATCTTGTAATTTACTTGTCATTAACTTTTTCATTTAACCTAACGTCGTTCTTTTTTTTTTTTTTTTCACTTATATGAATGGAAAGCAAAGATTCACTCGAGCAGTTGCACAACGACCGTTTTTTCTTTTTTCTTTTTTTATTATTATTAGAAAGTTTATAGTTTTGAGGAACTTTTTGCAATTTACTTTTTTCTCCGATCATACTTCTATGATCACTTTATCTATAAACAGTTGGATCAACTAAGTAAAAACTGACACGTTTGCACAAAGAATTTTTCGTGTTTGCATCAAGAATCTCTCTTAATCGATCTTTTATCCTTGTTTTATCTGTAATTGGCTGTAATTGCCGCTGCCAACGGGGAAATTCTTGCTACCGTTCCGATTGGGTAAGCATCGTTGCTCGCGAATATGGCGAGCCAACCGATCGGTATTCGCTCATGTCATAGAAAATCTGCCGCGTTACCTTTTGCAATGGTCGCTTGTTATTACGTGAACACGAACGTCTTTCCTTTAACGGGTGTAATCGGCAACCACGAACGTTAAAATGGCGCGTACGGAAGCCGAACGAACGTGGATGTGTCGAAACTCTTCTAAATGGGGGTAAATTTATATATTTCGTGTATTTATATACACGACTCGATATATTCCTCCGCTCCTTCCACTCTCCTTCCGCTCACAAATTTCCACAAATTTTAATCGAAACGAATATCTGAAACGAATTCGAGGTAAATTCGACGGGCCTTCGACATTTTATCTCTCGACAACTTTCATTTAAAAAAAATTAATACCCATCCTCCGCCATCGCTGGCAGACATTCTGTGGGCGCAAGGTGCAAGACGGAAACGCGGCGCGACCGCAGAGAAGAGGTGGCCCTTCCCGCTCTTCCAGGTGGCCACCGCCATCAGCGTGAAACCTCGACGATAGGTCGAGGGGGTACACGGGGGTTAGCGATAGTTTAAACGTTAAAGCCGAAAGTTTCACGAGGCTGGAAAGTCGAGGGATCCACGATCTAATCTACCGGGATTTATCCTCTCCAGCCCCCTTTCGGCGCCATAATATCTGCGGGCGCAGCTGCCGTTTCGGCTATCCTTTCTGGTAGGCGGCGACTTATCTCTACTTTACGACTGACTACGTTCGACGCTTAACGTCGAATCCGGCCGGTGCTGCACAGATAAAATGGTGGTCCACCGTCCCCCCGTGGTGGCCATTTTGCCTCTAATTAATTGACGAGGCTATTCCTTTCTCCCTCTCTCGGGTATCGGCCACCAAAAACCCTTGGCCAGCCTCCCAACATATCCTCTTCGACCGCTTTAATGTATTCGGATACCTATCTCGCCTCTTTGCTCGCCTCCTCGCTGCCCCGGACAAGCTCCTACGTTTAAATTTCACATTGACTGACGATTCAATGCCGCTGCCGGTCGCCCGATCGGCCGCCCTTAAATGTAAATCCTGCCGGGAGGAAGACGCCACGCTCATAGCAATCGTGTGTCACCGACCCTTGTCTCGACGCGAGACGCTTGTCCCCGATACTCTTTCATGCCTCTCGCACTTCGCGATACGTGTCGCTAGTATATACCGCCCTTCTCACCTTGGGAAACGATGCACAGAGAGAACACGAGAAGAATGGAACTCGAACGAGAGTGATCGCTCTCGATAACGATTTAAACTGTACAGCGTATTTTATCCATCCATTTTTTGAATAATCTTAAAACGTACATCCAACAATCGAATTCGTCCACGATTTTTCTTCCCAACTGTTCGTCTCTGAATTCTGTAACACTTCCCTCTCTTCCACCATCTTCCTTTCACCCTTCGGACGATTCACCATTCTTTCCCGGAGACAAAGGAGTTGGCCTGGCAAAATGGTAATAACCCGTACACCGCAAAAGCTGGAGAAGGTGTCGCGGCGAGTTCGCAACGCGATTGTACACAGAAGAGTCTCGAGCAACAATAAGCATCGTCGTGGCCGCTTCGTTTTTCTCCGTGCCTTAAACGGCCGCTTCTTCTCCACTCTCTCTCTCTCTCTTTCTCGGTCGGAAAGGAAGATCGTAATCTGAATGGGCCTCGGTGTTGTTGCCGGCGTGGCGGGTGCCAGCGGCAGATAGGGATCACCTGGAGGAGCGCGTATCGCGGGGCACACTGTGTGTACACGTACAGGCGCAATCCACGCTCGGGATATAGGATAACGTAGGATCCCACTTAGCTACTAATGCTGTCGCTACTCGCCCTTTCCCAGCGTAAATTATGTCCTCGAGCAGGATCGTCCGTTTTGCCCGCGACCGCCCTCGCCCACGGAGGAATATAACACGATCTCAGGGCTAATCGGCTCTCTCGTAGCTCGTGGAACCGCTACCAGAGGTGATTCCGAGGACTCTCGAGGACTGGATCTAGATGCCGGCTAATCAGTTTTTTTCCTTCGATTTCTCTCTTTTTTTTTTTTTCTTCTTTTACATTGGCAACGTTGATATCGAGAGGAAGACGGTTGCGTTGTAAGGGGATACCTCGACGATCGTGTTCCATTTCCAGCAACCGGAGAAACTACTGTTGGAAAGCGGTTTTTTTCTTTTTTCTTTTTTCTTTTTTTTTTTTTTTCCGTTTTACGACGAGAGACTCGTATCGAAAGGGAAATAAAGAGGGGAGAGGATTCGATATATCAAGTCTTAGTCTTTTACGTTGCGAGAGAGGAAAGGAAAGGAATTTTTAATATTAATAGAAATTATTATTATATTCGATGAGGAATAAATAATCGTAAAGATCGAAACGATATATTGATGTGGATGTGGAAGAGAGAGAAGGAAATTCAATTCAATCAATTCGGGAAACGAGGTACAGCCTCGCCTCTCCATCTTCTGGAGGAAATTTTTTTAACAATAGGGATAAATAACAATCTCTCCAGAGAATACAGACAGAGAGTTCTAATTAAGTCTTCAAGATCTGAGAACCAATTTTCGAATTGTCAATTCGTGCATGCATCCTATTCTCGCCGAATAGTTAGCGAATAGCAAGGAGAGGCCTATCCGCTTGGCGATTCAATAAACTCGAGTTGCTGCAACACCTATGCAAAGAGTTGGAGAAGTTGGAAGCCGTCAGCTCGGCGAGAAGGCCAGCCTCGTTAGCGTCATTTTAGATCGGATCGTGTTCTTCGGCCGGATCGAAGAATAGAGAAGAAAAGGTAGAGGGAGAAACGGGTGATTTGTGGCTTTTCCCGGTACCACGCGACGTTCACCCCGACAATTTGTATTTCCGATTTCTATGGCGAACGCTTCTGGCGGGGCTGCCAGGTGTTGGAAAGGTGGCTGTTAGACGGTTCGCGTAACTCGTCTCATTGTGTCGGCGATTTTTGAGATGCGGGGTTGTTGCGTGTTACCGAGCAGAACGTGAGGTAGTCGAGAAGGAGCGTCTAACAAGGGATCAGAGTTCGAGAAGGGACGGATAGGGATGTCTTCGACTCGTCTTCGATCGAGAGAGATGAAAGAGGGAGAAGAAATTTGGAGTTGGAGATATAATAAATTCCTTCCTTCCAATTTAAAAAACTAGTAAAATTAATATTACAGTACGTAAAACTTATTATCTCTGCAAACTGGATAACGAGAAGCGTTATGGACAAACAAAAACCAAGAAGAGAAAGCAATTCGAGATACGTTTAATAATTTAAGAATATTACTTATTGAGGTGTGGAATGATTAATCGAAAACCTAGCTTGAAATAGAGAAGGACAAATTCAAACGATATAACAAACGTTCGAATACAAGCAGAAGAGATCCTCGAATAATAAGGAGCACCCCGTGAATTCGACGTTTTTAAGAGATCTACACGTGGACTTTTAGAACGCGTCGGCCCATTGTGGGGATCGTAGGGTGGTCTCTAGGACAAATCTGTCTTTTGTGGCGACGCTCGGTGGCGTTCATTCTCTATTGCGGTAACGTCGACAGCGAGCACGGCAACGACAATACCCGTGTACAAACGATCGAGTGGGCGGTAGCCGTGTTTTCGGCTGCCCTGTCCCTTTCATTGTCGCCCCAACGGCGCACCATCTTCTCGATTTCTCCGTCGGTGAAGCCCTGCTGGCAGGACACGCGCGTCTTCCCATTCATCTCGACGTCATGCTTGTTACACTATCTCTTTTCTACGCAAAGCCAGATCCTTTTTCTACGCACTTTTCACTTTTGTAAAAATAAACGTTTCAAAAATTTGTGTCGAATATTAAGTTTTTTTTTTCTTGGAAGATAAAAATATATATTTCCTCTCCTCGTTTAACCTCGATCTTTCGCAGAAACTTTCTTCTGCTTCTTCAACAAAACGAGCAAATTTTATCGATTATCCCCGCAATAAAGTCAAGTCCCTCGATTTCGAAATAGTTCCCAAGCGTCGCGAGAAATCTGGCATGTACATCCGCGAGACTCTTTGTCTTTTTTTTTTTTTCTCGAGGGTGCGTGAACAAAACGTGGGACGCAAAGCCGGTTTCCATCGAAATGGAACATAGGTATCAGCGATGATCCCCGTGCGAGGCGCCAGCTGGCTCATATTGAAACCAACCCCCTATCCTGCTCGACCATTGCCCTCCCTTCCATCCTTCTACAAAGAACCTAAATCATTTTCAACCCCTCTACCGATGCTTCCTGCGTGCACTAACTACCCCTGGTTTCCTCAGGGGCCGCACCCTGGCAGGCCAGGCTCCACCTACTCTGAAAGGTCTAGCGTTTATAGAGTCCTCCTTCGCGAGAGTCAATACAGTTAATTTGTTTTTTTTCTTCTTCTTGTAATTCTTTTTTTTATTCGATTCTTTTGACAAGCAATTTTCACTAATTTGTATCTTTGAAAATGGAAGAAAGGATGGCTCTAAAAATTTAAAGTCTAATCTAATCCAAAGATTCGTATAATTTTATCAAATTTGAATTAATTAACATATTGACATACTTGAGTTTTCTTTTTGATCAATATTGATTACATTCTTGTTTTTGTTGCAAACAATAATTAAGCAAATTGAACAGATGGAAGTATAGGAGTCATAATAATTTCGAGGCGATTTCAATTTGAAAGATGTTTCCCTCTCTGCCTTCCTGGTAATTAGATAATAATCACCTGTGGACCCGACAGAGAGCAATCCAAGCGACCGAATAATGACTCACGCGGTTGACAAGAGCAAAGACAAACGATGATCGCGAGCAGAAAGGTAAAATCATTAGCCACGAACAAAGCCACGAGTAACGTATGTAACGTGCGAACATTGTGTGTGGACTCAAGTGTTTCTCATCCTTGGTGAATTGGAACAACACTTTGGTTGCCAGACGCGAGAAGATTGATAGTTCAACAACATTCTCTTCACGAAAAATATTCGAGAAACTATGATCGTGCGAGGCAACGAATGGTTTTCGACCATTTTTGTCCCTTCTTGTTAAATGAGAAGCAAGCCTTTTCAAGTACCAAGTACGGATCGTTCTCCAACGTCGTGCAGCTGTGCAAATAAGGAGTAAAAACGGCGCTGCTCGAGTAATTCAGACCTCATTTCGCTTAAATAACATTGATACAACCGATTACCACCGATCCTCTTAATTGATTTTGGTCTATTAATCGAGCTGCATTAACCGTATCCGTGGCTGTCTCCATTAATCATTCCTTTTCGGTTCTTTCGTCCAACATCAAATAGACGTTCTACTTTTTTTCCCTCTTCCACCATTCAGTTTGGACAGGTTAAATTGTAAATTTTTACGAAATTCGATTGTTTTTTTTTTTTTTTTTTTTTTTTGCTTTCTATAATTTCTTTGCTGATCGATTAATTTAATCGGAAGCCTGGTCGTTTGTATGAAAATCGAAAAAGTCAGTGGCTTTTTTTCTATATTTATACACAACTCTCTTAAAGATAAAGAGATCTTTATATCAAAAATACTTTATTATATCCTATTTTATTATATAACTCTTTGATCGATTAATTAAATTTAATATATGCAGACCACCGTTCATTCCAAATTCCTTCATCCCCACTAGTTATCAGAATAACTAATTTCACGTTTTTTTTTATAGATAAAGAAATCTTTCGAGAAGTACAAATCCTCTTATCCCTGCTCGATTGATTAATCAAACTTAATACTTAGCCTTGATTCACTCCACGTTAGAATTCGGATAATTCACGTTTTCCGAACAGGTATAAAGAAATCTTTCGCGTAGAGCTACGCGGTTTAAAACTCCGAGCGATCCCGAGGCCAGGCAAAAAGAAAGAGAAACTCTCTGGTCACGAGTTTCATTGGCCGACAAGAAAAGACCCGGCCACCAATGTACGATGTTCATCGGTTGAATTCGAGCCGCTTCGAAGGCCCACGTCGTAATAGAATCGTTCGATACGGACACGAAACCGAGGCGAACGAGACGCTGAAGACGTAATTACGTAGGATCGAATTGCCGCCAGGACCTGACAAGTTCTTTCGGTTTTACTAAGAGGGAGAAAAAAAAGAGAGAGAGAGAGAGAAAGAAAAAAGACCCGCGAGAAAGCACGATGGATGAAATTGCCGCTTTCATATAACCCCGTCGCGGAATCGACGTTAAAACAATCGCAAGAATTCTCGTGGAATTCAAATTCCATTACAACGAGGCAATTAGAATTTTTATACAACCGAACGTATTAATATGATTCCGAGATGGAATTTGGATAATAATAAACTGGAGAATCGAGTTGGATTTTTCGAACCAACACGAGATGATTTTGGAAAGAGAGAGAGAGAGAGAGAGAGAGAAAGGAAGGCCATCAGGTAAAAACGAGGTTGGAACGAAGGTTTCTCGAGAAAAGAGACTTGGATAATCGCGAGTCTCCACTTGCTCGACTCATTAATCGTGAGTGCAGTATCGTGTCCACCTTAAAGAAAAAAAAAAAAAGAAAAAAAGGAGAAGAAAAAAAAAACGACGCAAGCCAATTATGAGAGCAATTGTCTAAATTGATGGCTGGCAATTGTTGTCGTCTTGTCGACGAGATGATGGAATTAATTGCTGGTGAAACTTCTGGTGGCGGTAAGAGGAGAGTTAGATCGAGTTGCGTCTATTTTTTTTTCCTTTTTTTTTTTTTTTGTTTTTTCCTTTCTATAACCGGTGAGATGCGATCGTTAATAAAAACGTTAGCGATATTTATAAATTTTCAATCAATCGTGGAAGCTAGGAGAAAGTACAGGTTTCCTTATTAAAATTTCAGATTGAATTTATGAAATTAAAATTTAAACATGTATCCATCCTTACTTTAATCGAATTAGAAATTTTGCTCGTGCATTATCTATGCAATAATTCGTACACGTACAATTCCACGTACAAACGTTTCAATACCATATTCCTCTATTCCAAAGTTGTACGAGGCAGCGAAAGTTACATTAAGTAATCGAGTCAAACATCTTCCATCCAATCGAGATCACAATCTCTGTGTCGAGGTATAATAAAGACATAACTATAACAATATTTCTCCTAGTCCTCCTTCGACGTGAATTTAACCAGCATCGTAACCAATGACGTTAACAGGCTAACCAGTCGTCGAGGATTGTTCCCAGTGCACTCCAAGTGTAACTCGGCAACAACGTGTGGATCGACAGGCGTCGAACAAGCGGAAGACGAATGAATTCCGGCCGAGCTCCAAGTTCCTCTGATCGATCACGACTAGGGTGGCTATCATAATCGATAATGCTCCCGACAATCGAACTCGAATGGTCACGCTTTCGGCGATCGTTACTCATTTCCCTTACGAGGCGGCATCGTCATCGCATCGTCATTTGCCAAGATTCTCCGCCACTTTTTCGTCGTGGATGCGCGCCGCGCCTTTCCACAGGCTGCCAGCCGGCTCCCATTTGAGAGGGAACTCGACTCCACCCTCGTTCCCCCATTACTTTCTCATTTTCCACGAAAGATGGACGTTCGAACCGGCTTTCTCACTGATTTCGTGATTTCGAATGATCGTTAGATAGACCGAAAGATGGAAAAAATTTCGTTTATGATGAGATGTATAAAAATTTCGTTCGTTCTATTGAAATTTTTAAAATATATAGATAAAATTTACACGCAAAATTGATATTATTTTAGCGTCGATAAAATATTTTATATAAATAAATTGTAGAAAACGAAAGAGTTGAATAAGAATGATGCGTTTGATGCAGACGAGCAAGATCTCTCTTACCGTTTCTAATAGACCGATATAGATCCGATCGATCATCTCTTTGACAAACGATCGCACCCGTGGACAAATAACAGATCCACGGTGGATGTATGTATCGCGCGGAGATCGAGCGTTCAACAGAACGTTCTTAATACGCCGTCTAAATCACAACTAGCGTCGTATCGTGTACACAAGAGAACGTACACAGAATTCGCTTAATCCTTGACAAGAAGCCATCACGCTTGCCTGCGAAAGCAAACTGAGAAAAGAAGCTAATCCCTTCCGGGAATCTGAAATCGCTTCTTATTAACTCTTCTCTCCTTTCCTTAAATGAGAAATTGTGCGGAACTAAACGTTTTTCCGTACACGACACGCGATGATTGTCGGAGAGGGCACAGCGATATAGGCGTCGGTATCTCATACGAGAATTTAATTAACCCTTTCGTGTCTACAAACGATATCTCACACGCAATAAACGTGTAAACTTTTTTCTTTTTTCTTGATCAACACGTATTAAACACCTTATCGATACATATTCGAGAATGAAATAGTGAAATTTTCCCTCAACACGGAATGACATTGAATAGAATGGGATGAAATTAAACGTGATAGAAAACAAGAGAGAAAGAGACACGCGATTCAGGATTAATAAACCGTCGGTTCGATCTCGAATCGATGGTGGCCGCGCCCACGTAACCGGCTCCATCGGCAATCGATCGAGCAACAATCGAGTAAGAACCGTTCCCAAAGGTGCAATTAACCTGTCGATCTCGAGGTGGACGCGGAAGCATCGAAAAAGCTGGAGCCTTGGTTCGAAGATGGAATCGAGGATTTACGTAGACGAGGAGGGGTTGAAAAATAGAAATTAAGGGCCGGTGAGTTATCGCGGTTGCGTGAGAAGCAGGCTAAGATAAATCAAACCGCACTGGCAACCGCAACGCCACCCCGAGTTCGGATCACGAACGCAAAAACCCCCATGGCAAATCCCCTGGGATTAATAGTGTGCCACGGTTGGAACCGGTGCCCCTGATTGGTCCAATTCCCTCGGTGCAACTCGGTGCTCCTTTCCTTTTCTTTTTTTTTTTACCCTCTCTCTCCTACGACGCCCTCCTTCTTACCCTTCGTCCCCCACGCTTTTTCTTCTTCCTCTTATTTTCCTCGGGGTGACCCGAGGAGGACCTTCTCTGCAACCCTCGTCGAATTATAAATTTTGACCGACAGTTACGATGATCGTTGGACGTTTGTTTTTTCTCTTTATCTCTCTCTCTCTCTTTTAGAGCGAACGAGGTGGAAGGGTGAACCTGTTGGCGGCCATTTCGATAGAGACGTCCAGGGATTTGCGCGGTGGACGAAGTCGTTTATGAAAGCGAGACGGAGAAATTGGCTGGTCTATATAATCGATTTTCTTTTATTATTCCTCTTCAAGGAGATGTACAAGAGATAGAGAGATAGAAGACACTCGAAATAAAGGAATATATATATATATTTACGAGAGAGGAACAAAAATAGAAGTATAAGCATAATAATAATATTCAAATAGAAATTTACTTTTTATCGAGAGGTTGACGATAGAAAGTGAATCGCGTAGTAAAAAGTTGTCGATGATGAATATTGGATTTCACATTGGGTATAAAGAATCGATCCGTACGTTTTATCGATGTTGGCTAATTGAAATTTATTGTAATTCGTTTGCCATAAATGATCCAAGTTTTAAGATCGAAAATTTGCTTAAAGAAAAAAAAAAAAACGACACGGAAGAACGAACGAGACGAACCAGCAGAGTTAACTGGTTAAGATCATCTGCAATGTATAACGATGCAGCTTTTTAAATCATTTTGTACACAAATATACGGATAATATCCGTAAACGGTATTCGAATTCCGAACATGTAGCATCACGAGAAAAATTTCGTTTATGCGACAAGAGAGAGGGCCCTGCACCGTTATCCAACGATAATTTTCAATCGATTTCTTATGCCACGCTTATACCGAAAGCCTGACACGACGTTTCACCTCAACACTTTCCCCACGGACTTTATTCCGACTTTAACACCGAGCTGGACGATAAACCGACTACCTGAAGGGCGCTACGAGTTCAATAGAGATCCGCTGGTTAATTCCTCCGACACCGTTTCGAGGAACAAGGCTAAAGCCTCGTCCGGGTGGATGAGTAAGACAGCCGTCGAGAGAGTTATGATCTTCACAGACTATTAACGACGATCCGGCCACATTCCACGGGCTTGAGTTTCTACGTTGGCCGTAGAAAATGCAGGTAAGATGGTTAACGATTCGGTCGCGTTTACATATATAACCGGAGTTAAGTAGGAACTAAAGCTTGATGAGGGCTCTCACGAGGGGGCCGTACCAGGTTTCACACAGGGAGAAGAAATTCGTGTTCCCTTTCTTGAATTCTCGTCCAATAAAATGGCCGCTCGAGCCCAGTTCCGTTGCGTATATATTATAAAACTATAGGTGTCACGATTTACGCTTAATATCGAGGGGAAGAAGGAAAAAGAAAAGAAAAAGAAAGAAGCTCGTGGAGGGACGACGTGGAGGTTTCTATAAATATCGTCAACGATTACTTCTCGGTGGCCAATTTTTCAGAGAAACCGAAACGATATTGGCCGGGGAAGGGAGAACAGTTCGTCGGATTTACGATCTTCAACGCGGACAACATGGCCACGTTTGATAAAATATTTTGCCTAGCTCGCGCCTAGAAGGAAGGAGGCCACACTATTATCCGTGTAGGAGATGACAAACGGGGAAAATATTTATGCACCACGGGGAGAAAGGTATGTATATTTTATTAACTCAAGCGGATAGAATCGATTTTTGGATATGAAATCCGAATTGAATCCCGTTGATATGAATTCAACCGTACGTTAATCCACACCCAAAGTTAAATTTAAATTCTTCGAGTCGAGACTCATAAAATTACCTGGATCGCTGTAACTCCGCCACCTCCAAATCGATACACTTATTCATTCAAACCTGTTATTCGAATCTACAATCAACCCTTTCATTACACCGAGAGAGAAACGACGAAAGCGCCGTTTCCAATCGATCCTCTATACGGAACGACAATAATAATAACTAGCAAACTGGAAGAAACGTATCGAGTCGTTATGTGTTCTCGAGTTATGTATCCATTGAAACGAGGGGAGGGGGAGAGGCGAGCGTAATTGAAGGCGCAAAAATACGGGAAGCGTTGGTAGGCGGCGCGAAAAATGGCCGTGCAAATAAAGCTCGTTTTGTCGAGCGAGCTCAGGCAGATCCTCATCTAAATTACAGCGCGCGTGTGCGTGGTCGCGTGACACGGACAACGTGTTACGCATCGATCTTATCCGCGTCGCGAATCAAATACGAAACCGGGTGCACCTGTCATTATCTCATTACGGTGACGATTCGAGTCTCGTATCGGCTCGTTAATGGGATCCAATACCGAAATACCGATTCCAATCGATTGAATCGTGTGCTGTCGCGTCCTCGATCACACAATTTAACGAGGCTCTCCAGGGAATATGACGACGCTCCGCCGTTCACGGTAACGATTTTATTTTAATCAGAGAAATTGTTCGTAATTATTCCTTCTCGAGAATCGAAGGTTCTGAAATTTTATTTTTGGAAACGAGACGAATGCGGATCCCTAATTATTATTTACTCGAGTTAATTTCGTTATGGAAGTTTCGTTATGGAGGAGAACGGGCTGGAGAACGCGTCGTTTACGACGAAAATTAATTATTCCTTCTTGGAGGAATCGAAGATTCTGAATTGTGCACATTTGGCAACGAGATAAACTAACTTCAATTGTACAAAAGATTAATTGTGAAAATTGTATCGTGGAGGATTCGATCGAAGAAGATTCGGAACTGAATGAAATAAGAGAAACGCATGATTAAGTATTTTACGAAATTTCGAATAGTCTCTCGCTTCGTTTGTAGAAACAAAATCTCATCGTAATTAAATAAATAGTTAAACAGATCGATCCATCTTTGGAAATCGTTCCCCTTCAGAACGAGACGTATCATTACGTATCAAGGGGGATGAAACTTTCAAAAGTTTCCATCTCGTATTCTACCTTGTATTCGTTCCCCTGATCGGGTATTATCTAACCAAACGAGTAGCTACGAGTAAAAGACTCGTTCGAAACCGCGTATCCCTTTGTACTCGAACGAGAGAAACAGATCCACCACAATTTCGCGAAGGGGTTTCGTATCAACATTACAAGGCTGCGAGTTCCGTGCACTGGAATCATCATTGATCCTAAACGATGGTGAGCCGTACGCACGGAACGTCTCGATTACACGGTTTTATCCGTGAACTCGTTTAACGCTCGTGATCCCAAACGCTTGATGCGCTGCATTCTTCTTCTTCAAAGGTTGCAACCATGTCTCACTTAATCGAGAGAAGGAGTGGCCGCACTCTTCTTGAATCCCGCGAATTCGAGTGACCGGTGAGACAAGCGGGAAGGTAGAAAAGATAGAAAAACAAAAGAAAAAGAAGAAATAGCGGACAGGTAGGTAGAAAGAAGAAGCGGTGGCGTTATGCGATCTGGCCTTTACTTCATCCGGGCACGAACTGGTAGAGACACAGGCCGGGGCTGCGTGTCCGCCATTATCTGATCCATACGCGGATAAGCGGTGACCATGCGCCAACTTGCAACTCCGCCGTTTCAATCGTTGGAAACTCGCCGGTAATTTCGTGCGCCCAACTTTCCACAAATTTCTCCCCCAGATGTTTATCCAACGCTCGTTAAGTTGGTCGGCTCGATTAATCCCGCTCCGTTCTTTCCTTGGAAATCGTAATGCCTTTGCGTTTTCATTTTTTCATACTTGGATCATATTCTTCGATATTGTTCGTTGTAATAACGAGAGTTCCGTGTAACGGAGGCCTCGCCTCGTTTTTCGTTTCGAAGGGAGAAAGAATAAATATGGACGAGGTGAACGCGAGATGCGGAGCACGTCGAATGCGCGCAGGAATGATGAAGATCGCAGAAAGATAACCAGATCACGAAGCTCTTCATTCAACTTTGGTAAAAGTCGTGTTCCCTTCTGTATTGCCCGCGAAATAACCGTGGTGGAGAAAAGGAGGACGGAACAAAAGGCTGGCAAGTGGAGTGCGGAACAGAAGCATTCGAGGAGAAAGAATGTCCTCGGCGTACGAATGAGGGAGCGGAGAATGGAGCGCAAAAAGTCCGCTTGGAACTGGGGTGCGAAGAAGAAGAAGAAGAAGAAGAAGAAGAGGGAAAAAAGGGAAGAGAAGAGAAAAAACGGTGAATAAAAGAGGAAGAGCACGGAAACGGTGGTACACATCCGAAGAAAATAAAGGAATACGAAATGGCCGCATGAATGGGATAAAAAGAACTTAAAGAAACGCGAGAAATAAAAACAGCAGCTAGGAATGGCGAGGATAGAAAAATTACCAGGAAATCCAGTAGGATCGAGGAGAAACGAGTCAAGGAGGAAATGTAGCGAGAGTACCCTTCCTTTTATAGTCTTTCAGGGACCAAAAAACAGAGAGAGACGGAACGACGGACGACGTGGTCCTCAGACGAGGACGAAGAAAACGCGAACGAGCGAAAGGAGGGGGAGGGGGAGAGAGAGAGAGAGAGAGAGAGAGAGAGAGAGAGAGACGCCGAAAACAGAGAGTGGAGAAGAAGGAGCAAAAAGGAGGCAGAAAAAGATCCACGGTATTATGTGGTCGGGCCCCTACTTCATCGAAACACGAGCGGGCAAACAACAGGCCGGGGGCCCGCGTGTATCCGCCATTGTTTGGCCCATGTGAGGAGGCATGCGGCCATGTTTCCCCACGTATACCGGGCGACCGGATAAAAAGAGGACGGCGGAAGGGGAGTAGAGAAGGTGTACGTGAGGCCGAGAGGGAGGGAAGTGGGGACTGGGGGAAGGGTGGAGGCGAGGAGGCCCCTGTTGAGAGCCGCTCGGGGCAACGCATCGATACATATAACTGGCCTCGTGTGCGAATATACTAAGCGTCAAAAGTTTCGCTACGTCTATTAGGATGTTTATGCTTTCCTAAATTGTTGCCAGGTGTGATGCGATCGTTCACGCGACGGGGGTTTTAAGCGAAAAGAAAAAGAGAGATACAGAAAGTACCTCTGAAAAGAAATGAAAACGGATTAACAATAAATTTAGTCGAATTTGTCGTAAATTTAAAGTTCGAAATCAATGTTTCGAAATCGAGTCGTAAAATAATCCAAGGTATGGAAAAGTGTTCAAAGATGTACGTTTTATCTCGTCGCAATTAGATTCATAAGAGAATCGGAATTACAGATGCGAGATTCCTCGTTAGCATACGCATTTGTAGCTTTTTGCACGATGGCGTGGCGCAACACAGCCCGGCATTCGTTTCATTTACGCGAGCATCCCATCGCGTGGATATAAGCGCGTTTAAGTGTGACTGTCTTAACATTAATTATCGAGCATCGATAGGTATGCACGGCGTGCGCGTTACACAGTATTGCGCGCCCCCGTAACACGTTTCTCCGCGGACAAATTTCAATCCTTGTAAATTTACGCTCATACACGTATCGATTTTTATATTAATTATCGAAGGGCCGCGAGATCACACAGCCGAGAACCCTCCGAGGCTTCGTGTTCCTTCGTTTTTCTTCCTGCCTCTGTGTGTAAACACCGTAAATAATCGTACGCGCCGATCGGTATCGCGGCGATAGTTAAGGAGAATATCACGCGCGATTAAAATCCAGTATTTTCTTCGATAGCGAATTACCTTGCGGGGATAACTTCGTCTCATCTCATGCTATTTATCAATTGATCACGATCATCACGATTGGTTGGGAATTTTTCACGCCACTTCTTTTCCCCCGACGGGATATCCAATTTCGTTCGATCGTTCGTAAAATACCCTTTCCTTTTTTTCCCCAAGAATGCCAAGAAAAAAGAGAGAGAGAGAGAGAGAGAGAGAGAGAGAGAGAGAGAGAGAGAGAGAGAGAGAGAGAGAGAGAGAGAGAGAGAGAGAGATTCCAACGAAAAAACTTGGAAATTCATTATTTGCGAGGCAATTAACGGAGCCACAAATCCTTCCATGTGTCCCAGTCCCACGCTCGAAAATGTCCCCATATCCGAGACACTCGCGAGTAAGATCGGTCACGCGCGTAAATTAGCGTATTTAATTTCTCGCCGAGTAAACACACGCGTACCAGCAATCACGCGTACTCGCGTGTGCATAAATACGCTCGCAGATATATTCCCATAAATTGACACGTACGGGTGGCCAGAGCTCGACGAGCGGCGCGCATCGTCTGGCAAACCGCACGTTAGACCGGTCGCGCGTTTGTGTGTGCGCGCGTGTGTGGAAAGGACTGGTTCGGCTTGAAAGCTAATTATAACCCATAACGATCGGTCCATCAAATCTGATCACCTCGGACGGGGAAGATCCAGTGGAACGGTGAAGGTGTATTGGTCACGACTACCAGCAGTATCGCGGTACCATGGCTACCATAACGTTATCCACCGACTTGGCAATGCCACGGCTAAATGAAGCTTTTACGTTAGCCGTTGGATTGAGTTTGTTATGGGATCAACACTTGCATCGCGCCGCATACGAAGGCCAGCCATCGCTCGCGTATAATCGCTCCTTAAACGTGGACGTGCCACTTCGACGGGCGAATTCAGAGCCTCCTCGTTCCTCCTACTCCATAATACAGGCCAGCCTTCCCTTCGAGGCTTGCGTTCTTGTTAATTAGGATTCCGATCGAGTCGAGTTTTCGTGAATTTTCTTTCGCAAAAATATATATTCGATTTGTTCGTCAAAACTCGTGTGAAATTAATTGAGATTCTTTCAAATTCCAATTTCCAATCAAACAAGATTTTCATCATCGAGTTGTGTCGATCATGTTTCCTGGAACATGATTGGGAGAGATTAATAAGAAGGGTGAGAAATGGGGTTGGCGTCGATATTATACCCCTCCACCCTAATCTCGGTTCATCCCAACGTTCATGAATTCGCGTTGGTTCATCCTCTGACGGGGAAACAAGTTAGACATGGCGGTATAGCGAGGGGTGTGTCACGGCAGATGTTTCCTCCCCGCCGTTAAGGGAATAATTGAGTATTGTAAGGCGACAACAAAATCAAATTTTCTTCTATGTATATATACATTAGCCTCCCCTTTCCTAGTAACCACATCATTTTACCTCTAAATGGCAAAGCAAACGGCAGATTTTTCGGGCCAACGTCTCTCCAAACCTTTGATTCGATGTGCAATAGAAGAAACGATGAATAATTCGAGTAAATAGTAATTCGACTAAATGATTTATGTAATAACTATAATAAATAACTCTGCTGTGCAAGGGAGTATATGATAAACTTTTTTTCATTACACGAAACTAAAACTTTAAATCATCGTCAAAGACAAGACGAATTTAAAAGATATTCCATTATTTCTTAAATATTATTCAAAAATTATCAAAAATTCACTCAAACATCCCTTATCCTTCTTCAACTTTTTAACAAAATGACATCCTGGTTTCATTTCCTCGAAAGATCTGTCCCCATGGGTTTGGAAAGATTCGTCATCTCGGGCCCGGCAGATGGACCACAAATCGGCGGGACGAATCGGCCTCCATTGGCAGATGTCCCCCTCTCCTCGATCCTGGCGCTTCACCGGAGTCGTGGCGCGATAAAATGTAAATCGTTGGATGATTCAAACCGATCGTGCCGATCGTAAATCACGGCCGATCTACGATTCACTCACCTCGCTTTTTCTCCAATCTACCGCGCCTCGGAAAGCGTACGCACCGCGGACAGCCACCAATGTAATTCCACCGATCGGCCCTAAGATTAACCCTTAAACGGACTTATTCGTTCTGGCAGACACGCGCGATTCCTTTTTTCCTTCCCACTGACTCTCCACGAGCCATTCCTTTCACGGACGTGCCCGTTTTCCTGCCATTCGCCGTTTATTAACCGTCCATTCCGGAGAAACAATCTGTTTCCCTGCGTGCAGGATTTTCAACCGTTGCATAAGAAGAAGCTCAGATGCCCTCGAGAAACGTTTCTTTCTTTCTTCTCTCTTTTCCTATTCATCTACTTATACATTCCACGAGCATATTCAACGATGCAAATCTCTTTTGTTGCAATTATTTTTAATAATATATTGGCAATTATCGAGCCTGATTATTTGCTAAATCGAATGGCAACGGTTGTAGAATCGTTCGAGGATGGATCGAGAAAAGCTGGCTGTGGGAAAGCAGGAAGCACGATTTCTTTCTCGAAATCTCCTTGAAAAGGGTTCGAAATCCGCGACGATTTGGTCGATTGATTCAAAGGCTCGTTTCACGCACTTCCGTTAATCGAGTCGTAGTTGATCGCCAGACATTATTATCACGCGAAAAGGCAGCTTGGCAGCACGATAAATGCCGCCCCCCACGCGGACGACGAGATTGCTCACGGAGCATTAACACGTGTACACGCGTGGAAATGATTGCACGCACGTGCGTGACTAGATTAGATTCAGCTCGATACATAGAGAAGATTCCAATTGTGGATTACATTACTTACGTCTCTTTTCCATTAACGATTCGTAATCTGTGTATAAAGCAATTTGATTAAAACCAACTTTTAAAGTAGTTCCAAAGTAGCGAAAAGATGAAGTTTAAATGTATATGTAGATTGAGTAACATCTTGCGATACTCGATAAAAAGTGTGGAGGAATATTTTCAAAAGAGTTCGTCGAACTCGAATGTCGTTAGAGGGTAGAAAGATTGGAAAATCAATGGCGGGCAAGGATCCTACCTTCGCAATTCGCAATTCACTCAACCCCTTTTTAACACCGTCCACGTAACAATACCCCGGAGGTCTGGTTGCTCGAGTTACCACCCGGTTTCTCTGCCCAGACTTTCCTTCCTTCGGAGACGTTGATCACGTGACCGTCCCCCATTACCGTGCTACCGCCGCGAAACTCCACCACGCGATCTCTCTGTCACCTAATAACGCTCCTCCTAATCGGTTGATAAGAGGACACGCGAGTGTCGTTGCATAAATAAAGTCAAGAGCCACCTGGCCAAAGTTCTAAGAGGGTGGACTCACGCAGGACTATCGCGTCTTTCGTTTCGTGTTCAGAATTGTACGAGGCCCACCGCTTGAACAACACGTTATCTAAAAAAACCATTTAAACTCGTGAGAATCGAAGTCGATAACTCGACGAGCATCGATGTACGACCGCGTTACATATACAAGGATATTTATTTCGCGAGAGCTGATATGTAAATCGTAACTCGTAAATCAGTAGCCACGATAAACATGTTCCACGTGTCGGGCTCTTTTTTCTTCCATTTACGAAGGTAAATTCCATGAAAATTGCACAATCGAAAGATAACACGCGTTTTTACACAGCGTTCTTCTTGATCTTTCTGACTGGTCGAGATCTAATCCTCGAATGAAATGTAACGAGGGGCGGAGAAAATCTTCAGAATTCGATCACGAATTTCCCACGGAACTGGCAAATGGAAGAAGAAGAGGAAGAGGAAGAAAGAATCTCGAACGCTTTCCAAATTCGATGGAGAGTAATGTTGGCCGGATGACTTGGCGGGAACCGAATCTCGCGGCCGGAGCACGAGCTTAGCTGCTTCTTCCCTCCCTCCCTCCCTCCCTTCTTGAACACTACCTGGAGAGCTTCTAAACGAGCACGAGGGGGAGAAGGTGATGCATCGCGGGGCGTGACCGGCCGGCCAAAGAGGATTTCGTGGCCAGAATTGTGTTTTGACGTGTTTTGACAAACGGGCGCCATTATACCGGCACCGAGCCTAAAGGCGCTTTGAGTGCTAGCCGGCCAACCGAGCGACCTAGGTGGCCGTGTTCGAGCAAACCAGCCAACAGTGTGGCGAACGATCCTACGAAACAATTACACCACCGGAAGCCTCTACTTTGAAGCCGCACCGAACGTCAATTTCCCGACCAGCCACCCATCCCTCACCTCCATCTCTTTCCTCTTTATTCGACGATGCTCGTGTAATCTGGACAGACATTGTACGAGATACATCTCCCGAACGAGAGTATCGTTCCATCTAAATTCTAAACCTTTTGATTCGGAAGTTGGGTGAAACGTTATTATTATCGATTGCTAGATTCATTCGAGCGACACGATGGACGGATAAAAATGGACGATGAGGAATGGTAAATGGAAAAATGGGAGTGAATGTAAATCGAGCGATAAAATTGCTCCCCGCAAATTGAAGCGTTACCGTTGGTGTTACAGTTTCAAATGGCACAAGAGCTAGTCGCTAATTAATATTAATGCGACGCGGTCTCGGAGAGAATTCAATTCTGGAGCCAGGAGGACGAGATAAATCGGCCGCTTATCGCCATCTCGGTATTTCCAATTAATTACGCGCAAGATTGCGATCTTCGAATCGCGAGGGCTGAAATAAAGCTTGGCCGGGCGGTAATGAAATTATAAGCGAAGAATTAGCGGCAACTACAACATTCTACCGGCTGATCAAGAAAATGGCGCCTCTATCTCTTCTTGTTAACGAGCCTTCCATCTTCCTTCTTCCGTTGATTGCGCTACACACGTGAAAAATAAAATGGTGTAATAACTCGTTCACCTTAATTACAAGCCGATAAACATGCAACTTTTTTTCTCTTTCGAGGAGTTCGAGCTGCCCCTCCTTTCGCAACGTTTATAAAACGAGCAGCTCGAGAAATTGAAATTAAGCGTAATTCATACGTGTAAGTGTTATTATATTACACGCGGAGCTCCTCTCTTCTCTGCCTCGAAATCTTCTCCACGCGGTGAAATGTCTTTTGTTCCTAGAAACGCCTCCTCTGATCTGATCACGGAACAACGGATTCGAATCGTACGAATCTGTAAACTATCTAACATCCTGTTCTAGGGCGTGGTGTTCCCCATGAAAATTATACGGGGTAACATCTCTTAATCCGCCTTCTTACCAAATTCTCAAGAGAAACCAGCCATTTGGCAATTTTCTTTTTTTTTTCTCTCTCTCTCTTTCTCGAGGGTTCTAATCTCGTCATCCTAGTTATTAAAAAAAGAAAAAGGCAACAATACTATTTTATGTTAGAGTGTAAAAAGAAATATCGATTCGAAGAAAATGGCGTCTTATGGGATCGTAACAAATGACAGTACGATATCGCCTGTAAGCGAAGGGATGTTACGCGGGGATGAAAGAATAAAAAGAAAGTAAAAAAAAAAACGACAGCGTGTTCTTCCTATCTTCTCCCTTCGACGAGGAACAGGGAGAGACACCAGCTGTCGACTTCTCACTGCTTTCTTCGCTCGTCGTCGTCCCTAGCTGCGTTCCATTGAAAGAGTCTTCCGCGCTCCTGTCGATGCTGCCCTCTGCTCGAAAGTCCACGTATCAACTGCCCTCTGGTTTCAATCTCGCATCGTTCCCTCCCCTCCCCACCAACGACTAAACTCGATTCCTCGCACGAAAATAAACCACGTTTGACGAACAAGCGAAAGAAAAAAAAAAAATATCTTCCAAATTATAACGAGGATAATTTAATAAGTAAATAAAAGGCCAATCACCGTTATACATAGCCACGATTAAAAAAACCGATCCTTCCCGCCCGACTAATTGCAATCGGCTGAATGATCGCCAGAGGAACGCGGACTCGAATATTTACGAGTGGTCGGCAGTAAACATTCAGAAAGGAGCTTGCTTAATTTCTCTTAACGACCAGCCCCAACGTTCGATCGTTACAATGGTCGAAGCAGAGGTAATTACAAAGTCACGGAAACGTAAATGCCTCGCTTCGAAGCCGCATCGCGGCTTTAATCACCTCCATATTGAGCCTCTGATCTTTTATGCGAGGAAAAAAGGCCGGCTACCGGTCTTTCGAAGGGGATACGCTCGTCACCTCGTTCGACCACCGTCCACGGCGTTTCTAATCACGGTTGCAAGGGCCCGTGCTCGATGCTAATGCATCCTCTTGCTCGACCATGTGTGGACAAACGGGCGTTCACCGGGTTGCAGGGCGTACCATCGTTAGAATCGTGCTCCTTTTACACGGAGCCGGTAATGAATACATAATTCCAACACGAGGGGGACGCCGAGTTTGGATTAATTGGATCGGTTGAATTTTTAATTTTCACGATTAAAAGGGAGAAAGCTTTGCTTTCTCTTTTTTTTTTTTTTTTTTTTCAAGTCTACAGCTTTTAAGATTTTACGATTTTAATAATAAAATGGAAGAACACGAGTATTGAAAACTCGTGACTGAAAGAGATGAGAAAAATGTGAAAATATTTCCACCCACTTTTGGAAAAACTTCATTATTATCTTCGCCTCGTTTAAGATAAAGTGATTTTCGAAATAACGATACGTTAATGGTTCGGCGAGGATGAAGCAAAAGGGTTTGTTTTCGATGTATGCCGATAGGAAAGCATGATCGAGGATGGTGGTCGGTGTCGGCGGATCAAGGAAAACGTGTCAACGGTATCAACAGATAAGGATCGATAGGAACGCTCCGATGGGAATACAAAGTTTGCGTCACCGCCATAACAAACAATACCACTTTCCTCCACAAACGAGATTCTATCGTAAAATCTTACTCTTGAAAAGTCGAAATTCCCAACTGCAACGAATCTCGAATCGAAGTCATCCGGATTCGTCTGTTAATCGGACAGAAGACACGATGGATCGTGTTTGGGATTTATTTACGATATTTACCGGTTGTGTAGCGGTGACATCAATGGCCGATCTTCTTTGGATCTTCTTTGGATCCAGGTATACAACGAACGTGCCCTCTTTTTATTTTTACTTTTTTCTTTTTTTTTTTTTTTCTTTTTGCCTTCCAGTCGTGTAGATCTTTTGAAAGGTCCGCACTTAATAGACCCCAGGGACCCCGGCCGACTTGTTTGGACGTTTGTGGTATAAACAGAGCGACACCTGGTGATCTATGCAGTCGTGTTGCCGGGATGAAACGAGCCGAAACGCGAAAGTCCAAGAGCTTTCGGCATTCACCACGATGTCCCTGACTTCACAATATACCGGGAGGACGTCGCATGGACGTGGAAAAATCGTTATTTCTGTAGCTGTCGCGAAACAGATGCGGATTTTGTAAAAGGTGATCCTCCAGGTTTTTGAAGTAGATTTGTATTGTATCGTATTGCGTTGACGTCCGATTAGATTTCACATATAGTAGCAGTTATTTGGCTATGGAAGAAAAGGATTGGAAGAAGATGCACGAGAAAATACAATCTTTCCTCTGTATCGAAAATTACAATTTAAATACTCTTCTTTAATAATAATTATAGGGGAGATCCATGATGGTTCTCTCTTTCGATGATTCTCTTATCAAATATTAACATTTCTTTTTTTTTTTGAAATCGATTCCAATCACATTTAAAAAAAGAATCACGAGTTAATTTTCACGATCCATCTGTTCTCAATACCCGATTAACAACTCTCGATCTCGCCCAAGAATCGATACTCACCGAGAATAAAAAAAGAAAAAAGCAATGGAAACGATTTCGCGAGAGAAAATGAATAAAGAGATGCACGAGGTTAAAGTGAGCTATTAAATTCTTCAAATAAGCCGACACGTGATCGGCAATTAGGCAATCGGGGTCGGTTTTCATGTAGACGAGATTATTTGTCTCGAAATCGGTAAGAACGATCTGTGTATGCAACGAGGGCGAAACAGAAAAGGAGATGCTCGTACCGCTGTTCACATTCCTCTGCTCCTTTTTCGGCGGTCGCCGCGATTTTTCCTCGCCGTGGGGCCTTTTTCTCCGCGGCTAGTCGGCGCACAATTGGGAACGCTTTATATAGTTGCGTGTCCTGCATAATATTAAGAACGTTAACGCGTTTTATGGTACACGGCCACCCAGGACGCCTTGTTTCCTCGCCCTATCCGCCGGGATGATCGGTCGCAAGAAAATCCACCTATTGACGAATTCTATGCGATCCTAAAAAGCGTGACACCCTCATAAATTAACCGTCTCGCTTAATTGAATTAATAAACCACCTCGGTGGTCTCCTTGGTTTTATTCCTTTCGAAAAGGTTCCACGTGGAAATCAAGGGGGACGAAGAGATATGTATTCTCTAACATTTTCTCTAGAAGGAAAGAGTGGAAAAGAATTATACTCCATACACTGATTTCTTTGAAACATATTCCCGGACGAATCAAGGCTATTCAAGGTAGAAAAATGGAAGAAATGATTATTTCCTCTCTCTCCCCTCCTCCCCTCCGCCCATTTATATCTTTAACGATATGTTAGAACACTTGTAGGATCGACAATGGCGGAGGCTGTTCATCCTGTTACTTAACATCGTGTTCGTTGGGTTGCACGGCCACCCAAGGTGATCGTTTCGCGCAAGAGTAGAGCGTGCTCGTGTGTTTCAAGGTTTTCACGTATCGCGAATGGCGTTGACAATCGTCGAGCGATCGATATATACGATCGGGGACGAGACGGGACGTGAGAGAGAGACAAATGGTCGGAGGCGACCGTAGGAGGTCCTCCATTTCGATTCACGACGATCCTCAGGATCTTGTCCTGGGAAAGCCATAAAAGGTGATCAAGTCGTGGCTGATCCAGAGGCATCGGCCGTGCCTCGTACGTCGCACGAAAACCTGAAAAAAATTTGCCGCCTCGTTCCGACCGTTCGAACGAGTCTTTTAAATTCGAGGGGCTCGCGTTCCACGCGGTTCACGTGCCGAATCATCCTTGAATCCCAATCACCGACAATCACCGAAATTATTCCTTATAACCATCCTCGTTATTCCTCCTCGAAAACTCGATATAACTCGTTCATTGCCGATTCAATGTTATTATACGTTATTCCTCCTCGAAACTCGATATATAATTCGTTCGTTCAATGTTATTATTTTAATATACATCGATATTATTAGAACGTTTAAGAAATCATAGAGATTTCGATTTCGAATAATATTCTTTTCAAGCAATGAAATTTTTTTATTACTATAATTTATTATTATTATTTATTGTCAAGAAGAAAGGAAGGAGATGGACGTGGAGAGATAGATGCGAGAGGGACAAAGGGGCAACAATTACTTTATTTTGACTTTGCGGCCAGCTTTGAGGGATCTTTGAATCGGCCCGCGCCGCTTTGTCCCCTCGAAGCGGAGACGTGAAAACGCGGCAAAAGGGGCACCCGCGGCGCGTTTACCTGTTTCGTACCTGTCGGAAGATCACGCCGATCTCCCGTATCGCGACAAATGGTCTTTACCACGATCGCTCGCTTCAAAATCACGCCGAATTCTATGCGTATACCACCTAGTCATCCTGCGTGGTGGTGGAAGAAAAACCCCTTGGAATCCTCCTTTCCTCCCTTCGAATCACGCAACGCTCGCAAATAATCCAAAATTTATGGCTCGCTCGATCGAAAGAGGGTGGGATTTGAGATTTTAATGTTTGATGGATTGTGAGCGATTTTAAAGGGTTTTAAAGGGTTACAATTTGAATTCGAATAAATGTTCGATCTAGGGAAGATTGTGAGGAGAAGAATGAAACAGGGACTGAGAACGTGTAATTCGTAACGAAGTTTAAAGAGAAGCAGAGAATACAAAGACGGATATATATATTTTTAAACTGAATTTTAAAAATTAAGCGAGGATAAAGATGATAATTTGATTAGATGCAAAGGTGAACGAGACTCGAATAAATTAAATTTTGTAGAGTTTCAAGTGTAAGAGATTCAAAGAATTTGTAATTTGGCTGGATTCTTTAAAAGGAGAATCCGAAAATCCCGCGTCGAATTTGTGGGGAACGTGAAGGTGAAGCCACCCCGAAAAATCGTTTCAAATGGAAATTGGTGATGCCGGGTCGGTTTTCACGCTTTTCACATGATTGAAATTCGTGGTTTGAAGATAGAAAATGGTGCACGAAATGGATGACACTGAAAAATCGACTCGAACTTGCCTGTTTTGCAATTGAATGATCCAATTTCGGTGATTGTTATTCCGTTTCCATTCCAATGTCTAAACGTCCAACAACTGATTAAACAAAGATTTACGATTCGAAATTCATCTTGTCATCTTGGAAGCACAATTGTCCCCTTCATTATCCAACAAAAATATTCCAACGTTCTATAAATTTTAGAATAATAAATTTATCAAAAGATTATATATTTTCATATATCCTTAATTTTTCGAATAATAAACTTCCAACTAAATAAAAATCTGTCGAAAGAATACAAGAATAATTAAATCATGGAAGAATGATCGATCCTTCGCAATCCTCGAATGAATCCTATTTTCGATTCACAATATGGCTGCTGCGTTCTCACTGAAGATCGAGTTCCCTTTTGCAAATGAATGGAAAAATACACCGGTGTTCGAGGTGTTCCTGATTTTCCGTAGCGACAATCTCGTTGACTTTTTGTCACGATTCCTCATTGTGAATCGGCCATGCGAGCCCGGGCCCCTCGAGTCCCTTCTCACAATGCAATTATGCGGGTCTACGAGCCGTTTCATAAGATTTCAGGGAGATCTACTCTCTCTACGAAGCGTTATGGTAAACGAGCCGTTTAAAAGTCGTTTTCCTTCTCGTTCAACTCGATCGATGTGCCATGATTCTTTATTTATGTTTGCGAAACGATACGTAAGAGAAGGTGTTCTTCCGTGAAACTGAATTGACTGACTATACTATTCGGGAGAAGGCTCGATCGGATCGATGTTATCGACAGCGCTGTTCCAACGATTTTTATGGGTGAATAAATCGAAAAATAGATGGCATTTTTGTCAACTTGAAACTACCATTTACACACATCGTCGAAACCATGAAAATTATTACAAATATGACCTCAACAAATAAATAGACAATAATGATAAAATTAAATCCGAAACAAGAAAACTTCCATCTCATCTCCACAGTCAATGGCAGAATTTGGTGAATAGAAAGAGCGATAACACCTTTGTGGATGGTACGTAACCTAATACTCGATACTTTACCACATCTCTATCTCGTTGTTCCGGATTTTTGCCTCCCTTGCGATTCATAAATTCATAAAGTTTAGAAAAATAGAAAAAGTCATCTCGATATCGATCAGCGCGAATAACGATTCGTTCCGTTTTATCAGGACCCGAAACGAGGATGTTGTATGCCAAATCACCGTCCAAGCTCTCCTCAGAGAGAACTTTGTACCGTAAGAAAGTGCAATTACAATTCGAAACAACAAAACGAACAATTCGGTAACAATCAAAAGCTTCTCCAAAGGATTCAACATATAAAAAAAAATTTGGAAAGATATCAGAATCCGAGATCGGTACGATTACGATCGATTTTAATTAGATTTCGATTCTTGGTGAATGATAAGTAATATTCGTTTAATAGAGGGAAAACGACGGCCGGAGGGATGGGGAGAGTCAGACGCCAGAATATACCCGATCGGATTTGAACAGCTTCCGAACAATTTTGAACAATTGTATCGTCTCAATGAGAAAATTGAAAAAATTCGTAGAAGATGAGAATTTCTGGTGGAAGGTTTTCAAAGACAAAGATTTTAATTGCTGCGAGCAGAACATGCCACATTTGCATGGTTTTCTCGATGGAACTATGGTTACTTTGAAATTTCTTGAGGAGAGGCTTGGAGAGGTATACGAAACTTTCATATTTTCATAAATGTCTTCAGAAATGAACTATTTATTACGGTATATTATATTTCGATCTCAGCCTATCGGCCATTCAACGCCGGAACGCAGGATATCGGATCCTTTAACACCTTGTCAAGAACACCTTATGGGATTAGCGTATGGACCTAGGGATGATGAACGTGTCAGAAGACTTGAGTAAGGAAAAAAAAAAAAAAAACTAAAATGTTTAAATTTTAAACAGACGAGATAATTTTCTTAAATCGTTTCAATCGATTTGATCAATTTTTAAACGGATTTTTAAACTGACTGATTCGATCGAGCCCCAAAGTTGATCTAATTTTCATATCTTGCACAATTTACACAGGGAAATGGAGGCTGCCGAACATCCGAGAAGGCCAAGGATGCCACGAGTGATAGAGGACAGGGAAATGTAAATGTGTATTACGATCCTCTGTAAAAATTATCTGTAAACTTCTCGTCAAATTTTGATCATTTTTATAATCTTGCGAAACTTACAGTGACTATTCGCCTGAACGAGTACCGAGAACACCGATAAGAACACCGCGGATGGAAAGAACTCGAGTGTAAATATTAATTAATAGAAGTTATGATAATAATATTTCTAAACGTGTCAACTTGTCGAAACTCTTATCAAAACGCGATATAAATTTTGTTCAAAATTCACAGCGACGAACCTGTCTTTATCGAGGCTCCAAGACCTCCACCGATCGCCGAGCAAAGAGAACTGTAATTATGCTAAAAAAAAAAAAAAAAAAAAATACGGATAAATCGTCATTGATATAATGATCAATTTCGAAATTTTGAAACGATTCACAGCCAATTTTATTCGCTCCCGGAATACGAGGAATCCTTCCCACGCGGTCATACGATCTCGTACCAGATGACGAACGGTACGCGAGTAGAAAGACCCGAACCACCGGCCCCACGAATAATTGATCAACAATTGATCGAGCCACGAAATCAACGAATAATCGAGGAACGAAGGAGCCAACGATATCGAACTACTCCCCAAGAAATATCTATTATAGAAAACGGTCATGAAACGTTTCGCACCACTATTCCCACGGGTAAATTTCGATAAAAAAAAAGGAGAAAAAGGAATACGAATTTACGAACAGGAGATAGATCGATGAATATTTAATATTAATTGTTCTTTCGATTTTAGTGGGAACGACTCAGTTAGGCTTGTGGCACACCAGAAGCGGATCCGAATCACCGCAAACATTTAACAGCGAGAATACCGCTAGGAAACAAATTCTTTTCAACGACATCAGTACCTCGATCGAATTTCAACCGGTATTATTATGCATATATATATATATATTATGTAAATGGATTAATTGAAATATTTAATAAATAAAATTATATTATTTATTTTAGGTCCAAGAAATGTCACATTATTCACCGCGACAGGAGAAAAGATTTATGCTTAAGGATAATAAAAATAATCCAAACAAAAACAAAAATCAAAACGAGAGAAAAGAAACTAATGAATAACGGATTGCGTGAATCTTGATTTACAGATAAGGGAAATAAAATGTATCCAATTTAAAAAAAAAAAAAAAGAAAAAAAAAAGAAAAAAGAAAAAAGAGATATCATCGCAATTGCCTAAAACTTGATCGATCGTTGTGAATTCACTCTGAATTCAATCAATTATGAAAACAATCGGTTTAACAAAAATCTTTTCAAATCTTTCTTTCTTTCGAAAAAAAAATAGTTATTCATAAATTTTAACAATTGTTGGAATTTCAATAAAAAAAAAAAAAAATAAATTAAGTTAACTAACTCCAACTCGTAATCAAGATAAGTAACGATACAATTTTTCTATCCTTTCGTTCTCTCTCTCTCTCTCTCTCTCTCTCTCTCTCTCTCTCTCTTTGGTGGACAATTTTGGTCAAATATTCGACTATTTGGATCCACGATGGATGGAACGAACGAAGGCAAAAGTGTAGAAGAAACTCGACGTTCATATGTTTAAATGGCGCCACCCTTGTAAATCAGACGAACCTTTTCGTTTTGATGGGCAAATTTTAGTCGTTTCTTTAATTGTCCTTTGTCGCAACATGCTGCGACTTCTAATATTCATTCGTATAATTGGATAAGTTGGTCTGCAAGTTTTTTAAAAGCTTTCGAATCTTCAGAAAAGTTTGGTATAAAATACGGACATTCATGAAGAACGAGGTTAATATATATATATATATACATATATATATATCGATACTTTCGTACAAAAAAATTTTCACTCGCGCGTATCCGATGACGTGACGTTATTTAATAAAAGAAAAAAAAAAAAAAAAAAAAATTATACTTCCTTCAAATATCGAATTCACAAAAGATTAACATTTTATTTTTATTAACATAATTTAATTAATATTGCGTTTAAAGCAGAATGATAGACTCATCATAATAGCAAGGTGTCCAGCAACTCCTCAGGAAAATGGCTTAAAAATGGGCACGAAAACTATAATAATTTTACGCGAATGGGCCACTATGCGTATACGACGTTCAGACAGTTCCACTGAGGGAAGCGCGCATTCCATTGAAATTGACGATTACACAGAATATGAATAAAAAGAATCCATTGAATTTGTTGAAGATTTGAGACAAATCTGGGTACGTTGTTTTGAAATTTCGACAAGTGTTAACGATAATCTCGATTACGTGAACGAAACGAGATTAATTATTACGGTGAAGATAGAATGAAAGGGAATGATTAAAAAGGCAAACAAGGACAACAACGAAACGAACAGAAAGGAAAAAAAAGGAATATTGAAATCGAAAGGAACAGGGAATGAAGAGGGTGTTGTCGAGAATGAAAATCACCAGATGCCTTCCAATCCTCGTCCTCAGATCACGAAGCAAGCAACGCTGGAAATCACGCTGGGAAAAGAAGAGACCCCACCAAGAGAGATCCCACCAAGAGAGACCCCACCAAGAGAGATCGTGCCACAAGAGATCCCACCAATCGAGATCCCACCAAAAGAGATCCCACCAAAAGAGATCCCACCAAAAGTAATCATACCAAAAGAGATCCCACCAAAAGAGATCCCACCAAAAGAGATCCCACCAAAAGTAATCGTACCAAAAGAGATCGTACCAGAAGTGAAAATCCCGCCAAAGAAGGAAGAAATCTTACCCGAAAAAAAATGCGTGAAGGAAATCGATGTTTGTAGAAGAAAGCCGAAAGTTCTCCGCGGTTGCTCGAGACATTGCTTAGGTAACAAAAGGGACATAGCCTGTCCAAGGTAAACGATTTTGTTCCTTTTAGCAAATTGACACAAATTTTAGATGCTTATAAGCTGAGTTAAATGATCCTTCAGTTTCACATTAACTGTGTGCGCGCCGAAGAAAGAAAAACGAGCGATCACGTATAGGACGAAGAGGAGTAAAAAGAAGATTCAACATATTTCGGAGCAAGTCAAGGTGGGGGACAAGGCAAAACAATCTTTTTTTTTTTTTCTTTCTTTTTTCTTTTTTCTTTTTTTTTTTCTTCCTTCTAACGTAACATAATAAGAAAGAAGATTCTGACGATCCATAATGCCTCGCGATAAAGCATGATATATTTTTTTCCCCCCTTTTCTGGTGTATTTGTAGGAGAAAAAAAAAAAATCTTTCATGAAAAAAGTAACAGAGATGTGCAGGAAGATAACGGTGAAGAAAGCGATAGGATTCAAATGCGACCTGAGAGAATGCCCGAGCACTCTGATGGAATGCAGTGTAACTTCGTGCACAAAACCTGAGATGCTGTTCACCGAGTGTCAAAAAGCACCAAAGCCAGTAAAGAGAACGAAAAAGAAGAAGGAAGATGTCAAGGTGATTTGTGTGCAAACCTGTGACAGAGGGACGGACAACGACTTATTGATATTGGTGAAAGATCAAGCTGTTGGAATGACCTGTATGGACAAACAAACGAGTACTTGTTCGAGTAGTCGTTCAATGAGTATGGTGAATAAACAAATAGAAAAGAAAACGGAAAAAGATAATAAAATAAAAGAAAGTAGCAGCTTGTACTTATCGTATAAAGCTGAGGACAAGTTTAAGATGAAATAAGCGTGCAAATTAGTGAATCAAATTGTCTAGACAGAAATAAAATCTTCTATAGCTAATTTGCCACAACCAAGACACACCGCAAAATTCACTTTATTTATAGAACTTTATCGATAAAGAAAAAAAAGCTAGTCTTTGATATCTATCTCTATTTCTCTCTCTCTCTCTCTCTCTCTCTCTCTCTCTCTCTCTCTCTCTCTCTCTCTTTATATATATATATATACAACGATAATTTAAAAGCTGCGAGAAAAAGAAGAAAAAACAAATAAATAATACGGACTTTACGTTTACGAGCAAAGAAGAATTTTCTTTCCCTTCATTCCTATCCCATTCCCTCCTAAATATCCCTTCCCAAAACCTTGCACAAAGATACACGCGTCTCTCCTTATAAATAATTTCCACTATTTCCCAATAATAGAAAAAAAAAAAAAAAATTACCCGACACACGGTCAAACGTCAATAAAGTAGAGTTCTTATCCTACGCAGCCGTAGTTCTCTCTCTCTCTCTCTCTCTCTCTCTCCCTCTCTCTCATCATTTCTTCGCCATTCCTCGGCCAATTACGTATTTACCCCGTCGTAATAAGCGATCGTGCCTGAGGGGGATCAGAGTGATCAGCGGGGAATCAATTTGTCGGCGGAAAGGCCGTCGCGAGATTGACGAGCGAGATAATCTCGGGCGGAATATCGGCGCGAGCCGTGGCCAACGTTGTCGAACGTCCGCCCCGATCATTCGATAATTCGGCGCCCGACTTGGCCATCCGCCAACACCGCTCTGCGACGCGTGCACGAAAGAACGAAAGGAGAAACGCAACCTCCCCGTCTGCTGCTCGGTCGATGCGCTCCTTGGTTTACGTGGGCGCTAAGCAGCGATATATCACCCGGCCCTGTGTTCACCGGGCAAATCGACTTTTATTGCTTTATAGCCGTTGTAAGCCGCTACGTTCCGTGGCGCACGTGTAATCTGGATGTAAGGAGCTCGTTATTACGGAGGGAGGGGAGGGGAGCAGCATTCACGGCGCGACTTCTTCTTAACGATGGACAGCGCACGTCGTAATGGCCGGTTCGAGACCGGCCGCCGGATTAGCTGTCGCGAGCTGACGACGTTATCGACGCAGTTTTTTTTCCCCCCTCCTCTCTTCTTTTTTTCTCTTTTCCCCTTCTTTCTTCCTTTTCTCTCGTTTTCGACTTATTCCCTTTATCCCTTTATTCGCTTTATTCACCGTGCTTTATGGTTCCGGGGAAACGGCGATGTGTAAATGGGTAAATTCGAGGGAGGGATTGATGAGTGGTGGATTTTATTGTGCGAGTGAGACGCGAGGGTGATGGCGGCAGTAATCGGTGGAAACTTTCTATTAATTTGATAAATAAATAAATAAAACACAAGAATCGAACGATCTGATAACAACGGTGGAGAAGAAGAATTGGAAAATTTTAGTTGGATAACGTGGGAAAAGTTTCTTCATTTCTTTGTATGTGAAAAGAATACGATTTGCTAAATATCTCAATCCGAGTAAACGCAACTATATATAATAGAGAATAATTAGAAAAAAGTCATTTTCTTTCGCTCTCCTCGGTCAGATCTCTTTCAAGGATCTCAAAAGCCAACGTACTACACGTGCACGATTTTTCGTCGCGTACTCTCTTATTAAACTAAACGTTTATCGATCGAGCAACGATTGCAAGAAAAAAAAAAGAATACGTCGAGAAACGAGAGCCTGGAACAGACGCCTTTTAACATTCCCTCTCGTGCGTTTCTTTGCGGGGTCTGTCGACGTTCGACCGCTCAATCCGAGTGATTAACCTTCGACAGACCCTGTCGAGGACAATTTTCCACGATCGCAAGTTCGTTTAACCGGAGGAGGCCCACCACTCCTCCTGTACGCGTATCACGAAGCACACGAGAGCACACACGAGAGAGGATCACGAGCCGGGCACACGGAGTGGCGTGTTTTCCTTATTGGCTGATTGAATAATACATGGAACCGAATGGTATTAGAGCGGCTGAGCGCGACACGCGATGCCCACGACGCCTGTCATGTCGTGCGGGTCATGCGTCACGATTTTGACGAGTTGTTTAGCCCGGCCCGATTTATCGACCACGTTCGACCACGTGTTCCGGTTACGATTTCGTCTCTCTCTCTCTCTCTCGATTCGTTCCGACGATTAATGACAGTGGCCCGAGATAAGCTGTATTTATGGGGAATTAGTATAGCGGCTGATGGATTGTAAGTTGGCGCGAGGATTAACCTTAAAAATGATATTCGTCGAAATTGAATTAGAGATATCAAGGGAAGGTTGTTAAATGTTGTTGAGAAGGAAGAGAGTTTACGATAAAGGGGAGGGAGGATGGGGGGGGGAGGGGTTATTATAAAGCAATTACACAGGATATGTAGATGTAAAATCCTATGGAATTTATAATGACGGCTAATGGAAAAGTAACGGCAACTTTATTAATATTGCCTGTATGCATGAATTTCTATATCTAAAATGAAATAATTTGTTGAAAATTTATTGGATAATCGTGCCTCTCTCGGAACGAAGGAAGAGATGTAAGAGATTCAATTTAAAATTCATTCCGAGAGGAACGATTTTCAATTCGCGATGCGAAATTTACATTCACAATTTTCGAGCGAGAATTTAATTTGTAAATTTTCTATTCGTATCCGAGAAGAAACCGGTATCGATCGAAAATAAGCTCTCGACTCGCGTTGCGTTGTTGCGCGGAAAAAGAAGAAGAAGAAAAAAAAAAACGTTTCATCGCGATGATACGTTGATTCGCGGTTCGCGTTTGTCGCGAATTTACATCAAGGAGAACGAGGGAGGCGGTTTCTCGACACGGGGCAACCTGGCATAAATCACAATGAGACGCAAGCCTCATTATACTTGCAGGCACTCGTGTAATTGCGACTGGCGTGTCCACGCGTGTTTACTCGAACGGATCCAAAGCCCGTGTGTCGCCCAGCCACGGTGATTTTCGCGGACCGGAAATACACGGCCGGATATGGGCGTGCCCTCGCCTTCAATCTTACACCTTTTCATTCGCGGTACTCACCATGACGACCACGTTGTTCCCCGTGCCCTAACTCGAAGTTTAAAGCGTTTTCACGATAGTCATCATTGATAGATGAAATCTGAAAAAAAAAAAAAAAAAAACAAATAAATAAACGGTTCCGCGTTAATGTTCGAGAGAGTAGATCTTAAAACGAAGAGAAAAACTGGTAGTAAAAAAAGTGACTCTCTCTTTAATTTATGTCCACGTTGGTTTTGTTCCTTTTTTCTCTTTTTTTTTTTTTGAGAAAGAAAATTCCATCATGGAAGAGCAACGAATTATATAAATCGTGAAACTGCAAAGTCACTCACCAGCTAAAACTACTGAAAGTCTTTGTGGAAGAACGTTAAATTAAATTTTCAAGTTGTCGAATATTTTTTTCCCTACCTGTCGAAGACAAACAAGTATACGATGTATTAATAATTCGTATAGACTTTCTATCCACGACTTTTTAGCCCCCAACACGAACCAGCAAATTATTTACAATCCGGTGGAGAAAAGAGAGAAAGCCAAGCTTTCGGAACAAACGAAAGAGGGTGAAGCGATGTGCTTTATCATTTTTTTGAGTTTAAAATCAATTCTCGTGCAATTAATTCGTTAGACGCGTTTCGCTATTCCTCGATACTTGTGAAGATCGGAACGGTCGCCGATAAATTACGGTCAAAGCGCGTTTGCCCTTGCGGTTTACAACCCCTTTGTTGGACAAACTTGCGGCGCGATTAGCCTCGAAACAATGGACGGCGAGACTGGTATCTGGGCCGAATTACCCGCTGTGAAAGGGGGAGACCGGCCACCCTCGGCCTTTCACACCAAAGTTCCGCAATTTTCACGCTTTTCCCTAGTCCTCCCTCCCTTCCTCGTCTTATGCAAATAGGAGGTGTCACTAGGACCGAATAAAGTTTAACCGGAGTCCGGCCTCCGTCCATCGGATTCGTCACGGATCGTTACTCAACGTTCAGTGAAAACGAGTCGGTTGTCTTTCCAACCTGTTAACGCTCGGATCCAAATGGAATTCATTACGCGACACGCGACTTGTAATTAATTTTTATTCAAATTTATTTATTTACTTCGCATTCCGCTGAATTGGAAAATTGCGGAATCGGCCGATCGAAAGAATTTCGAAATCGTATTTCCACACGATTTGTTTACTTATGTAAAACGACCGTGTTCAATTAAATTCTTCCAGATATGAATACAGGAAAAATATCAATTCGCGTTTACTGGGGAAATAAAACGTTTTTTTTTGCATTTTTTTTTCTTTTAACCGACCCGATCGATTTACGCGCATAGCTTCGTTAATTAAACGAGATAAAAGTCGTGGAATAAACCGACAACGATTTCTACGCGTTACGCGTGAAACGTTTTCAAATTGAATTTCTCTATGAGATAATATAATTTCACGATTATTCATCCGAAAACTCGGCGGAAACGAGAAGTAGAAAACGAGAAGTAGAAACCTCTCTCTCTCTCTCTCTCTCTCTCTCCCCCTCCGTGTCCAAAATATTTTAATCAAATTAAGGAGAAAAAAATTTCCAAATTTCCATTTCGATTTCCCGAATTAAAATTCCAACGCGTGCAACTTTCGAACAACTTTCCGAAAAAGTTTGGTCGAATAGAAACAGGCGGAAACGAATCGGGACGTTCCGCGAGTGTCACGTGGACGGTGGATAAAAAACGGGGAATTACGAGGTTATCCGATGAACCCACACACGAGGAGCGGGCACCCACACAGGCGAGGTCCACGTGGCCCCGTTGACGAGCACCCACACCGGGGCACGGCGCGAGCTCGCATGCTGGTTTCCACACGCATAATCACCTGTCTCGTCCATCATAAAGCGGCAGTGCCTGGCCAGATGTAATGCGCCGCAAGGCCCACGCAAAACCCGTCCGACATCGCAACGTTTCAACACACGCCCACGATCGGTCGGCTCGCTTTCAAAATGTCGTAAGTCAAATTGCCCTGGCCCGAGCACCGTTTCATCATCCGGATCCGGGCCACGAATTCGTGTGCGCGCCAACGGGGATGCGCCCCAATCGATCCGCGATTTCGAATGAAAAATGGTACCTCCAAGGCGAGAGAGGTTGTTGTTGGTGTTGATTTCGGCCTTGTTCCTCGCCCCTTTCTTCGCGTTTTCGAACCGTGGCTCGATGGGGTTTGCGGTTAACCGATCGTGGTATTCGTCGTTCATTCGTTAATTCGATTCAAGGAAATGTTAAATGCGAAATTCGATCTCTTGATCGATGATCCCGATCGCTCGTTCGTGCGTCGATGTTTTCTTTTCTTTTTTTTTTTCTTTTTTTTTTTTGGAGGAGAGGTATTATCGAGGCGATTGCAGCCACCGATCATTTCTCTTATGCAAAATTATATTCAATTTTCTATCGCAATAGAATTGGATCTCTGTCGATATACTCCTCTAACTCGGCAAACGAGTTTGACGGGTGGTGCCGATTTATTTATTCTCTTCGTATCCACGTTAAAAAGATATAACTTATAGCAATAAAGATAAGCATCTTGTCCCGGGTCTTTCGTCAAAATTGACTACATAATAGAAAGGTGCCATTTTGCCGTACCGTACACCATCAGAGAAGTCAACTTTTTTACGACGTCTTAATCGATGGACGCAATCAAGCTTGAAAATTCAGCTTGGACGTGTCGTTCGAGTTAAAGTACACGCGAGAGATATATATCCGCGAACATAATTCAAACCCTTCCATAGATCTCGATGAGATAGAAAATTGTTGTTCAGTCGCGCGATTAATTTTTCATCCATGGAACATGCCTTAAAATCACGTCCTCCTTCTCCTCCTCCTCCTCCTCGACGTGAAATTTATCTTCGTTCATGAATCCTCGTATGAATCCACGCAGGATCGATTCGCGTCTCGATTTCCCCGGCGCACCTGCGAACGAGACCTCTGATCTCGCCTCTGATGGAAATCACCCATCCTGGACCCATCCTGGATCGTTAATGTCCGGCTGTCAAGCTGTCGCGCGAGTCGCCTACGTCTTCCTTCGAAACGTTCGCCGATTATCCCGTCGAAATTTGAAATCCTGCGTATTGCAGCGTTCACGACGAGTCGATTTTCGATTCGATCAACATCCGCTTCGGAGGAGAGGCAAGTTTTTGATTCGATCGAGAAGAAAATTGTAAAAATCGTGCACGATAATGGGACGCAGAGATCAAACGACAACGTCGTCCAAATGATCATCGAGATAAGTTTCCTTATAACGAACGATAGCTCTTTTTTTTTTTTTTTAAAGAAGAAAAGAGCTCGTTAAATTCATTCTTCTTTTGCAAGAAGAGATGTATCCGACTCGGTGAAATAATCGGATTACGAGGATGGGACGCGAATCGATCGGAATGGACGGCGAAGCAATTTGAAAAATTTGAATGGCAGGTGACGATTGGTTCGGCGGGCTCGTTACGCGATGAGAGAGAAAGAGAAAGGGATCTCGGTTCTTATGCACGGCCCCGAGGAACGGGCACGTACGGCCGCCATTTTTGGTCGTTTCGTTAATTAATCCCGAGTGCCTAGCGTGAAAGCCATTACTTTTTGTCTCAGCCCTCGGCGGACACGGCTAATTTCATCGCAAACTGGACTCTCTCAGAAAGCACGCTGGCCCCCCTCTCTCTACACGCGAACCCTTTTATCTCTCTCGCTTTCCTCCGCCCCCTCTCCACGCTTATCCGGGGCCCACTAACTAACGGGCATAGTGCACGCTCTTTTTTGCCAATGAAATTCCTCCTGCCAGGTGAAAAAGGTGAATCCTAACCGAATTTTTTGGAACACGCCCCTCCACAACTCGTCCCACGGGGCCAATGATTGTTCCCGCTCGTGCGCGTTCTGTTTTGTCTGTCCGTCTTGAAATATTAATTTTTTCCCCGGTTGGCGCATCGTTAGAATTACCGCCGGTTAGAAGGCGCGGCTTCTGAAACGGAAACGTTTCTTGTCGATCGTCTTCGTGCCGATCGCGAAAGAAGAAGCATTACGATTGGCGAAGAAGATCGAAAAAGAAGATCGAAGAGAAGGCGTAATTAATGTGGAATTAGTTGCGTTACGTGTATTCGAAAAGGATTATATGAGGATGGGGCGAGAGCGATTAGGGCGCGAACGAGGGTACAACGGTTGTCTAATAACAGTTTCTCTAACAGCGGGAAACCTTAACTCTCAATAGGATCTTAGCTCGCTTCCTCCGCTAAATTACCCTACGTACATTCATTTTTCCATTAATACATCTCCGAGCATGAAGGTGCTCGCACAAGACACAGACACGGGCATTACCGCTCATCAACCGATCCTGTAATTAGCCTTCCATTAGAGCCGTCAAGATCCGTGATAAAAAATTAACAAACAAAGAAACAAATTTGCAGGAATTGTTGAACACACGAGAGATCCATATATCATACGCGTCCAACCTGTTGAACTCGTTTCCTCCGAATCCTTGATCCATCTTTCATCAACCGTGCATCGAACGGTATCCACGGTTATAAATAAATCTCCTCTCCGTACCAACTATCGTATACAAATATATTCATCTTAATTTCCATCTATTTCCAAACTTATCTTTTTTTTTTTTTTTTTTTTTTTCAAAAAACAAGACTCCTAGACCGTAGAGTAAACCCCGACAACTCGTTTCCGATCCTGTCTCGCACGAGTTGCATCGGAAAATATACAACAAACAAAGTGAATTCGAATTATTATATAAGATCAACAATCGATCGCGTCGAATCGATGAGAAACGATAGTTTTTCTCTCTTTCCAGTCGACAGGCGTTGGCAAACGTCGGCGTGGGGAGGGGCGAAGGCGAGGAGGAGACGCGCGATTATTCGACTCGTGCGGACTGCCGCAAAATTGAGAGTTAACGAACCTCGACGAACCCGCTGACACTCGGCGGGTTGCGCAATCGCATCCGTGGCGCAGGTTAAATCCGCGTGGCGCCGCTGACACACGCGCGCACACGCCAGAGGATGGGGCCACGATCCGTGAAACGTTCGTTCGAGGCTGGCTCGAAAAGTTGACAGGCAATTTATCCGAACGAGCGTGCCACACGAGTTTCCGTCGCTTTTCTAATTGCCTGCTTAACAGTTTCCGCGCGATTAGACGATGCGCTAAACCGATCCTCTCACACCATCAGATTTCGTAGATCTTCTTGTTAATGATATGATCCTCGAAACACGCCCTCTGTATCCCCCTGCGGATCGATAAAACATCGAAATCGATATCGCATATTCAATACGATAAACTGAATTTCCAGAATTCTATATTGTTTCGAGAAAGAGATTATCGAATCGTACGACGGTTAAACGTGATTTGAAAAGACCTCAAAAATAACTATGTGTGATACACTTGTTCCACTTGTATTTAGAAGATATTATATATCTGGTTCTATCTAACGACAAGAGTTTTCGAATTATCGTATGTTTCGCCGGCGGAGGCGAAACTGGGGAGGAGGGGGGAAAAAAATCTGTATTCATCGATCGAGTACGTCGAGGGATGATATACGGGAAAGTTTACGGGACGTTCGATCGTTCTTGCCCGGTTTTTAATAGAAATCTCCAGTCACGCTCGACACAATAATTTCTCACGAACGTGCAAGCACGAGGGACGTCCGCGGGTCCGCAGTATTTTCAGCACGTGGACGTGAACAATTATATTGTTCGATCGGTCGGCTAACATCTCGCGCTAAACGTCTCTGTAAACGATCTGCGATCTGTATGCGAGGCTTGTTCGTATTCTTTCTCGATTTCACCGTTATATCCACGACAATAAAGTCGTTCGTAATTGTCGACGCGTATTTTCTTTATCCCCTCGCTTCCTCGTGGTTCCATCCAACGTGGAGGGATGGGAAAAAACCGCGCCATTTATTTTCACAAATATGGCGATTCGCGATGAAACTTTTATGAAGAATTTCAATCCCCTCCCCCCCCTTCCGCGATCTAATTAATTCTTCAACGTGGAACCGGCCATCGCGTATAATAACGAAAGAAGTAGAACTTCTTCGCTTTCATCATTGAAGGAAGATTGATCGATTATTGTATTTCTCGATAAATTAAGAACCTCTTGGTGTCCATCCCATCCATGCAACCATGATCGAACGCGTAAGAAAATCTCCGAGCGATAAAAATTTACTCGTCTCTCTCTCTCTCTCTCTCTCTCTCTCTCTCTTTCTATAATATATATTTCAAATATATATATAAAATATTTCAATGTGAAAAATCGTACGAGATCATTTTCTATGGAGGAAAAGAAAGGTGGAGCGTTTCACGAGGTTGAAAAGGTGAGGGAGCAGGGGGAGCGATGAAAAGGACAAAATTGCTATCCCCTTCACGGATATAAATTCTGGTGGTGGCAGTGGCTGTTTCTCAGCACGAATTGCGGTGCGGCAAACGCAGCGGAAGGCGTTCTTGTTTCCTATGGGGCAGGATCGATCTATAGTCCGCCATTGAGAGGAGGGAGAGAGAGAGAGAGAGAGCGAGGCCAGAAGAGGGTTTTCTGGTATCGCCGTATGGCAAACAGCAGATGTGCTGTACACCCGTGTGCCTCTCCCCTCCGCCACCCCTCCTCCCTTCCTCCCCCTTTTCCACCCCATTCTCTGTCTTTTTCCGACCCTGCCTCCCCCCTTCCAAGCCCCCTCTTCCTCCCTTCGTCGCCTTTCTCCGTTTTATGGACTCATCGTGCGTCCACGGTTCCCCCGTCCATGGGTGTGTTTACCATAAGGCAGGCATTGTCGAACGCCCAAATGACACTCATAGATATGTCAGCTCCTCTTTTTCTTCTTCTTCTTCTTCCTTCTTCCCCTCTCCTTTCTCGATCTTTCTCGAAGATGCAAGCGATTCCACGAGATATGCACGAAGGATTTCGATTTACGAGGGATGGTCCGGGTTATTGGTTTTCTTGTTCGACGAACGGTTAACGAATGGCGCGTGTTTGAGATCCGTTTGAGAACTGTATTGGACGATTTTTATCCGTTTTGAGATCGAGTATGGTATAAACATCGTGGTATACCGAATGCGTAGAATATTTTATTACGTCGGATCGGTTGCATCAGTAGATCAGAAACCAGACTGGTTAATTCCGGTACTGATTTGTGCATAGATTTTATCGTGTCTAAGCTGAAAATTTTAGAAATTATTCTAAAAAGTCGGGGGGAGAGGTGAATTTTAATCTTTCAACTCGTGATTGGTTAGACACGAACAGGGATGAAAACTCGTAATGGTTCGTTTCGAGTAAAAGATACTTTCTATACTTCGGTTCGTTAACGAAGAAACGTAAAACGTTTTACGTTTTAAGAAGCTTATCACACACGCGTATACCTTAAAAAGATACGGTTAATTAAAAAGAGAAAAAAAGGAGGGACACGGGTCGAAGCTCAGGATCGAAGAAGAGCAGGGGACCATTTTGTTCCTTCCAATTTAGGAAGGAGGAAATGATACGGGGGTTCGTCCCTTCTCCGCATGGAGTCCCATGTATATTCGAGGCCAGACACAAAAGAAAATAATTAGCTCTCCTGCCGATGGATAGATAAACGTACAACGCATCCAGACAATTTTGGTGGGCAACGATTATTAACAGCCAGCAGGGCGCCAACAGTTAGTTGTCTGTGTTCGAGCAGCCGGGAATTAATTAGTCGTTAAATCAATCTTAAATGAGGAATAAGCCTCCACTCTTTTAAAGTGTAATTCGTCAGTGTCGACTAATGTTCAATTTCGCTTTGACTCTTATCTCGTTCTGTTTTTTTTCCCCTCCCCACCCCTTCAATTATTTCAACAATTAACCGTCTCCTTGGCCATCTTATCTCGTTATATATTTTATTCCCTATAATCGTAATTCACGACACTTTTTCCATTCATCCATATTCCTCGCGCCGTATTCCTTTATGGTAACAAGTATCAAGAGTAGCCACCATTCCCCCAAGAATCGAAAATTCCCCCGAGTGTAATTTTCAGAAGTAACTTGCTTCTTTCCCAAGTTTCTCACAGCCTCGAGTTCAATCCTCCATTCCTCAAATACATCCATCTCTTTCTTCCAATTCCAATCACCAAATCATTCCTGAAATTCCTTGCTCTCCTTAAAATCCTCCAATTCCAAATACTCGTGAATACTTTTCCTCCCAAAATTTTCGCATCAAAATGAAATTCAAAATTCTTTCCGTCCCATCCAATCTTCTCAGACATCTCTTAAAACTGAAAAAAACTGCGGACCCGTTCGCTATCCCTCTCTTTCACCTTTTCGAATTCGAATCAAATCAAGGGAGGCAAAAAGCGCGAAAGTTCGAGCGCAGTCACGTCATGCCTCCTCGATCGAACGATTTCAATCCGTCCGTCAGGCCGGTCGGCTTTTTTCCCCGTTTCCCTTATCGTGGCTTGGCGAAAAATCTCTTGGCCACAAGGTGTATCCCGGGTGAGCGCATTCCAGGATCCGCACACAACAGGGCTTCGAAGGACTCTCGCGAATTCCGCGCTGTTGCTCCCAGCCGACGAGAGCATTCGAGGTTTCAGCTTCTTCTACGGGGTGGAATAAAAAAATGGGCGGCGCTTTGGATGTGACGGGACCAGATCTAGGCCCCGGAGACCAGGCAGCGAGGCTGGGCCTTAGATCTGTCGGGCCCTTTCCCCTTCCCATCCTCATCCTCTCTCTCTCTCTCTTTCTCTTTCTTTCTTCTTTCTTGGCTTGGCTTGGACAGAGGAGGGACGAGTGGTGTACGAGAGAATAGAGAGAGAGAGAGAGAGAGAGAGAGAGAGAGAGAGAGAGAGAGATCGGCCAACCATCGGCAGCCTGCGCGGCGACTCGAAGGAATATCGAGAGATCTAGCGATGGGCAAAGAGGATTTCAGATATTTCTCGATTATTAAACCGTTAAGCATCGGATTTATTAAATAATACATACGGTGGTAGATAAGGGAAGGTAGATAGGTGATTTTTTTTATAAATATTGAAGATGTGAATTTAAAAAGAGGAATGGAATTACGAAAGAATATTGAGAAAATCATTGGAATTCTTTTCGTGGAATTAAATAATGTATAATGTATAATCACTGGCGAGGGGGGGAAAAAATTGCTCGAATGAAATTTTCATTTCGTTAAACGAAATGTTGATTATCTCCGATTAATGAGATAAGAGAATTTGATGGAATTCGAAGATTGAAATTTAAGAAAATCGAAACGAATGAAGGTGTAATTGATGATGTTAATAAATATAATTTTGATGTAGTTATAAGTGGTTAGCTGATTTAAACTTTAAATTATCCGCAAGTGTAATTCTTATCAAATCTTGCGAACGGATATCTATACGTATACACATACGTAAGCAGTTCCAAATCCTTTGAATTCCTCATAAATATTTAAATACGACGAACATTCAGCGCGATATAAAATCTAACAGCATTCCATTATCGAGCTCGAGAAACTCGTGTGGATATATTATCGTCGAATCATAACTTACAAGCTTATCAAATGCTGCTATTTTAAACATCACGTCATAATCATTCGTTTATTTCTCGTTAAACTCTCGTTAAATTGTTCACAGCCAGGAGAAATTTCAAATCCTCTTAAGCCCATCGCTAGGATTCCCTTCCGAAGAAACGACGACTTCGTTGCTGTCGTTGTCATCGACGTCGTCCAGCGTTTCGCCGGACGGACGAATAAAGTTATGGCTCCCTCGTTCTTGTCGTTGAACGGTTGCCTGGGATTCGGCGTGTGGACTCGTCCTCCAAGATATTCGTGCAATCGGCTCGCGTTCCTCTTGCTAGTCGTGCAAAAAGAAGAAACATCGTCGCAGCCGCCGGCATGATGGATGAGAAGAAATTCGTTATTGAATTAACGTGCCTCATCTCGTCGTTGTTTTCGACCTCCGTTCCCGAATTTACACGCGCTTTCATCCCGCGGAATCATCGAGCGCATCCAACCCAAGTAGACCCAACTTTCGAGACAAATTAGAATTAGATCTTCTTCGAAAAGGTGCAGCAACATCGTTTCTCGATGCGAACGAGTTGATATTATATCAAAAAAAAAAAAAAAAAAAAAAAAAAAAAAAAAATGGGAGAAATAAAACGCGTTTTCGTATCAATCTCTTCGTAATAAAAGCGTCCATTGCGAAATCGTATCGAAGGGAAATTAAAAAGGAAATTCAAACGATTAACTCGATACTTGCAAGTATAAAATAATTCGCATGGAGCTCAATTAATCCCGAGTCAAACATTCTCTCTGGAGGAAGGAATCGTTGAGAGCCGGTTCAGCCGATGCAACGTCTCGGGTGTCCCGTCCAATTTGCATGCACTCACGAATATTGCTCGAAATGGGCGTATACGGTTACACGGGGCCCGCTGATTACCGGTGACACTCTATTCTCGAGTCCAGCTCCTCGATGGCCGACAGCCGGCTCCAACGCGACGCGCAGATAAGCGGTGGAAAAAGAGACACGAGTGAAATATCTCTCTCACGAACGGCCCCGGTAGGAAGATTCTCGTTTCGTCGGCCGGATACGCAGCCCCCCTCGCCGCCGTGCACGCGTCTGCCCGTACGTATTAATCACGCGATTCGTCCATAACCGTATTTCAGCGCGGCGCACCGAGAGATCGGGCCGCGATTCTCCACGATTTTCTCTTCGATCGCTTTCTTCCTCGGCTAAGATATGCCATCTAATTACCAATCAGCATCTTCGATCCTGGCTTTTTCAATTCGAGTCGGTTGAGGAGAGATAAGGAAGGGAGAATTAAGGAAGAATTTTTATTCCGAATATTATTATTGGAATATCGATCTCTTTCAACGAGACAAAAATTGTCTTTTGCGCATAGTCTTTTTATGGGCGAAGCTGCAAAAATGACGACGAAAAGAATCCCTTCCCCGAGATAATAATCAAATTTTCGGAGAGGAATTATCGCGAAACGACGAGATCATTATTATTTCGGACGGTCGGATAGAATCTGATCTTAGGTCGGGATCCTCTTATTCCCGAGAGTTCCTCCCCCAAATTCCATCGCAATATCTCGAATGCCCGGGGTATTGGCGGGCCCCGCTGTATAAAAACGGCGCTGGTCCGCGGCTTCCATGCCGGATTCGAACGGTGCGCTTACCGGAATCGTTATCAGCCGTGGCAAAGGGCCGCTATCCGAAACGAGCGTGTCGAACCTCTCCACTTTTTCCCGTTGTCGGGTGCTCGTCGCTTGTCACGGCTTGTGCCGGCTCTCCGCGCGAAACAGAAAAGGAGAAAAGGAAGGAGAAGAAGAAGAAGAAGAAGGAGAGAAAAAAGAAAGTGGAAAAGAAAAGAAAAGAAGGAAAGAGACAAAGAAGCGGGAGAAAAGGGAAGACACGATCCGGGAGCGAACGAATCGCGAGGAGAGACTCGTATGGAGAGGCGCAGAGAGAGAGAGAGAGAGAGAGAGAGAGAGAGAGAGAGAGAGAGAGAGAGAAGGAGGGAGAGGAGGAAAGGGTAGACTGAAAACGAGTATCGTAACCGCGGCGAACAACAAACTATAGTGAATTTCGACTTGGGTGGTCCAGGATCGGCAGCAGGCCCTGTCGCTTCCCCGCCACCTCGTCAGATCGGCTCCCTTCGGCCCTCTTCCCCCTTCACCCGCCCCACTCCACCCGGGGCCCTTCTCCGCCAGTGTCGACGGGCCCCTCTTCCCGCCTCGGTATCCCCCTCCATGACGGAAGCCGCGCCAGCCGCGAGCCACTCCTGGAGCTAAGCTATCGACCATAAGCGTTTGCCCACCTTTGCTCTTGCACGCGTTCCCGTATTATCGTGGACATCGGGGGCCCTTTAAACGGGAATTACCAGTCTCTCTTTTACCTGTTTTCTCCGATTTGTTGCCGTTTCGTTCTTTCCTCGTACGAGCCTCGTATTAGCCTTCGATCCGAGCCGTCGTTACCTCTGTCATCTGGTCTTCTCCTCTTCCTCTTTCTCTGCGTGCGAGGGGGATATTTTTCCAGGAGCGTAGGTTTCGTAGGTAGATGGATCGACGATCATTGGATGTCGAAATTGGCGGAGAATTGGAATGGAAATGCGGGACGAAGAGGGGCTAGGATTTCGTGGCTGTATGATAGTTACGGGCCTGCCGTGCTGCATTTGTATGCCCGTAATTAGAGAGCCACCCTCTAATACCGGTTCCCGACGCGTTCTGCGTTATAAGCCTCGTTTCGAAAAGAATTCTTTCGCGCGGCAAGTGTTTTGTCCCGTGCAACGGGGTGCTCAACTCGATTCGAACTTAATTTCTTATGTATAATCGTCGGTCGGTACCAAGCTGGTACTATTTGAAAAATTTGTCACAAGTTGACAAGTTTCTGTTTTCCAGGTTCTTTTTTTTTTTTTTCTTTGCGAACAATTGGATCATAACCAACGAAAATTCATCGACGAAAACCAGATACGATCTTTATCGATCAAATATATATAGATATACATCATTCTTAGGAAGGAACGGTATGTTAAAAAAAGTAGGGATGCGAAATGATAGAATTTTACGACGCGACGTGATGATTTTTTAAATCGAACCTGCTCAACCCGTCGACCTAGTTAAATAACTTATAGCCATGAAAATTTCTACGGCCGGGGCGTTAGATTAGCCCGGGCGTTGTTCAAACAACGGATTCAATTAAACGGCGTAAAAATGGAAGTCGACGAGTCACGGTGTACGTGCACGTCACAGACGCACACCATGGCTCCTCGTGAGCGATAATTTACGATGTACCACGAGCGACCCCCACTTGTCGGATTAATAGAGGGTTAATTTAGGCGAGTAGCTCGACGCGCCTGTTATCTCCCACGCAGTATTTGCACAGCTCATCCCAAATCGTACGTATCTCCCCCATCGGGTGAATAATTATTGCCAACGCGATCGTCACGCTCGTGGCTGTGAATTCTGAATCCTTCCTGCCCCGTACGTAATCCTCCATCCTCTTTTAATCGTCATCTAACTTTTCCACTCGTTCTGTATCGTATTTTTTACTTTTGTTTCTCTTCGTCGAATGAAAAAAAAAAAAAAAAAAGGAAAAAAAGAAAATTTAAAAAAGATAAATATGAGAAAACGCGAAAATGAAATTTTATAAAAATATTTTGTTGCTTCTTCGAGTCGAATGAGAAAATTATTCTCATTCGATACAACAATTGGATAGGATATTTATGTATCGAATCGTGAGAAATTTCAATCCCATCGAGGACGACGTTGGTTCCAAACGTTGGTTATATCGTTCTCGGCCCATCATCATTCTCCACCGAGTTAACGAGATTCCGGTGAACAATAGGCGAAAAGAAACGAAGTCCGTTTAATTCGATTATTACGAAGAACGTTGTGGCGCAATTATATTAATTGACATTAGCCTACAGTTTCCATAGCTCGCGTGACCGACCTATCGGCACTGGATCTGTAAAGAGTTAACCCTTGACTCGGCCGATGCATGAAACACGAGTACGGAGAGTAGGTAGGAGAGAGAGGGAGGGAGAGAAAGAGGGAGAAAGAGAGGCTCGACGATCGATTCGACGCTTTGAGGGTTCGTTTACAAGCAGGAACCGCAAACGGGTTACGCAGAGCGAAATCCTGACCCAAGAATACCCGATTGTTAGGGGGCTAATCGATGATTGAGCGTGATCGAGAATCGTTTGTACATCGATTCTCTCCGGGCTCCTGGATGATGATGGATCGAACAACCGGGTGTCCATGATCGATCGATAACAATTGTGAATAAAGTAATTTGTGGAGATTTTTGTGAGAGGCGAAGAAAGAAAGGAAAAAAAAAAAAAAAAAAAAGAGTTGAAAGAGATTGGAGAGGAAACTCCAGATTGAGAAACAGATCTTTGAAATTTTCGAAACCGCATCTCACGATAGTAACGGACAGGTGAAGAAGAATAGATTAAACGCCCATCATCCAAAGCCAGCAGAAGGCGTTTGTTGCATAATGCATATCGCGCTACGTAGACGCATCGAGTGCCTCCATCCTCGTATACGCCTTGCTATTTTCCGTTCAACTTCAAAAATATGGTAAATTAGCGACAGGTGTGCGGATTCATAAGTTATCCATCTTCAGCAATTTCCCCGTTAAATCCTCTCTTTAATTATAAAGATATTAATACGCGTAACAGTATTTCTCGTTAAACGATAGACGATATGATCGATCGACGAAATAAGAAACTGGACGAACTTCCTTCTTCCGAAGGAAGGAAAAATTCGGTTGAAATTTCGAGGAAAGGGAAAATTTCACGGAAAGAGAAGGTGGAGAGGATGATAATTACGCGAGATCTCGAGATCGGTCAACGTCGTTGCGGGTTATTAATAAAGACGCAAGCTCCGTCCGATCTACGACAAGATCGAACCGATGTCTGTGCAACCTTCGCCCCCGTGATAATTATTCATCCGGACGTTAATGCACCGGTGCGCTAATTAGTCCGTGTCGAATGCACGGTCGGTGGCATCCAACGAATCCTTTCGTTTCGATCTCCATCATTTTTCTACGATCGGCCAACCAACGTGACCGTCCATCTTCCATCCGCGTTGAACAAATAAAATATCGGGAATAAGAATCAGAACGTATCATTTTCAAACGAAATCTAACGTAAAATCGTCCACCTATTATTTACCATTAGCCCATTAACGCGCCACAATGTCGCAATTAACCTGCGAACGCGCGACGATCCGTGTCCACGTCGAAAACGTAATTAACAGGCGGAAGCTTTTTATGCCAGCCAGGCTCTCCGGCGCATAATTGCCCGTAAATGATCTCAATCTGCAAAGGTGGCAGGTGGAGAACGCGCCGCTTTGGGATCCGTTGTTTCCACCAGTTTTTCGACCATCCACCAACAACCTTCTTCCACGACTCCGTGGAATCGGAAACACGTGGGAATTACAATGCGGGACGAGGAGAAAGAAGGGGCGGTGGATTGAAATATTTCTAATTCGAGGAATCGGCCGCTCGTTTAATTTCATTAAATCGCGGCGGCGCGTTTCCAGCCCCCTCGACACTAATTTCCTGTCGTTCGAGAGCGGCGCGTTTCACGTCGTGGCGGACGGAATGCCGCGCGAGAAGCCCTCGCGGTCGCCAGGTGGAAAAAGGGTTACGAGTGCCGCGGTTCGTTCGCAATTTACGAACCGCGCAATCTGAATTAATAGCGGTAAAAAGCGCGGATTTCGCGGCGATGTTAAACGAACCGTTTGTACCCGGCCGAGTTTTCTTGCCCCCCGAGGTGTTGAAAGGACACGAGGCCTTCGAACGAAGCCTCGATAAAAAGGAGCTGGGGGAGAGCTCGTTAATCATCTCTTCTGTCTCTTCGCTCATCTTAATTCCATCCCGTCGCCACTGTTACCCGATACTGTTCGACGATACTTCGCTTCCTTCCTTCCTTTCTTTATTTCGTTCGTTTCCAGATTGACAGGATTACGAGGAATCGTTCCGAGAGGAGACCCAGCGTGTCGTCCCCTCCGTGGAAAAGTTTAGCATACGAGCAAAGTGGTTTGTCAGCGTCCCTCTCGGATACACGCGAGCCCGATCAACACTTCCACTCAGGTATTCTTCCTCTCTCTCTCTCTCCCATCCAGCCCGCGCGAGATGGCCGGGCAAGCAAGACTTCACGCGGCTTTCCACGCGGCTGACAAATCGACATTGGCCGGCATTTCCATCGCGGCATTTTTTGCAGCGTGTCGCCCGTGGCATGGGTGGTCCCCGACGTTATTCGCTCGTCTCCGCGGGACTCGTCTCCTCCCGGAGCGAGGAGGATGACAGCAAGGGAAAGAAGAAACGAAAGGAGTGGTGGAGGAGGGGAGAGATCCTCGTCCTTCTCTCAGCCACGTCGCTGATTAGGATTTTATGCCATCGCGTGGCGGAGAGCGAGTGTGACGGGCACCAAGGCTCGTTTATGGCAGCTTATGGGACGAGCGCGGGGGTTGCCAAGATTTTATCCGGCCTCTTAAGCGAGCGCAACAAATGCCGTGGCACGTTCGATCAACCGACGCGCGCCGACGGCCACTCTCCCTCTATCTCTCTCTCTCTCTCTCTCTCTCTCTCTTTCGGATCGTGCGTCCTTCCCCTTCAAATTTGCATTTTCACAGCGCGTACCTCGTGAGAAGTCGTAAGCGATATCGGACCCCGCGGTGGCCACTTTGTCGCGCGACGTGTTTATTCGCGCCGAAAGGACACGGTTTCTCGAGGTATTCTCCCCTCCGTCTATCTCTCCCCCCTGCGTTGGCTGCCGTCGAATCGACGGACGGGCAGGTAATCGGGGATTTTGGAAAAATTTTGGATTCCTCGAGTTTCGAGTCGTCTGTGCGATTCAATTAACCACCGACAAAGAAACGTGGAAAGGGAAGAGTGCATTGGGGGTAGATTTCCGCGAACAAAGCGGCCGAACTCTTTTCGAGTTGGATCTCGAAAAGATGCCGGCTCTCGGGATAGGGGAGATCCTTTGGATTTTTAAGAATTCGAGTACTAAATAAAACATCACTCGGCCGAACCCTCCCCTACCTCCTCCCCCTCGATTCTTTTCTCTGTGTCGGATCGGGAAGTCGTTAGTACGGGTGACGTGTACCTCGTGCACACAATCTGGTTCGTCGTATCCAACTCCTCCCCCCGTGGCTGCTGTTTCCACCGTGTTGTCGTCGTCGTCGTGCTCGTCCTCGTCTTCTTCTTCTTCGTCTTCGGCGGCCATCGTCGAGCACGGTGATAGAGAAGCAAACCGCACGGGCGTCCATCACTGTCGTCGGCTACGACCGGGTCGACACACCGTGTGTGTGTGTGTGTGTGTGTGTGTGCCCTCGCCGACGAGAAAAATCCGACGAGAAGAACGGCGCAGAATCTCCAGAGAGAGAGAGAGAGAGAGAGAGAAGGAGGACAAGCAGGGCTGTTCTCTCGTTGTACTTTACATTCCGCGATCTTGTTTCGGATGATGTTTACAGGGGTAAATGGAAGTGCGCGCGCGCGCACCAGGAAATTAATGGGATATTTGGGAAGTAAATGAAAGATTCGTATGTTTTAGGAATTTTGAGAATAAACGGATAGAGGTTTTTCAAGATGAGATAAATTGGTTGGATAAATTGTGAGAAGAAATAAAATTTTAAAAATAATCGAAACACGAAAGAGTATTAAGTACGATAAAAAAATATAAGGCATTAGAGCTAACGAAAAAAAACAGGACATCCAAATTGATATATAAAGCTTCGAGAGTAATTTATGCTCAATTTACATATAAGTCAACATTTACATATAAGCAACATGTTAAACCATTACCTCGCACGTATATATTTAAGCCACATTCGAACAAGTAGCTGCGCCAGTAACAGCTCTCGTTATTAAAACATCCGCTTCCTTCTCCCTCATCCGTAATGATTCTTTCAGAAATTGATGATTCCATGAATAGTCCGATCGATGAACAACTAAGTATAGGCGATAAATCGATGGTGAAATCGATTCGTGAGAGAATCGATGCAGCCTCTCCGTTTCGAGGCAGAAAGAAATCCGCGATGGGAGGAGAGAATCCCGTGGAACGTATACTTTGCATTCCGCGATCTCTCGAACGGAGTGATACCCGTGGAATTAAACTCACTGGGAGGGAGAGATGATCATTCAACGGCGGTGATATCAATTTAACGCACGATATAATCTCGTCTTCTCCCGATGACGAGAGAAAACTTATCGCCAATGAATTTTTCATTACCGTCCTTCGCCGTTCCCTATTTTTCTTTTCTTTTCTTTTCTTTTTTCGCAACCATCGAGAACACGCAACAAACTATATTACCACGTTCCCATATATTTTATTTACCCAGGAATCTAAAATTAAACTAAAATTCCAATTAACGAACCGCTCGATTTGAAAGAAAAGAAAACAAGAGAAAAATATCCGTAAGATATATATATATATATATATCTAGTTATCGATCGATTCCCGAAAAATCTCCCTAAACTAAAATTAATTCATAGGCCTTAAACGGGTCCTTGGTGTGGAAACGAGAGAAGAGGCCCATTTCTTCTTTCTTTCTTTTTTTCCTCTCCACTCGATATCGAACGAAAGAATCGAAGGAAAGAATGTTCCTTTCCACGCGATTCCTCTTCGATGCCAGATAGGATCTATCGATCCTGTACGCCGCATAGGTGGCTACTTACTTCGAATCGGCCGCTTCGGTGCACGGATGCGTCGTGGCAAAAATAGCCCGTGGACTAGATGGGACGAGCCGATATCGGGAAAGATATCGCGCGTGCTTCGCTTTGCCTCCATTTGAATAACAAAACGCTTCACGTCCGTCCGCCTGTCACGCCGCCACGGCAACGCGCGCTGACGCTTCCCGAACCGCGTCTCTCCCGTTTGTTTCCCCAGCTTCTCCTCTCTCGAAACGTTGCCTCGATACGGGAACCAACCCGATCGAACTCACGCATTCTTGCGGGGAACTTCAGTGGGAACGGCGATTCCTTCGGGCTGGGGCTCGTTACACGCGTCAGTCAGTTCCAGACGAGGAGGAACAGTTTTTCCAGTCCCCACTCCCTCCCCCCCCTTCAACTTGGAATTTCACGTTTTATTTCTTTCTTTCTTTATTTATTTATTTATTTATTTATCCGTGGTTGAAAATTAAACTTGGGAATGAAGAAAATTCTTCTGTGTTTTTCCGCGTATGGTTTAAAATAAGATAACATAATTTTTAAAGAGGAGGGAGTGTTATTGCTTCATTTATTGTTATCTGTCAAAAGATGGACGCTCTTAATGAACGTGATTTAAGATCACGATGCGCGGATATAACTATGGGAGGAATCACCATGGGAACCCATATCGATCGTCAATCGTCGAGAGGATTCGCTGTATTTTTCTTTTTTTTTTTTTTTTGTTTGTTTTACATCAAACTTCTCTCTTTCTCTCTCTCTCTTTTTTTTGTAATTCTATTTCGAACAGCAATATCAAGGGTAATTCGATCCGCTACGAGGCCAACCGATCAAATGGCGCATCCAAGAGAAACGCTTCCCCCATTCCTTTTTTTCTTCTTTTTCCTCTTTTTAAATCGAGACTTTTCCAAAAAAAAAAAAAAAAATCAGATACCCTCGTTTAAACACTTTTCACCCACCGTATGTGTAACAAATAAATTTGAAATAACCGCGTCATCGTTAATCCTTCCCTCGATGCAATCGCCGAGACTCGTTCGATTTAATCACCGATACTCCCACTCGCGACAGAAGCGAGCAGGCTGTTAATTATCGACGTCGATAGATTGGCCAAGTGGCGAGTTACGACGTACCGTGCCGGGTCTGGATCATCGTAAAGGGGAATGAAAGGATCCTCGATTCATTACCACGCGCCAGCCACCCCCTTGCCAGATCCCCTCCTCCACCGCGGGAAATCAATTCACCGAACGGAATAAAAGATAAGGTGAGAGGGCAGCCAGCCGGCTAATGTATCAATCATTCTGTTTGCGTAACCTCTGACACGTGTTCCTTGAACGCGCATAAACATACGCACACAACGGAGGCTGAAGCTACGAAATGGAAAGCCAACAGCGTGGAAAGAGGGAGAGAGAGGGAGTATTTGGGAAGGAAGAGAGGGACGGAACCCTCTCGAATCGATAAGCCTATATACCCCCCGTTCTCGGTTTTTCTTCCTCTCCTCCTCCGTTTGACCCTCTCTCAGCCCCTCTTTCAACTCCCTCGCTCTCCCTCGGCCTCGTTTCCTGCCCCCTCCCCTATCTTGCAACACCTCTCCACGCCTTTTCGAACGCCAATCTCCCCATTTCGTTTCCTCTTTCTCTCGAACGCCTTTTCCGATGAATCGAACGAATGGCTTTCCCCCCTTTCTCTCGCCAACGAGGTGGAGTAGTTCGACACCTTCATGGCCGTCTCTTCCCTCCACTCGTTCGAGGGTTCTTTCTTTTCTTTTTCTCTCTCTCTCGAAGATTAATCTTTTGGGGAGAAGTCGATGATCGATCGCTCGGAAAACTGAATTGTCTCTCTCAGATATTTCATACTGTATTCAGAATTTGAGAGTAATTAAGGGAGGGGGTTGAAATCCAGAAGAAATCGCCCAACGTAGACGGAGAATAGACGGAGTAATGAGGCGGAAAAACAGGAGTAACGGGAAAATTGTTCAATTTGGTGGGAGGCAGGTTGAACTCTTGGGGGAGGAAAAGAAAAGGAAAGAAAAAAGAAGAAGAAAAATCGAAAACAACGATGCTTCTTTCGATGGGGTATACACGATACGAGTATATGGTTTCGAGTTAGGTATATATATATGGGAGAGCATCGGACCAAAAGGTGAGGCGCGTTCTCCATTCATTAAAACCCGCTTCCACGGCCTTATCGGATCTCTCTTACCGCAATGAAGGCTTTCGCTCGGCCACACCGAGGTGTTACAGTTCACGTTTAATTAGGGGCAACGCGCCGGAATGAATAAGTTAATTAAACAGCTCTCTAGTCGCTCGATTTAGCCAGCCGTGAAAAAATTCTTTTCCCCTTCGTTTAAAAAATTCTTAATCATCGTGTATTAGATATTACAATTGAATAACACGAATATTAATAATATTCTTCTTTCCGAGAAATTGTTTGAGAAAATTTTCTAATAAAGGCGAACCAATAAAGGGTTAATAAAGGCTAATCGAATTATCCCATCCCGTTGTCTTCTCTCGTATCGGAAGAAATCTTTCCATTTCTATACGAATAGGAAAAGGAATTACAATATTACAAGATTATTCCTATCAAAATTCCCCTCTAATCCGAAATAACTGGAATATCCCATCCCGTATTCTTCCATTCCGTAGTATCGAATCTCAACTACCAACGTTAAACACTTTCATCCCGGAAAATTTTCGTTCTTTCTCCAAAAGTAAAGAAAAGAGGGATGAAATTCCAATTGCAATTATCCCTCCTCGTATCGATACCAATTGCGTATTCCTATCAAACTATTCCCTCCTACGAATCGAAATATCTGGAATAGCGAGGATAACCAAGCTTCGCCTGGTTTGTATCGAATTTCCATAACCGATCGCCTCGCACCTTCCAAAAATGCGTTGTTGCTCGCCGTCTAATGGAAGTGCAGGGTCTCTCCGGCCATTAATCCGCCACTGTCGGCGGGGAGGAAGGCGAACTCGTGCCGTCCGCGAGGCCCTTTTACGATTTCCTCCCACGGATTCGAGCGTGTGTTACGTTTTCTGTGCAACGCTTTTCGTTGCACGCCTCACGTGTGATCGTTCGCGTGACTCCCCCCCTTCTTCGACCACCGTGTGTGTGTGTGTGTGGATCGAGCCCCCCGCCCCCGCCTCTTCGTTTATCGCACCGGTTCACGCCACCCCGCGCCCCGCTCGCTCAAGAAACCACGTTCCTTATTCGCCCGCGCACGGAGCGAAATAACGAGCAAACGAGCGGCTCGAGCGGTCGTAACCCCGTGGTCAAGAGTGCAGTAACGTGTCTGCTCGTCTCTCCACCTACCCACCTATCTGCCTTTACCTACCTACCTACCTACCTACCTACTATGAAAACAGCGAAAATGCGCCTCTTTGCCGCCGATCGACACCCCCTCCTCCTCGAGTTGGTCGCGCACTTGGGGTTGAAGCTCTCGTGGAATTTTATGGAAATGGAGGGGTTTCCAGATACAGTGGAACTCCATTTACGCGAGAGCTTTTTAAAAGTTCGCACGCCAATTCGATCGGGCTCGATCGATTGTCGTTGGGGAAGAAGAAGGGAGGGAGGGAGGGAGGGAGGATTTGAATTGAAAAGTGAAACGATCATCGTATCATTTTCAGGGAATTATTTTTAAATCCTCCATGGCTAATCTCGAAATTTGCCAGCGAGAATGAGTATTCTTCTCTCGCAATCTTGAGAAAGACTGGCAATAAGGCGAGGTTGAGGGGAGACGAGCAACGGGGGAATTTTATTATTTAATGGCCGAAAGAAGGGAGTGGCGAAACGAAAGGAGAGTAAGAATGCCGCGTGGTGGTGAGAAACAATCGTAAAAGGGGCGCCCACTCACACTCCGACCCGTGAATGTGTGGCGCGTATACACGTTCGGCCGGGCACCCACACCGAAGATAAGGGCGAGCACAAGGCCACGGGCGCCCCCAGAATTCAATTTTCAGCTTGATTTGTCAGGCCGTCACTGCCAGCAGAAACTCGTGGAGCCCATTTCGCGCAGTTCGACCTGAACGCCACACCGGCAGCGTCTCCCGCCAAGTAGATTCTTTCGTCTCGCTTTTTACGACTAGGCGGCCGAAGAGGGTCAGGATGGTTCCACGGTGTGAAAAATCAATGGGCTCGCGTCGACCATTCGATACGAAGAGTTAACGTTTCCACGATATTCGATTCTTGGTTTCGAGGAGTTTCGAGCAGTCTTAGAAACGCTGGATCGATTCGCTTCTGTTAATTCGACACGTAAACTTGCCGTAAAATTGCTAAAACGATCGTTTGAAATACAGGAAATTTTACACTCGTTGTTTCAACATTTCTGTAGGGATTGAAATGCTCGATACGTGGGCGATAATTTGTCGATATGCGATCGATCGACGCGAGATTTTACAAAGAGTAAAATGCCGTGGTAAAAATCCCTTAAACGCTCGTTTTAGACCTCCTCAGGGATAATTTCCTCTCCCTTGCGAGGTGAAACGAGGTTACAACACGTGTCCGATATCGATGGGCATCGATCATCCGTTTTCCCGGATTATAATTCCTCTAACGTAAAATACTATTCATTACTAAAATATTTCACGATCGTTTAAATCGGAGGCAAGGCTCGTAGTACGTCTCGAGGAAAACGCGTTGCAACGCCGATCGAATTACACGGCGGTTAGGCCGTGATTTTTTATCACCGATCCTCCAATATCGTCTCGTAATAACAGTATTCTTATTTATAATTCTTAATTATGTCTTTATTGCATTTGACTGAAAATGCAATAAGACCGGCCGATCGCGTACGTAACGTTCGCGTTTTCCATATGATTATCCACTTTCAGATCCCCACAGGGCTTTTAACAGGGCCCACGTTCTCGCTGTTAGAATTATTGAAGTCCGCATCGATGCGTCTTCAACCCCTAATCAAGCTAACAGCTGCACCGCAGAGAAACTATATAATCATTCCTCGAGGAGCGCACAGCTTCATTATTATAACATTTCTTGCGCAACATTTCTTTCATCCTCGTGAATGAATGAAAAATTAAATTTCAATAAATCCCCTATAAATTTCCTTCCAACTTATTTACTTTCCTCCTAAAAAAGGAGTTTCCTCAAAAAAAAAAAAAAACGCTCCATTTTCGAGAAATTTCGCACGATAGATACGCGTAACACGTGTCGTCGCATGGCGCGATAGCGAGGCAAATATTTCAGGGTGGGAACGATCGGGGAGGTTGGCTTGGAAACCAGAGGGCGATCCCGGTGACGATGAGAGGAGAGGGTTGAAAACCATAATCTGCCCGACGACACGGCTTATCTCGGTAAGCCGTGTCTCGGCCCGTCACGCGACCCGCAACGAATCTCCAACCCCCTTGAAATTGCGCTACAACCGGGCCAAGACGATTTCATCCTGGGACGTAATTGCACTGCGGAAAAATGTATCAAGGGGAATGTTGAATATATGGCCGAATCACTGGTCGAACGCGATAAAAAAACTCGTTCGATAGATCTCTCGAAAGATCGACCATTCATTTGGAAAATTTCTTCGTTGTCGAATATAATTTACCAACGAATTTTTCCACGGATTAAAATGAAATTGAAATTATACAATATTTCCTATTCCGATTTGCGGACGGTGATTCGTTAAGTTTTTCTTTTAATCGTTGACGTTACGTAGGAATAGGCACAGCTTCGTGTATATTTATCGCGAATGAAACGAGCCATGAAACATTCGAGTCGTTCCTCTCCTCTTCTTCTTTTCTATCCAAGTTTCGGAAAACTCTGATCCGAACAGGTTTTTTTTCCTCGACAAAGTTCTCGTCCCTTTCAAGAAAAGTTAAAAACGTTTCTCTAAAAATTCATTCTCGTTTCTGATTCAATCGTGTTTACTGTTATATATTTCTACGGTGTCGAAAAAACACCGATATTTGTGAAGAAACGGTCCAAGTCTTTTTTTTCTTTTTTCATCCTCGGAGCGATAAGGGGGAGGGGACACGAATTCAATTTGACCTCAGGATGATTCGACGACAAATATTTTTCGACTGGGCTGGGCGTCGTCGACGGGAGAGCCACTTAGGCATTTTACATAAGGGTGCGACGCAGGAAGGGTCCGGTATGCCAGACACGCGCCGTGATTTGTTTTCCCGCCTGCCCATCCCCCATCGCCTCCGCCATCCCCGGAAAATATTAACTCGATTCGCAGCTCGTTGAGAAAGCGTTCGACATTGCCTTTCGACACCCTCGCCTCCTTCCTCCCTTCCTCCTTCTTTTCGCAAACATCCTTCCCTCCTTTCCTAGTGCGTTGAACAACGAGCATCGATACAACAACAAAATTAAACTGCTTTTGTATCTTCTTTTCACCTTTCATTTTTGGATTTTTAATATAACATTACTTGCTATATTTAATTTCTTATCCTTGTCAAGATTTAATCATCTTTGACAAAGTAGAGATAAAAGAGAATCTTGCTTATCGATGCTGAGAACCGACCAACGCTCGTTCGTTTGTCCGTTTGTTCGCGAAAAATCAATGAAAAAAGCAAAAGCAGCTCGCGTTATCCCGAGGTGTTCGCGTTAGAGCGTTAAGAGCGATGCAAATTGCTTAAGAAAAGTAAGAGCTGCAGGATGATCCTCCTCCTAATGAGGCCTAGCAAGAGGCGGATTCCTGCGGCCCGCGTACGCGCATGTGCCCCTCGGGCGATTTCAGCCCGAGCCCCCGTACCGCGAATCTATGCAAATGAGAGGCCAATTATGTTGCGAGCCCGTAAAAACTGCACCTTGTTAGAGGGACGTCGTGGCGGCGTGACGTAACGACGGCCGGACAACCTCTCACAAAGAGCCGCGACAAAAGGGGAGAAGGAGCACGGATCCCAAGATACGGATCCTGGCCCGTGTCCCCAACTTTTTCCGATTCCTCGTGCAAACCGGACAGAAACTAGAAGAGTTAGCGAGCCGAGAAATCGTGCAACCACTGCGCCTACGAGGAAGATGATGTATAAGAATACACTCTCATCCATCACGAAAATTGTAGAATTCATAGAAAGCGATCACCTTTATTTCTTAACAAACGAATATACGGTTTTTCAAAAGCGGTATATACCCAAAACGGTTATCCACCACCTCGGTTATCGGTCACCTCCTACGTGAGACTTCTCGACGTTTCATCCAAGTCTAATTGCGAATCCGTTGGCTGGTCGCACACAGGCCATAAAGCTCGTCATTACGGGTAACGATCTTTTCCATCGTCCGTCCATCCGACTGATTTTGGTCGGCGGTGGTTTGCCGGCGTTGGATTAGCAATCCGGGAGCCGGTCGTACTCCGAGAGAGGAGAGGAGATACGAGGAGGCGATGCGAGGAGCGCACCTGAGCGTACCAACGAGGCCCCGTCCAGCCCGGTAACGAGTGGGACAAGGACGGGTTGTCGGTAATAAGCCGAGCGAGGAGGAGGGCGAGAGAGGGTAGCATGGGCCGCGAGACGGGCGGAAGGAGGACAGGACGAGGCCTCCTAAAGTAGATTCGTGCCGAGGCACCGTGCCGGTGTATAATGACGCGCGCGAGGACGAGGGAAGAGAGGAGAAAACGAAGCTGCTCCTCGCGAGAGGGAACGAGACGCGCGAGGGGCTAACAATGAAGGGCAGAGGAGAGAAAACAAGAAAAAACGCGACGAGGAAGAAAGAAGAAGAAGAAGAGGAGGAAGAAGAAGAAGAAGAAGAAGAAGAAGAAGACTACGAGAGGGGGGAAGCTTCGAGTGTCGGCACCTCGCCGCTAGAGCGGACCACACACGTCGACGAGTGGCTCTCAACTTGGGGATCGACAACGCGGATTTTCGATTTGGGAACGATCGAAGCGATGTATGTATGTTTTGCGTCGAGGGTATCGTGTTGCCAGCGATCATCCTCTTCTCGAGTTGTTTCTAAACTGCGTTTGTGAAAGATTAAGATGCTTCGGGAGGAGAAGAAATTAGATCCTTTTTTTCTCTCTCTTTATTTTCAAAAGCATTTATTAATAGCATTCGTAAAGGCGAGTATATCTCTTTACTTACTTTACTGTCCGTAAAAATTCTTAAAATATTTTATCCCATTTGGAGGGAATAATCCGAACGAATATTTTGCTCGCGCAAGAATAAACACCGCACGGACAAATTCGACTCATCGGATTACAATTTATGCCCGTTGAAGCGGGCGCACGTATTCGGAGGAGGCGACCGAGGAGCAATATTTCGATGTCGTGACAGTTAAAATCTCAACGAGCAGCCTCTCTCGCTTAGTTTAACTCAACTCGCCGTTTCGGCCTCGAATCTGCCACCGGCAATTTCGCGAATCTCTTTCAGATGAGATCCGAAAGTGCACGCGTAATGACGGGTTTCACCAGGTGGCCTCGCATCCGGAACTAGATGACACGCACAATGGCATGGAGCATTCCCAGCAGAGGCATCGATTGATCGTATCACGCGATTCCAATTAACGGGATGGAATGGTTTTGTGATTTTTCGAGACGTGAAAATTGAAAGAATGTACGCGTAACGCGTACGTCTTGGATATTTTAGACACGAGTTTAACAAATTATATCGATATTATCAACCCTCTATCCTCGATTATCCGATAAAATTTCCAAACGTGTTTTATTCTTTCCCTTCTTTTTTTCCCTCGTGTATTATACATCCAAGTACTCGGTAATCAGAGACGTTTTTCTCCTAAAATAACAGTTTGTCGATCCGCGAGAGAGGTTCGTCTCGAAACGAAATCAAATATTAACCGGTAATTACCATTGCCACTTGGACGGGAGTACGAAAGTCGTCCGAGTTAATGACATATCTTCGGATTTTTTTCCCGAATCGATGAACGGGCATGGCATTAAAGCGTCATGGAACGCAACGTGCCAAATTTCACTGCGAGACACCCATTCGCTTGTTTTACGTCGCCTCTTCCAATACCGTTCACCGTTCGCCCCGTAACTCGTGGCGCAATTCAAGAATTTCACCGAGAAATTCGCACGAGAAATGGAAACCATCGCATGTTCCCGATGAAAATTACGAGTTTCTTTAAGGAATATTAACGTTTCTCGTGGTCTTAATGACTCGTAATTGCAGCCTTTTCATTTAGCTACCAGATGGATATCGTCCTCTTGTACAATAAGAGCATTTAAAAAATAAAACTGCCATCATTACCTTTTCTTTTCTCCAAGCTTTTGTCGTTAGGAAAATTCAAAGTTGTATCGGTTCTCTTCGTGGAATCCGATTCCACGATTGCCGATTCGATGATTCTTTTACGAAATTATCGAACCGTGTTGTTACGCGTTTGAGGTAAGATTCGACGACAGTATTTCGTTGCCACTGCTATTTACTCGCGGAAATTTTCCAAATTTTCCAATAGCGAATTCGAATTCATTGACGTGCTAATTCCTGGTGTCACGCGTCAATTAACGCTCGCGAGTCCAACGAGCACGCGATTATTCAGATTATTCGGGAGGCAGAGTCGTTTTTCGACGTGGACGAAAAACATAACAGCAACGCGATCACAATTTCTCGCGCGTGTAATCTTTCACGTCCGTTTGTTATTTTCAACGGCGGGGCGGTTAATGGTGACCGTTTCTCCGCGTGTCGTGAAAACACGATTTATTGCTCGACATCCCGGTTAAATTAATCCTGGGCATCGATTGCACGTTTGTCGAATGTGGATTCGCGACAAAATCGAACGGTATCCTCTTTCTCATTCGTTTGAAACGTTGTCCGCGCTCCAAAAATGACTAAATCTCCACGGTTAATTGCAGGTGGAAAATTTGGAACCGCTTTTTTTTCTTTTCTAATGAGAAACTCTTTTGTAAAAGTTTAATTTTTTCTTTCTTCTTTTTTCCCTATAAGCAGCAACAATTCCAAATGATCCTCCAATTTTTACGCTCGAACAAAAACTTGTTCGAAATGAATGAAATTGAAAATAATTATCCAACGAATATAGTAGAATTTATATCTCCGAAAAATTAGAAATACGAATTGAAATTTAAAATAACTCAATATTGCCGCAGGCTAAGCGCAATGAAAATATGCGATAAAATTAACGCGCCGCCACCTATACCTCGTAACAAGCCATCAATACCTGTGTAATCTCTCCTCTGACTGATAATTCCCACGTCCTCTGATTTTATCCTATTCCCAGATGAACGATTGTTTGCCTTTCTTGCCGGTTTCTTCGCTAACGAACCTCACGAGTAATATACCTATCCAGCAGTGCCTATCTATTCGACGTTTGCCTGGTAATTGCAAAAGGCTCGAAGCACATACGATTATTTAACCGATTCTCCCATCTGTCATAATTATCATATATTATATATTAATATTTAAGAGATGTCGTTAAGAAATATAGACTTGTTAGAGAGTATAAGATTTTACAGACTGAACAAGAACTCTCCAATTTCCTTTTTCCAAATCCTCCAAGCAAAAACTCCGTTGTGTAAAGTAGTTTTATTTAAAAATAGTACCATCGTTTAACAGGTTCTCATCGTGGATAAATGTTGGCCTTTCTGCGCCCGCTCTTTTCTTTTGCGATCTGAACGATAAAGTAAAGCGCATATATGCTTCTCCTCTTCTACTCTTATTTTCGAATCGCTCCGCATTATTTCGCGGCACAGAATTACGTTCTCTCGTCGGAGAGACGCTCGTGAGAACTCGTTATTTCAATTAAATATCCCACCCGTATGACTCGTGGCGATCAATGACGGATATCAGGCACGACACGCGAACCGCCACTTTTTCTCTTTCCGATCCTGAATCTTTTCACTCGTAGTGAAAAGATTACTTTGCATTTTTTTTCTTTTGCAATTGAATTCTCGAATTTTTCGTAGCACCTTTTCTGTAGTAGCTTATGAAAAATTGTTATGATAAATATTCTTATTCTTTCTCGAAACTTTCTTCTTCCGATTTTTCGTAGCACCTTTTCTGTAGTAATTTATGAAAAATTGTTATGATAAATACTTATTCTTTCTCGAAACTTTCTTCTTCTTCGGATTTTTCACAATACGAATTCATAGTTTTACGATTTACGGAAAATTGTTATGATAAATACTTATTCATTCTCGAAACACCTTTTTCGGATTTTTCACAATTCACAGTTTTGCGGAAAATGAACGAAATTCGAGGAATTAGATTCGTAATAAAAATTCGCGGGCTCTTAGAAAGATAAAGAGTTAAATAAAGATTCGAGGTCTGGAATAAAATTCAAATTTTCGCGAGATCCTGGTAACGAACCTGTTCACGAAATCGCAGAAGCGAGTCACGGTCGAACGGAGCGATGTTCGCGGGGACGGGACAAGATGGGGCGACGTAAACGAGCGTTGTAAAACATCGGTGGCCAGCTTTTCGAGGGAGGGAACGATCTTGGGAACGCAAGGTGTGCGTTTATCCGCGAGATTCGTTCCACTCGGTGTCCGAAAAATTTCGCCCGCGTCGAAAAGTCAAAAAGTCGACCCTGACTTCGGCTGGCCCGCTTTGTAGCTGGTTCCAAGGGATCACGGAGGTCGACTTGAATGTTAATCGGCAAATCTTGTTTGCTCGGGGCCCGTGCTTTCGACACGCTCGTCCCTTTTCCGCCTCTAAACGAGCGGATCGCTATTTTCCAGGAACACGCCTCGATTCGACACCCTTTGCGATTCCTCGCCTCAGAAATTTTCTTCTGAATTTTTATCGATTCGTTGAGAATATATTTCGAAAGCAGAAGGAGGAAAAGAGGTGAGATGAGACGGTTGGAGAAACGAAGAATTGAAGATAAGGAAAGATTTTCTTTGGGATATAACGGTTTCCTGGCACAAGCGGATGATGAATCGCAGGTAAATCGAGTGTTATTTTAAGGTCGGAAAGTAGTCGGAGTAGAATGGCCGGTTTGCTTTTATACGAATAAAAGGTTTTTCACGTTCTGTGACTTTTTAAATCGGATAATCTACCGATAAATAAACAATCCTTTTGTCGAAGATTAGGAGAAAGTAATATATAACGTAAATCGCAGGTATATTTTATTATATTTTTGCCAGTGGATAGAAATTTAACAATTTGTTCAATCTTCGATCGAATGTGATTTATTTCGAATTTTTTCCTCTTTCAATATACGCATATTCAGGAAATAACTTGCAAACTTTTATCTCTGGTCACAGAAGAGAGCATAAAATATTTTCGAGTCGAGTTTGGGGCCGAAGCGAATCACGTTTCCTCGAAGCGCCATTCGAAAACCGAGTTGTCAAGGACGACACAGTTTTGACATCTCAGTCACGGGAAATCAGATTATCTCGGCAGGATAAAGGACCCCCCGCGTCCTCTATCCAGGACAGTCGCGACAAGTCTACCTGTAACTGCTACCTGAAAGCGTTTTCCGCGCCATGTCCTTCGCGCCGCTCCACCTTTCGATGCGTGAAATGTCGGGAACGAATCGGATGGTGAAACACGTTTTTCTTTTTCCATGATCCTGACCGATATCAATCCAATGAAAATCCTTATTCTACCCTCCCAATTTAGCGTGTTATTTTATATATCAACTTGGACTTTACAAGATAAATTTTCATAACAATCTATGCATAAAAATATCGAATATTTGGAATTAATTCTGCATAGAAAAATGTTACGTAATTTTAAATGATAAAATTTTATTCACCATTACAAACGTGTTAAAAAATTCGAAAGATCCTAATCCTTCCAAGTCTTCTAACAACCGATATATTAAAAGAGAATAATAGGAAAGTAAGATTAAGAATAAAGAGGAGGGGGGGAGGGGAGGGAGGAATAATTAATAGCCGGTCATCCTTGAAACGATTCAAGGATCGTGATGGAAGATTGATTCTAAAAAAAACAGGGCCTTCCCAATTTCTCCACGACCTTCTCCCGACGTTTTCTGCCAAGAATGAAAAAGAAGAGCGCTTCCTGGCCTCCACAAGGGCCTCCTGGCGGGCAATTGGTCACAGCGAACAATGAGGCCCCCCGTAAAGCTCGAATATAAACAAACCCTTCTTCGACTACCACCAGCTCCTTCTCCCAACTGGTGCCCTGTTCGAGCCCTCACCGCAACGAACAATGCGAACACGGATCCTCTTTGTGCGCGTGCTAACCTCATCCTTCTCAGTCTCCGAATCGGAAGGAACCACGATTTTTTCGAATTTTTAAAAGAAAATACGCGAGAATCTTTTTTTTTTTTTTTTCTTTTTTTTTCATAAAGCGTTATAACTTTCGACATCATCGAAATCGTTCGAAATAGTGAAAACCGAGTTCAAAAATGTTCAAAATTGATTTTTGGAAGCTCGATGGATAAAGTTTGGAAGATGAAGGGAACGATTGGAAGGGAAAAATCTGGAAAGATTTGCTCTCCGTGACGAAATGGAGACGCTTTCCGGACATTACATTCACCGATGATAACAATCCGATGGATGGAACGAATCGCGTTTTCAAAACATAGACATAGATTCTTCGAGTTTTCGACATCTGTGCTTCGTTTTTCAACCGAGACTAATCCGAGGACTCGTTCTTTTTTTGCCCCACTGCTCGTCTCGAACCAGGCTAAAATATGATACGCGTGTAAAATCTGTTATGATCAACAATTTCTAATTTAATAATGAATTAATCCTCAATCGCGAAACTGTTCATCACTTTAAATACGCGAATTTTAAAACGAGCCCGAACAAACAGCAAATACGGCAACTACAACTACAAAGACCGACGATTAACGGGAAGAAACAAAAACCGAAATATTATTCTGATCAAGAAATACGAATCCAAAAACAAACAAACTTTTCAATACTTTTTTTCTTTTTAAATCGACGCAGTTAACGCGTCCCGTAAGCGATCAAGCGGCAGCACACCATCCATGTATCCCCGCTTTCCCATAATCGTGAACTTCTTTCCACGCTTAATGCCTCCCCTATTACACGGGAGGGGGAACCTGTTTTTCCAGCAACCAACGTTCGCAGCGGCTAATTTTCTTCTCCGTCACATCTTCCTCTAAAATATGTCCAGGCCTGGAGAAGAAACAGGCCGAGAAGAAACCAGGTGGTGGTCTCTCCTACGAAAGTCGATTCGCGTAAGTACGAATAGTCTCGTTTCGTCGACGAGCAGTGGAAAGGGCACGTACTATTAGAATAGAGGGAGAGTGCGGGGAGGGGGGGGGTATGAGCAACGCCATATTCGGCCGGGCCGAGGTGCTGGATTACGCAGAACACGTACCAATTTTACATCGGCTTCCTCGGAGGCATCGCGGATCGTATTCGTGAGTTTTTAGCCGGCGACGATGTATACACGGCCTGTTCGCTCGTTCGTAAATGGATTAATGTGATTAACGGGCATCGGGGAAAAAGTTCGTCCGGTAATTGGTTCTCTTGTCGGGGGTTCTCTCCCCGCACTCTCTCATTGTTCCCTTTTGCCTCGAGGACAAGATGGCAGAATGCGGTTAGGGTATAAGGGCTTAGGGGAAAAAAGAAATCGGCCTGTGTGACGAGGCGATTCTCCTTCATTTCTCTCCTTCGCTTCTTCTTCCTCCTCGACTTTGTAAGAAAATAGTGTACGTATAATACTGCTCGTGTAATCGTTGTGCTATATTTATGGAGAAGAGAAAAAAATTGGACAGGGCATTCGAATGGACTCGTTACTCGCCTATTCTCCGATAGTAGAATACTTGTCTACAAATAACGCAAAGAAAACGCTTCGTTTTTCTTCCCCGAGTACCAGCAGCTCACTTTGTATCACAGATTTAGATCCGTGCAGGGAGGGGAAAGAAAAAGAAAGAAAAGAAAAGAAGAAAAAACGGCGTAACAAGTTTTCAGCCATGAAAGACTCACTGTTTCTTCTTCGAAGCAACGTCGTGAGCGGAAGAGAGAGGCTCGAGAGAGAAGAGGGGGAGAGAGGGAGCACGATTTCCTCGTTCATCACATCCCCGCCCGATAAATCAGTACACTTTGCGGTTCCCCATCGCGTTAGAACGGTTCATAAGCAGCATACCGCATCCCTGGGGTGCGGTTATCTTCGTATGTACCGGGTGTGCATTATCTCGGTCGACGTATAAATATAGCGGGGCGCAGGATCTCGGAGGACGCGTGTAACAGGCTGTGAAAACGAGCGGGCAACGTTTCGCGTGTGGAGGGTAGGAATGGCATCATCCCTCCGCGGCAGGGGAGGTGGGAGTGGTCGTCGAGTGTTTATAAACGGGATTAGGGGAATCATCGATGGTGTCTCGCAGGCAGGGGTGTGTCTGTCGATCGAGGGAAGGAGGAAGTGCTGCACTTTCGTCGATGCACGACAGCCCTACCCGTCGGATACTTTCAATCAGCTCGATTGATCGCGTAGTTATACGGGTTCGCGCGTCCCGTCGATCGTATTTATTATTCTCGTCCCCACTCCTCGATACGACGCGTTACGCCGATTGTTTTGGTTCGAAACGCGCTCGATTGTATTGTATTATATATACTTTGCCTCGAGACGCGGGGTGCCTTCTATCGAATCGAACCACGATTTTTTTATTCGACGTCTCCGTTTTTTTTCTTTTTTTTTTTCTGTCTCGTATAAAAATTTCGTACGAATGTAAATAATAAATTATGGAATGTTAATCGAATTATTAATAATAAATCGATGGAACTGTATTAAAATTCAACACCCAATCCCGATGAAAATGAATACCGCGAAGAAGCGTTGCAACGCGTTCGAAGAAGACGTCTTTTAGTCCACAATTTATAAACGTTTATCTAAAAAAAAAAAGAAGAAGAAGAAGAAGAAAAAAAAAAAGAAAACTGGTGTAGACTTCCACGGATAAAGTTGCGCGATGCTCGTCCGGACGCGCATGGTTACGCGCAGGTTTCGCTTCTGCTCTAGAAAATATCGCGAGCCTCTCGAAAAAGTGGCGATACACGGAAAAAGAGAAGGGGGAAAAGCGGGGAATTTGCACGCGAGGTTGCATGTGGATCGAGCGAGGTGGGCGGGTCCGCGAGCTGGCCACGCCCCTCGCTTCCCCTCTATGGGCGATGTGGAGGGGAGGCGCTTATCGCGATTGGCCGGCAACCGGTTCGCGAGGTCGTACCAGCATTAATTATTCTAAATAAGTCGTCGCCCCTGCGGCGGCTGATTATAGAGTTTGCAGTGCCATAAATAGAACCCGTTTACAAATCGCGTTCGAGGAATAATGATCGTCGCTGCAAGATCCCGCGTCTCTCATTCTTCCTTTTTCAACCCGAACGAAAAACCCAATCAATCCCTGACGTACGAGACGTCGCGATTGGTCTCGCCCTAGGCATTTTCTCTTTTCGACCACCGTGCCCCTTCGAGTGTCCGCATGCGAGTACGTGTCCTAACGAACGAATTAACCACGCCTGGCCACACTCCAATCCGATACCGTTCTTGTTCGAATACATTTGAACGGTAATCGGCCCAGAGACGGATGACAGTGTCAAGCTTCGGGGTGGACAAACCATTGGCCCCGTTCTTCTTTTTACAAATCTCGTCCGAATCGTGGGGAGGTATCTCTCGAATGAATTTAGAGCTGGTTTGGTTTTGTCCTCGATGGATGGCCAAGCTTTACTGGACTGGACTGGAAATATGTAATATGTAACTCGAGGGAGGAAATGAAATTATACACTCTCGTGTTACAGGTAATAACGTGGATAGCATGACGCATCTCTTAGATACGAGTTTTTGTGGTTTTATTAGATTCTTCTGCGAAGCAAAATGGATTATGTAAACTCGAATCGAAGCCTTGGAGCGATAGAGCGCAATTTTTCACGCGAAATTCGATTTGCCCGCGGCCGAATCTTTGGATCAATCGTTAAATCAATTTATCGGGATCGATCTTTTTTTTTTCTTCCTCGATAAATAACGGTGGAGCACGAGGCTTTAAACGAGGCTGAAGGAGGATCATCGTTGAAAACTAGTTCAGAGGACTATCCCCACCAATCGAAAGTGTTCGAACTGGAAAGCGGAGTAGAGTTCTGTTCTCAGACGAAGCCGCTCTTGATGGATAGACACGTTATGGTTATTTATAGCGGCTATCTCTATTATTGTTCTTATACGAATCTAACCAGGAACTAATGATTCCTTTGTGGTTCACGTAGCAGCTGGTATATATCTAGGTGTGGTCATTAATAAAACCGTGCACTCCAGCTACGTGTTGCTACCTTTTTTCTTTTCTTTTTTTTTTTTTTTTTTTTTCGCAAAAACTTCAGCTTGCCGGAACAAAGGAATTGCCTTCCGTTCGCTCCAACGTCCGATCCAACTATGGTTAGAAGAAATATAATTTTGAAAGTCACGGATGAAAACGTGTTATGCTCGTAAACATGTTCACGGAGAACAGGTGTTGTGTAACGTAGAAAATTTTATGGACATGTAAAGAGTCGAGTTTTCGCGATTATACTATTCCCTCGTTCCGTTGTAATCGAGACTCAACGATTATGATCATTATCTTCGCTAGAATTGCCCATTATACTTGCCTGCTATATCTTGCAAAACGTTCAATTCCACGCTCTTTCCACTAATCACGTTTATTTCCTTGAATTAACGTTCCTATTTTGTCCAAGTACCACGATCTCCATTATGTACCTCCGGCATAAAGGATTGTTTTTAATCCAGCTGCGAGTTGCTGCTTCAATTTTCGAATTTTCATTAATTACCGGCCGATAATATATTAGTTTGCACGTGACTCACTGTAGATATCGCGATACACGTTTTGTTACAGGCTTTAATTGGCAGGATTTTAATGACGGCTCCTTATAAGTCTCGCGTGCTCCTAATACGTAGGTTCGTTCTTTCCATGTCGTGAGCAAATAACGCTTCCACCGAAGAAGAGAATCTCATGCGATTAGACGTTAAAAGGGTTAATGACTGTAATTTTCTCTTTACTGGTTAATGGCCGAGTGTGTCGTCGCTGTTTCTAATGAAGTTAATTACGCCTTTCGAGTGTCCACAACATGTATCAGAATCATAACGATTTAAGATCGCTTCGAAGATAAAGGTTCGTTCACCGGTAATAAGAGTTATAGGTAGGGGGAAACAACCCCTTTCGCGTCGAGGAACACAGGTATTCGCGATTGAGATCGAGCAAGCTGAGAACTTTAGCGTTTTATCAGATGCGATAGAAATAGAAGAAGAGAAAGATATCCGTGGGGACGAAAGAAAAAGTGAGTCGTAATGGATTGATGCAAATTGAACGATGAACCGAATACTTGTTTACCGAATACTTGTTTCGAACGAACAATCGATTGACGCGAAGGGGAAAAGAGGAACGGGAGAAGAAACGGAGACGAGCGGTAGGCTGTGTGGATCGGCATCTGGCCACGGATAATATATTTGTTCGTTAACCGTCACGGGGCTCCACCTTAAAAAGAGGGAGGGGGGGAGGGGGGCAACTGGTGAGAGGTGGTTGCTCGGTAAACGTGGATGCTCTGGTATAAATTTTTGTATAAAGCGATTTGAACGTCGAACGATAAAATTCACGTCAGTGAGAGAACGCTTGTCGACTCGAAGAAATGAATTAGCTGCCTCCGGATGGAAATCTAGGTGGGGAGGAACAAAAGTATGGAGTAGTGGATAACGAAAAGTGGGAGGGGAGGTGACGTGGGCGTGGCCTGTCCGGGGAGGGGCAAGATTGTGGGCGAGATCTTCGTCCCAGCTGGTGGTGGGGGAACGAAACGGGGCGGGGAAAGGCTGGCGTTTCTACCGACACTCGCAGTGGCGCGGATATCTTCGTTTTTTGGAACGATATTGCCAAATTACTTGGAAGCATTTGCGAGTATTCCTGAGTAGTCGTATCGTAACGAGCCATATTTATCTTCTAATCTTGCAATTAAAGTTTCCTCTTAGTTGTTTCAAAAAAAATTCTTTAAAGAAAAAAAAAAAAAAAAAAAAGTGAAATATCCCATGCCTATCTCGAGCAAAGATGCAATCAGTTTGTATAATCCTTTCCAAAAATGGTCGGGTATTTCCTACTAAGGAAAATCGTGTCTTCAAAAAAAAAAAAACTTGACAACATATTTTTCCCAAAACAGCGATACGTAGAAGGAGAAGAAAAAAAAGAAAAAAGTTATAAGTAAGTAAGACAAAAATCTGGTCGACGTTGAAACGAGACTGGAACGATGCAGTAGCATCGATCGTAGTAAACTCTAACTCCAGCCCCCTACTCTCCGTGCCACTGGTGGTGGGGGAAGTGAACGGAGGGGAGTAGGGTAGACTTTACGCCAGTGGGCGGAGCCTATGACTGAAGAGTTAATAGAGATACAATCGAGGGTGTCTAGTGCACTGCACTCCAGACTGGGGCGTAGGAGGAGTGAAGGGGCGAGGGGGACGGAGGGGAAAGCGGTAAGTAGGGACCACAGGTCCCCTAGTTTAGACATCACTGAGCGACGGATGGACAGCCAGTCAGACCCGTCACAGCACTCGCTCGAGTCCTCGGAAACCTCGAGAAAAGCCAATACTAAGGAGACTTCTCGCTCTTGGAAGTGATCCAGAGTCGAACCGTTAATCTCGCTTCGGGCGATACGAGCATTAAATGCGACGATGTTTCGCGGTTAAAAGAGGTTGCCACGTGAGCGATACCATCCCCTGGCAAATATTACGCAATACGCGGGAAAAAGGACATTTGAAACTTTCTGCCCGTGACACGAGCTGTCAACGAAGCAACGGTCTGTGTCGATGGAAGAACAGTGAAGAAGTGACACGTGCAAGTGAACATTTCGAGCGAAACATTCGAGATAGAATAAAATATATCAAATTGTGAATCAGTGTCCCAAATTTAGTGAACATTCGATAGACTAGATAGACTACACGTGACGAATGTGATTTCGCGCATATATTTTTCACAAATATGACAATAAAGACACCTTAGTCGAAACTCGATCATCCCTTCCAATCACGAGAATCACGAGTGAAGTTTTTATTTATCATTGGCAAGCGTGCAGACGATTAAGAAGATCGAAAAATGAGCGTAGCTCTCGTAACAATGGATTCCGCGTACGGCCTTCGACTTGGGATCGGCAGCCACCATCACCACCATCACCATCACCATCACCGGGTACGTTCACCCGAGAGTCACGTGATCCCTCGCCAACAGGATCAGCAGCAGGATCACAAAGATGATATCGAAACGCCGTTAAGATTCAGCGTGGTAAATATCCTGAGACCTGATTTCGGCCGGGAAGCGATTCTAAATACGAAAGCCCCGAAACAGACCGCACTGTCGGTGTCCGGACACCCGACCACGACGATTCCAGTCCCGATTCCACGTCACAGCCCTCTTTCTCTACCACGTGATTTGAGCCTGTCATCGAACCGATTATCCCCGACAAGGCCGCAACCCAACAGTTTCTCGGTGCACAGAGACAGGGATTTGTTTTCGTCCCACTGCGGACTCACGTCACCTCTTCAGAGGAACAGCAACGGTCTCAGCAGAAGCGGAAGTCTCGAGAGTTTAGCGAGCAGTAGGAGTTCCGTCACCGGAAGCTCGGTAACCGGGGCACCTTCCTTGGGCTCCACATCCTCCACCATAGGCAGCGACTCTTTGAGCGGAGACAGCACGTCCGGAAGCACGTCTAATACCGCTACCAATCAAACCGGGCTCAACGGCCAGAGTCCTTGGCCCGCGTGGGTTTATTGTACCAGATACTCGGACAGGCCATCTTCCGGTAGGTTTCCAGTTATGTTAAATAAATTTTTTTTTTTTTTTTACCGGTGTAAGTATCGAGATGCTTGAATACAATTTTATACAAATTCATCGGATCGTTCGAATTCATTAGCGATAAAGAGAAGAACACTTAACGATATACTGTTATTCGGCTATAAATTAACACGTACACGTATCACGCGCGAATAACATAATAAATATTAATAACCCTAATTTATCGCGAGCCGCGAAACTGATCGATGCTTATACAGGGTGGTCCGCGCGAGATCATTTCCCGGAATGTATCTGTATCTCTCGCCCGGGACAGATATATCTCAGTTAATCGCGTAAAGTATCACGGAAGTCGAGGAACGCAATGCCATAGCTCGCGACTCTCGTACCACTATTTCTCCCTTATTATCGGCTCAATCAATTTACTTACGGCCGACCGTTACATCTGGAAACCAGTTTCTATGTAAATCAAACACGCGTTTTACCGTGGTGGACGCCATCGAAAAATCGCGCGCCCCGCATAAAACTCGCCTAATTACAGCGTCCCCCCCCCCCCCTCGGTATAAAGATTCCACAAAGAAATGGCAACCAGTTTCGCGACCACTTTCCAACGAATGGGATGGAACCGAACGATCCGAACGAACGAGACTAACGTGGCTGCATAGTTTATGTGTAATTGAGAGTTTCGAACGTACGGGATGAACGCATTACAACTTCGAGGGCACCACCTGCACCCGTTCGCAGAACTTGATTCTCCCTGAACTTATAACCGCCTTATGGGACAACTTATGGTCGCATAAGGCATAGATACGCGACACGTATCCAGTTGAATCGAGGTGGTCCGCGATTCTAACATCCGATCTAATCGTTCGATAATAATTACTAATTATCCAAGTACGTTTCGCTCCACTCTCTCTCTCTCTCTCTCTCTCTCTCTCTCTCTCCCATGGGTAATTAAAGGGCGTTGAAGGGCGATCGATGGATGGATCTTAATCGGGTAATTTTAGCTGGAAATGCGTATAGAGATAGAATTAATTTTGGACAATTTTTTTTTTTTTTTTTTAAAATGAAAAGGAGAGGAATTCGATGAATTCATTTAAGATCGAAGAAACGATTTGGAAACATTTGTAATTTGTTGCTGATACGTTGATGTTCGGGCGATTTGTTTTGCTAGAAATTATAAGAGATTAACGCGAGATTTTATGATACGTCGCTTTATGAATATTCATAAACGACGTGCGGTTTAAATAGTTACTTATAAAAGTCACGAAAACGCGATAATGTGACGCGATAAGTAAGTTGTAACTTTCACACGTTGCAATATGAAGAGATAATCGAAGGGATAGAATGTCGACGTCAATTTTATTACAATTAACTGTTATTTAACTGTAATCGCGCGAAGAATTATTAGCCAAGATTTTATTGATAGATTACTAGTTTGATGAATGCTCGAGCTTTTCATCACGCGATTACATCGCTCGCTTGGAATAGGATTTACGGATGATGGCCGCGCAGCGCGAATTCGAGCGTGATACGTGTTCGAAATTCATTATATATGCTTAATCCCCACCTTATTTACTATCCGATGAAAATTGAATCTGCAATCGTTCCGTTGCAGGTTCAGGATATAATTGTAGATTAATCGATGCAATTAATCGATGGTTTGCAGGACCGCGAACGAGACGGGTGAAACGGTCGCACAACGGGAAGAATGGCTCGCCGGAAGAGAAGCGGCCAAGAACAGCGTTCAGCGCGGAACAACTGGCAAGATTGAAGAGGGAATTCGCGGAAAATCGATACCTGACCGAGAGAAGGAGGCAACAACTCTCGAGAGATCTGGGATTGAACGAGGCGCAGATCAAGATCTGGTTCCAAAACAAAAGAGCAAAAATCAAAAAGGCGAGCGGGCAGAAAAATCCGCTCGCTCTACAATTGATGGCCCAAGGCCTGTACAATCACTCGACGGTCCCCGTTGACGAGGATGGGGAGGAAATCGTGACTGGAAACAATCATTCGCATTAATCGACCAAGACAATCATGGTCGCGAATCCTGAGAGAAACTTTCATTTCCAAACTGATCAAAATAATTAAAGAAGGAATCACGATGATTGTCGAAAAACTTGGAAACTTGGGCTAGAGTGGAGGTAGAAAACGCGTGTTTAACGATATTTTAACTGGTTTTCGACATTTACCGATCGACGCGATAAGATCTTGGTCTACTTCTTAGCTGCATTACTAGCGATTACCAAATAATTTTCTTTTTTACGATTAGTTTAACGATAAATAAGCAGCAATGAATCTCGAATCACGAGTAAAATCTCGGGCGATTTGTAGATTGGAAAGAGAGAGAGAGAGAGAGAGAGAGAGAGGAAAGCGGAAAGTTCGACGTTCGTTATTTTGTACGATCGTCATAGCCGCAGACTGAACCCATTATATTTATCGACTATATGCATATCGGCATAGATACGATTCTAGTAAGTACACACGAGTTCGCGGAGTACGATCATTATCGATTAGACGTTTAAATTATTTATTTTCTTTGTATATAATTGTAAATACGAATGTACGGTCGTTAATGTGTATATGTATGATACAAGATAATCTTTAATTGCCGCGCGAAAGATTATATTATTGCGTATGTATGGAGCTGCACACGGTCGCGTGAATACGAAAAGATCTCACATTGTATATTCCTAATTACGTATATATATATATATATATATATAGTAGATCTTTATATACATATACTATATACATATATTATAGCCGTGTAGACAGACTTGGAAAGTATGCGTATATACCAGTGTCTCACAATACAGTGGTCGATATAATCTATGTAACCCGCTTACATGTTGCCACCGATTAAATCGAATTAAAAATATATGCTCTTTCCACATTATTCTCCTCTCCTACTCCTGAATACCTTAACGCGATTCTTTCTTCGATTTACAAGCAGCAAAGAAGAGGAAGAGAAAGAAAAAAAATAAAACGAATCTGGGATTTTTTCGATCGTAAATTTCATTTATATTAATAATAACGAGAAAAATTTCTCCTCGAATATCCGGGAATAATTGTTCTCGTCCAACAATTAATATTCCATCTCGATCGATGGAATTTTGTTTATCGTTCGACAATGATTAAGAAAAAAAGGAAAATAAACGAGATAGGGAAAGGAGGATCGTTTATGGACGATTTCGAAACGAAAGCTACGCAACTACGTAATTAGTAAAATTTACGTGGCTGAAAAGTATGCGCACCGTGGAAGAGAAGGGTCGTGTCTGTACACACTGATCCCACTAGGACACGCCTCGTTCTCGGTGACGCGGCGTGACGCGATAATTGATCCTAAATTAACGAGCCACCCGGTATTCCGAGCGGGACCGACAAATGGAACGTGGCGAGGATGACAGTGCGCGACTAGTTCAAACGCATTCGCGCACATGTCGCTGCCGATCGACATCGGATAAGCGATATATGCACCTGTTAGCATACGATGCAATGCACTGTGGCTGATCGCCAACAGATTTACGAAAGTGGAGAATATTCGAAACGAGTGAAAACGTTTAAGGAATTATTCACTTGTTTTCAGGATTTTATATATATATTTACCTTCAGGTTTTTAATTATATAAGAAGGGAGAAGAATACAAAGAATGAGATTCCTAATAGAAAATCTAATAATAAAATTTCACGTTTCCAATTGAAATGAATAATTTAAGAAGAATAAACATTCGAATCGAATGTAGAAAAATTGGCCAATCCGTCGTTAAAAGATTTTTCTTTTCCTATTATTAAACTGGCTGCAAGAATATTTTTTTCGAGATTTATTAAAAGCAGAAACCATTTAGTTGAAGAAAAATTTATATATACAGCCGATGTCGAATAAAAGGGACAAGTTGAATGTTATTAATTGTCATTAATTTGAAACGCAACGCCGGTGATGAGCTTCAACATCCACAACCACGACACACAGATATATGTATATATATATATATATATATATATACAGGCGAACGATGGCCGAAACTGGGGATAAATTACCGAGTCGTTCTCGTTAGCCATTGTATTTGTGAACGTGACGATCCCTAATTGGTAATTCTATCGCGAACCCGTTGTAATTGCGTGCCACGATACTATTTTCGAGTACAAAAGTTAAATTCGATTTCACCGATCCTTTTTCCTCTCCATTTCGCATAAAATATTCCTGCCCCATCCCAACTTTTTCTCACGACATTTATTCGTAAACCGTCATTCCCCTTACACCATCATCACATTTATCACTCTATATCAATCCTGAGGCACGCTCTCGATTATCGATAAGCGTCGATTTCCAGAACGACGTATGTCAATTCGTTCGACGAAACGGTTCTACCTTTAATATTCCCGATAAATCCACCGAGACACGAGTCCCCCCCCCGTATTTCAACCCTGGCGTCCATGCTCGAGTCGCCATTATTAATTATCATTAATTTAAACGCGGCGAGCACGGGGTTGGCGGTCGTTCGCGGGGTAAAACGGCGCGAGAACTTGGAGAGAGGCGGCCACCGACGTGGGGGGAGAAAGAGGGAACGAAACGTTGGCGGTGTTCTCTTCCAATGTTGGAAACAAACGCACGGATAGTGGCCCAAACCGGGGATAAATTACAGAGTCGTTGTCCTGGCCATTGTATTTAACTGCGACGATGCGTAATTGCCGGGACATCGTTGCACATACGAGGCAGAGAGAGAGAGAGAGTAGGAAGAGCGTCAGCCAGTGGTGGAGAAAACGAGTCGGAACCCCTGGAGTGGAAGCGGATAGGGTGGCCTAAGAGGAAGCCAAGGGGATGGCGGTAGGGAGCTGCCAGTGTGGTCGAGAAGCATAGTCATCGGAATGGCCATTAGGGGTCTCTACGTTTCCACCAGTGGCTCACTAAATTTCACCTTCTTGCGCGGTTCGCGACCACCTTGCGAACGTTCACAATTAATGGCGCCTCGCCCGAATGTTTATTACAATATCAGCTATTACGTAACCTCGCGGCTACTTCCGCTACTACCACTTTGTGGCGCGTTTCAAACTAGAAATTGGGAAACGACGTTAACTCGAACTAATATATCGTACGAGTTAAAAATTCTCCTCGAGCGATTTATTCTTTATAATCAAATTGTTAACGATTAATTAAGTATCGACGATTCACTTTCGCGAAAGATCGAAATATCGAAAACGAAATTCCAACTTCGAGGTTCGAGGGTAGATGAAATTTGTTTTCGAGATCACCTGGATCACCACGGGTGGATCAAAAGCGCGCCACGGTTAGCCTCCCTGCCCTCCGATTTCCTCTCGCTAACGAGAGTAACGAGCTCCAACCCGTCAAATTAGAGGCGGGCCGCGCGAGAGGCGAAGCGAAATTTATCGCGCCGCTTTCGGGAAGCGCGGGTAAAGGCCACTTAGCTCCCCGTAAATGCGTCGTCTCTATGACGACACGGCGGCAGATGTCTCGCCAATAGATCACCCCGTACGTGGCGAGTAAAAGAGGCTTTGTGAACGCGTGTCTCTCATCGCGCGAGCACAGCCAATGGACGCGAAAGAGAACTCGCGTATGAGTTATGTCGTAACGAGTAGCGACGTTTTCCCTCCCCATCTCCCCAGCGTTAAAAGATTTCTGGCGAGGATCTGGAGGATCGAGATTCGTCCAATTTTAATTGACTTTAAATTGGAATTTCCACGAGGAGAAAACGGAAGGAAGGAAATCGGATGGTCTCGCGATATATAAGATCGATTATTACTCGAGAGTGAAAAAGTATAATACTCGTCGTATAATTGTTTCGTCATAAAGTAAGGGGAGGAGGGAAAAACGTCAACTGCGGCATGGCAAGAACGTGGCTCGAATGTTTTGTAAGGGATTCGAAAATTAGTAGGAAGATTTACGTAGGAAGTTAAGAAAACTCGATGTTCGAACATGGCGAGACAGGGGCCTCGTTAGGGTCATTGGTACCGGTTGCATCGTAGCTGGCATCGTTTTTGTCGGCGGGAAAAATCGTTTGACGGGGAACGTTGGCGACCGTTTTATTGGCGTGCGTGAACATCGGGGACGTTGCAAGAAAACTCTTTGTCCGTAAAATGTCACTTGGATCGGTTTAATGCCGCATCCCTCGGCTTGTGCCCTCCTCGGTTATCCATACACCGAAACCAATCGCTTCGTCAAGCCGATCTTCGACAATGCATTACGCACTTTTCTCGCGTTTGACATTTATCGATACGGGATCCCGTCTACCTTATCTCATCTCACTTCTATTCTCGCGCTACGTAATCGTTCTCTACGTACGTACGTATCCTTCGTCTCGTGACATGTTTTCCTTGTTGATCGTATTAGAAAGAGAGAGAGAGAAAGGGGGGGGGAGAGAATATATCTAATTTCTAATCACGAGAAACGTATGGTTGGCAGATGAAACGTAATATCGCGAATTGCGAGTATTATTAAAGAAACGAGAACAAAGTCCATCGGGCGTACAATCGGCCAGATTAATAGCCCGATTCATTCCTTTTCGACCACTCTAAATCTTGGTGGAGCAAAAAGAGCGGCAGATTGCTCGGATGGCCGATGTGCGATCGTGTGCGCAGAATTTTCATCGAGCCACTCTTCTCGAGGGCCGCGCGCTATTTCAGCTCGTTAGGATAACGAGGATCTAATGTCGCGTTCACAGCCCGGCCAATTACGCGTTACGGGCCGGGGAGCGCATCTTTCGGCATTGCAACCGTGCTGTCCGGAAACGAAGATAACCACCGCCGACCCAACTTTGTAATTAATTAAGAGTTTTGCCTCATTTTTTTTTTTTTTTTTTACTTATACCGCAGTTTCATTCAACCGAGAACGCTAATTCGCCTCGTCACGCGAATCACCGTTGTCGAACGAACTATCAAAACGACGAAGATTATTAAAATACACAGCTGTTGTATCGAATCGAATAATTCCCACGATACACAACAAATTCCACCATTATCGCACGTTATTCGATGTAATTCGAACGAGATCGAGGCGATCGATCAACAACAACAACTCGATTGCCGAAAATATATCTCGAGGCGTAACGCCGTTTCTTATCCGATGAAAAACGGGAGAGAAAAGGTGGCAAAGTGTTGGTGCGACGCATTCGGTTACCTCGGCCTCCCACGCGATCCCCCGCGCTTTGTCGCGCGGCCAGCTATCCACGGTGCGTGAACGTCTCGCGTTTAAGGTATAAGGGCATAAAGGTTTGCTTTCGGTTTGTCTGTCGTGAAGGTCCCGAACATGGTAGAACGTGCGCACGTCTCTCGGCTATATGGGACCAAGAGTCGGTAAGAGTAGAGAGACCACCCAACGCGATCGCGCGAGACTTCTGAAGCGGGAGAGAACCAAGGAGGAGAAAGAAAAGGAGAAGAGAGAGAGAGAGAGAGAGAGAATCATCGGAAGGGAAGAGACAGACGACGCAGCGGAACGACGGTAAAAGGGGAGAGAAAAAGAAGGAAGGAGGGAGAGGGAGCGAGTGGAGAAAAAGAGAAAACGCGAGAGGTGGATCGACGCAGAAAGAGAGAGAGAGAGAGAGAGAAAGAAAGGCGAAGCGAGAGGGGATCGGGCATCTGGGCAAGGAATGCTTGTCGGGTCATTAATGCTCCTCGCTATGCACGCTCCTTATGGATCTGACCAAATCAGTGACCGATTGCCCTCCCCTTCTTCCCTCCGCCGGTCTGCGACCGCAAAGTGGACCGCGCTGCTGGAACTGGTATATTCCGATGCGAGGAAGCATCTCTCCTCTCTTCCTCGTGCTCGTATTTCCTCCCCTCCTCCTTTTTCGCTCAATTCTTAATTATCGAACGGCTTCCCAAACGCTTCACACGCGATTTTCCTTTCACATTCGGTGTATATACCGTTTATATATACAGCGCATGATAGAGACATACGCGCTGGATTCGTTCCTTCGACCTTCCGAATCAGGCATCGACGCGTTTCTTGAGTTTTCCCGAGGCAAAAAATAAAAAAAAAAAAACGAGCTTGTATCCCCGTGGATTCGATTGAAATCCGGATATTTCGGATCCGAGTGATAATTTACCTTTTAGCGGAATTAACAATTAACTTTTTGCCGTCCTCGCTCGGCCGCCGATCGCATTCGAGTGGTGAAAGAAATGGCCGCGCATAAACACCGCGTTCACACGGCTTCCGTGAGGCGCGAGAGAAAGAGAGCGGGCAGGGCTGTTGCTGCTGTGGTTCTTACGTGGAACAGGTGCTGCTCGCTCGCGATTCTATTGTACACAGTGGGGGTAGCGTTCTGGGGGGGGGGGGGAGAGAGAGAAAAAAAACGGGCGGGGAAAAATGATAATGATCCTAGGCCGGTCTTAAATAAAGCTTTATGTCGTATCCATTTCATGCGTAATTGCAGCAACGTCGGGTAAAACAGAGCAGCGGGCGGGGTGGCGGAACGAGGATACCTGCCATACGCGCCGGTAATTAAATTCTTTGAGAGAACGATCGTGGAATGTACAGGACGGAGCGTGCAATTAAAAGGGAAACGTTTCGTTTCGTTGCCCCAAAGGACTCTCTGGTAATTAAAAGAATACGGCCCGTAATCGAGCCGAATCCTTCGCCACTTTTTCTCTCTCTCTCTCTCTCTCCCCTCCTCTCCCCTCGCCTTAATTTCTTCCTTTCGTGCCCCCGCCTTTTTACCCCTCGCCTCCTCACTTTTTCGCGAAAACTGGCCCGGTTTAAGGGGCGGGGACAAGGAGCTCGTGGAAAGCTCGTCGAGTAGCATGCTAATATTCCTTTTTTCAACCCTCCCCTGTTTCTTCCCTCGTTGCTCCTTTTTATCTCCCTCTTAGTCGCCTGCTTAATATTTAAGAACCGTGACATTTTTACGAAGGGAGGGTACCGATTGAAATAGGTCGGAGCAATTATCACGCAACCACCCTTATCGAATCCCATCCGCTTGACCAATGGCGCGAGAGAAAAAATCTCTCTCCTCTCCTACGAATCCTCGATTCACGATAAAATAACTTTTACGGTTTCTCTCGCCTCCCCTTCGAATCTTCTTTAACGCCGAATTTTTTTTTTTTTTTTTTTCTTTTTCACCCCGCGAATTCTTATTCCCTCGATCGAACAAATTTCGAGAGTTAACGTTTTATTAGTCGTTGAAAAAAGGCGAAGAAATCAACCGTAAAATGCGTAAAATTATGAATTGGAGAATTTGTTTTCTGGACCGGGCGTTCGTTCGTGGAAAGCGGGGAATGATTTTTTTCCGATTCGAAGAAAGAAGAAAAGGAAGGTTAAGAGTCGGATTGGGGATACGACAATTGTCTATCAGGGGGGTTGCCATAAACGCGAGAACGAGAGGCGGGGCACGAAGCTGAGAGAGGAGAAAGAGAGGGAATACTTTCGAGTTTTATTGGCCCGGCGTAACTGATTCGTCACGCTTTCAGGTGCCGCTCAAAAATCCGACTTGATTAAATTTTTGATCAAATTACTCTCAGTTAAATAAACATCCACCGGGGAGTCAGCTTAACAATTCCCTCCCCCATGAAAATTCAAAAGCGGCAGTCTTGGCAATCTTCCTCTTCTGTCCCAACAGAAGTTTTCGAGTTAAATATACGACGAATTTTTTTTTTTTTTTTTGCAAGGATTTTTGCTATTTCTCTTTCTTTCTTTTTTTTTTTTAATTTTTTTAAATTTAAGAATTGCAATTGTTCGAGTAATGCAATAAAAGAAATATTATATTTTAATTATCTTAACTTTTTTCCCCACCCGTTTATAGCTACGGACAAAGAGTAACAGTAATTTTCCATCACTAAAATGAAAAACGTAATTACCCGTTGAAATTAAAAAAAGTCGACGAATCAGTGGAAGATAATAGGATCCATGCCAGCATGCACGACTAAGACACACATCTCTACAAGAAAATTGATTTACAGGATCCGTTAATTAATCACGAAACTAATAGCCTACGAGAATAAAGCTCGGCTCGCATTGCAGGCGCATAAGGAAAGAATAATATCATTCCATTATTCCATGACCACCCATGTATTTCTAAATAGATGACGATCTCGATAATCTCTTGTGATCGATACAAAATTTTTAATATACCTTTGAATATGAAATGAAACGATCTCTCTCGTGATCTTTATTCCTATTCCTACGTCTTTGATAACCAATTTAGCATTCGAATAACAACTTTGAACGATCTTTTTAACTAATAACAGCCCTTAAACGAGTTTGGCCGTCAACGAGACGCGGGATGGATTGGACGAACTCCAGATCGTGGCAAATAAGTGTAAAAGAAAAAAGTTCTCGTCCTTATTCGTGGCGAGGGTGGAGCATAACAGCTTGTAATATAACGGGTGTCGTCGTTCTCCACCCTAAGAGGGTTGTTCGTGCGGGGCCAGAGTTGGTGTAAAGGGCTGGTAATGAGACTAATAGACACGTACTGCTCGTAAAAAGCGTTCTCGCGAATTGCTAAAGTTGAAGTTGCTAGATTCTGGCGCGTGCACGAGTCGGGTACAATTTTATTTCGCGGTACTTTCCTGCCAACTTTTTTTTTTTTTTTTTTTTAATTATTTTCCACGAATGCAGATTAACATTCGATTTCGGTTGTTACCCGTTCCGACATATAATTAACGATCATGCGGAAGTAGACCGCGCTTTAATCGAATCCGACACCGTTCGTTTTCAGTTTCCATTTGGTAAACAACGATTTTGATCCGATCGTTTCGCCGCTTTTTATGCGACGAACGAAAATCGACCCACGAAAACCATGTTTATTATACGTTTCAACGGGTGTTAATTTCTATCAAATACGCGAGTAAAATTTTATATATATATATACAATTCACGAAGAAAAATCTGCACCGTGAAATTTCGTTCAATGTATCGTGTATAATGAAAATTGTTTTGAATCTTTCTCGAGAGAGCGAGGAGCAAACTTACACTCCTTGGAATCTGAAGATTAGCCACCCTCGTTTCACGTCAAGGGGTTCTTAAGGCAGTTAATGAAAAAGCGGTAAAGTCGAATCATGTTGGAAGAAGGGGGAGGCGAAAATATTCGCGTCAGAGAAGAGAGTTCGAATTTTAAAAGGTAATCAATTTTACTTCGAAAATGTTTGAATCGGCCAAAAAAGACAGGAGAGGAGGAAAAACTATGAAATTCCCCCTTCTTCCCTCGTTTCAATGATCTCGAGGAAATAAAATACTTGTAAAACCAATCTTTCTCCCCTCCCCCTTCCCCCTCCTCACTACCTTACTTCCCTGGTTCATTGCAATGCACCCCCTCGAAAATACAAGTCATGCGCTTCATCGCTAGCTTCAATTCATCGACGCGGTTATTTAATCAAACATTTCTCCCGGCCGAGTGTTAACAACCGAGGAGGGTGCGACCCTTTCTTCAACCCCCACGTGCAATCGGAAGGGATAGAAAGCATTTCGTCCGCAGAATCCGACCTTAGAGGGTAGCCCGCCACCCCGCGAGCCGACTGTTTCGGGGAGTGAAACAGGCCGATAACGTTGGATCACGATACAACGCTTACTTTTCCGCCCATTTGTCGGGATTTGTTCGAGTTGGGGCTCTCTGTAGATTCATTTTGAGGTTGTGCGAACAATATGCTACCCCTCGAGGTTAATCCACCCTGTCCCTGCTTCACGCTTAACGTGAAAACGATCGTGAAAACGTTCGTGAAAACTGTGAAAGTGGATTTGCCCCAGAGAATTTCGATAATTTCCGAATTTTTTTCAAACCGTTCGTTATTCGTCAAATAACGATAGTATTAAATTTATCGGATACGTGTTTACGTTTCGTTACATCTGTTATCTCTCGTTTTATCCTGTTGATTTAGTAATCGGCCGCGCATAACATTAGAGGCGCGACTTGATCGACGCCGTTGGCGTTGTAAAATCTGAAGGAAGTGTGAAAGAAAGGCGTACAAATTTCCATAAGAAGTCGTAAAAACGTCTCGCGCGAAGATAATCTGTTAAATATGTTCGACACCGAACAGAATTTGGTATACGACTATTAGAATTTTACGAACGTCCACGTTTCTACGAACGTTCGACAGCGAACAACATTTCCACGTTACGAACGAAATTCATGTTCCCCGGTTTGTCGGCTATCAATCCGCATCTGTTTCGATATCTTTCCTCTTACCGAGCGTACACCGAGAAAGGTCTCTCGACGAGTTTAATTCCGCTTGTGAATAAATTTTCACGATAAGAATTCAGATTCTCATTTTTACGATCACAGAGGAGAATTCGAATAACGTAAAAAAAAAAAAAAAAAAAAAAAAAAGGAATATCGAAACTTTCATTAGCTATCGTTAATACCAATTTTCACGATAAATCAACCGCTTCCATTTCTTTCACCCTTGAACGATTTTCAATAAATACGTAAACGATCGTTCCATTGATTTATTTCGACTTTAAAGGAACGATTTTTACTTTAAATTCTCTGTTCCGACAAAATTATATATATTTCTCGCTCTTCGACTTTTTAACACGCCAATTCGGCCAATATATCTCCGATTCCTTATGTTGCCGGAACAAAACGTTTATATTTACGGAGCGACATCGTTCGAGGCGATAAATCGCTCTCGAGGCGAAGCGTGTCGTCGCGCGTTCCGAGTCTTCGGCGCATCGCGAGGCGTGCAACAATCAACGCGTCCTCAAAGAGAACATTGTAGCGAAACCATTAAAGCTCGTCCGGTGACGTTTGTCCGGGATGGGGGAAAAGGGAGGAGGAGTTTAATACGTCGAGAGCATCGTCTGGCGCGTTTACGAGCGAGCGTTGCATCGAGGAGGTCGTGCAAAACCAGCGCGATTTCCGCCGATAATTTATGGCGATTATTATTTTCGCGCGGTCCGGGGAGAAAGAACCGAGAGACAGAGAGACGGTGGTGCGACGAGGAGGCGAGAGGAGAAGGGGGGAGAGAGAGAGAGAGAGCGCACGGATGGGTAAGGGGAAATGGAGGGGTGGTAAAAAGGAGCCCGGTGAATCAGATTTATCGCCGGTTTCTGAGTTATAAGGCGGTATAGGAACCGAGTCTAAGGCTCGTAAGTCATTCCGCGTGTACGTGTGTACACGGCCGGGCGCTCGGTTACACGCGCGTCTCTTAGGCGGAGAGTCGCAAGGGCAAGAAGCTCTTTGTTCCTGATTGCACTGTCGTGCTTATAATTAGCAACGGATCGCGCGTGTACGAATCGCTTCGGTGTCGTATGCGAGAATCCGCGGCGTGAAATTCAAGTTCGAATGGGATAAGCGGCTCTATTCTCCATTTTTCCGAGCAGGATACTCGAAATCTGTTCGATAGAACGGTCAAAAGAAATCGGCGAGAGTAGGAGCGATCGTTCCAGCTGGAAGGGGAGGCACCATCATTTATCACACTTCGCTATAGGCGCAACCCCGTTCGATGATAGATACCCGGCTGAGCGTACTTCGGGGATTTTCATCGGGGAATCAAGAAGGAGCGTGGTATTCTTCTCGCGGCGGCGCGATAAATCGCGGGGAAAAAAGCACGCCGGGCGGAGAAAATCAATTTCTCTGATAGATAAATCATACGCCGACAAACGATCGTGGAATCCCCCCTCCCCGATATAATACATAGCGATCCTTCGAGATGCGGAAAGTCAGTCACTTATCACCGGACGCGGCAGAGTTTTCTTCTCCTCTGCATACATAAAAGGAATAAGGAATAAAATTGGCCGGGACTGTTGCCTTGAGGAATCGCGGGGGCGGATTGACCACGAGAAGAAAGGGATCTGACCGCGCTTTACAGATCGGTGAAGTGTAAGTTATTGTTTATGGGGCCGACGGGATGATCTATCGCGATGGTTGCTGGGTCACGATAGCGCGAAACCTAGCCAACGCGGCCACCGTATCTAACCCCATTACAGAGTCACCGATGCCGGGACACGATCTCGAATACATGGTTTCGGGGCGCGCCTCTTATCAAGGGAGGAACAGTCGTATACACTGCGAACCACTGTCATTAATCAGCAAGGTTATTTTCAAACCCTGAAGAGAGAGTCGGCCTCAACTTTCTGGCAAACTTCTGATAAATTTCTTCTTGCGCTTACAAGGGTAAGGAGGTGCGAAAATAAAAACGCGGAATACGTTTCTTTCGAACTCGAGAGAAAACGATACGAATTCCAAAACCCGTGTTTCCACGAAAGAATACGAATCCAGGCCTTGGTTGACCTACGTTACGCTCGGTTGAAAGAACTCGAATCGCGTAATGCTGGACGGTGAAACGACGACGAGGAGGCGGGCCGAGTTTTCGCGGCCGGTTTCTTGCGGTCGTTCCGCGCGGGAACGGCCGTACGTTCTCCGGATGACACTCGAACGCTTTTATTACCCGTAATCGGCAGTACTTAAGGCTCGTTCACGTGCGCGATAACGTGCGGCGCCTTGAAAGAAATGCCAACCCCCTAATTCGTGCCGACCGCCGGGAAACATGGCGCTGGATCCGATCTCACTCCGAGCGGATACGTTTTGCTTTTTGCCTTGATACATGGTCATCGAACGACGTTTCGAGAAAGGAAAGAAATTATGTTTGCATCAACGAACGGCACAAACATCTCGAGGGATAATTAACGATAATCGATCGCCGCGATTCCGATTGAAAATTATCATTATTTGGAACGAAATACTCTAACGAGTACGAAACGGTTAAATTCCTTTTTTCCCTCCTCTTTTTCAAGCTTATTTATCTTTCAACGGGCAACAAAGTACCGCGAGAGTTACTGTCTTAAATCACGAACGCGAGAGGATGCACGATACGATCGTTCGAAATGATCGACGACGAGGACGAACGGAACGGAGAAGTACGACAAGAGGACGGAGCAGAGGAGAGAGTCATCGTATCGAGAGAGAGAGAGGGATAAAAGGGAAGGCCGAAAATTCTCACGCGGATTCTAACGAGTTGCAGTCCGAAAGAGAGTTACATTCCGAATGCATTGGTGGGGGTGTAAGGGGCGTAATGGAACGAGATTTCGCGTGTAGCAATATTTAATAAGGTCCTTAGTAAGGGAGCCACCAAGGGGGTATAATAGCGAGAGATGGGTGTTGTGAACGCGTCAGCGGAATGGGACCACCCAACTGGGCCCCGTGCCAGGGCCCGCATATACGCGGCACCGTGTACGTGCACACAGGGCCGGCTTTAACCCGTGGGACCCATGGGGTCCCATGGATCACTCCCGCTTCTCTTTCTTCCTTCCTAGCTGGAGGGAATGTCACTCGAGTCACCTAAGTCGGTAGCCGAATTGTTTCCATGCAAACGAACGGGCCACGATTAAGAAAGTGTCCGACCGCGGTCTCTGGAATGCCAGGCGGCTCGCCACGAAAGAAACTTATCGGAATGTTCATCTTCCTCCTCGTCCTTTTGCGTCTTCTTTCGTCGTCGCCGTGCTCCGTGACCACGGTCGAGAAAATTCTGCGACTGGCGAGACTTATTCAAACGAATCCTGCACACGCATCGACGAGGAGAAACGACGCATCGGCCACGATATTTTTCTCCGTCTACGACTTAATCGTTCGTTTTTTTTTTTAATGTCTCTTCCAATGTTATCTTACCAACATTTATACGTTTAGAATTGAAGAGGGAATATGCGCGAAACGTTAATGGAGGCCGTAAATAGGAGGATAGGAAACACGCTGAGATCTGTATATTCAACTCGCGAATGCATCGTTTTGATCTCGATACGCGAGAGTTAAACGCGACTGTCGCGTAATAGTTTGTCAAAAATGCACAAACGATGCGAAAATAATCGTCGACGCGATAATATCTTGAGATATCTCTAAACGTTTTTTTTTAACACGTACACCGATGTATCGAATGAAATAAAAAGAACAAAATGAATATTGACACGATATCCCGTTCCTCTGGATCAAAATTGAAAATCGAAATGAACTTGTGGAAGGCAGGAAAACCGAGAGCGATCGAATCGAGAATGAAATCTAATCAAATCTTCTCGCGGTTTCGTTCGAATCGATAATCGGGACGAATAAGACGTTACTGCGTTAAACACGAGATTTCTGTCCGCGTGGTTTCAGACCCGATAACTTTAACGATGTTGAAGACTCGGTCGGCTTCTCAGGAACGCCTTGGCAATCCATGCCGCACACGGATAATTAAACAGAAAATGGACGTTAATAAATTCTCATGGATGTCGACCGGTCAAATCGAGCATCGTGAAATGAATCGCGGGAGGAAACGATGCGCTTTCTCATTGACGATTTAAACGCGTCGAAGAACAAAGTTTCCTACTCGTCTCGAACGAATTAATAGCGGCGCTCGTCTAGAAATCGTCGAGGATTTTGCGAAATGCGCTATCCCATCGTGTGGAACGGGTCTCAATCCCGAGATAATTTCACAGAACTTCCATCCACTATCGAGAAGGATCTAACTCAGTATTCGTGGAATCCGATATCGCCTCGCTCTTTATGCTCCATCGAGATGACGAATTATCGAATCTAATTTAAAGTTCAAGCTTAATCTTGAAACCGCTGACCGGTATAACATCTTTCTCTCGACGACAGATCATCCTTCGCCACTTTACTAGGAGTTGTTGTTGACGCCTATGCGTATTTTCATCCTTTTCCCGCCAAAATAGACCGATAACGATTCTCGACTCGAGGGATAATCGTTTTCGATGGAGCAGATTTTGCGAATTGTACGTAGAGGAAGAGGGGTAATTGAAAATGTAAATGGGCGGCGAATTAACGATCCGAATTGTAGGTATCCGCAGAGGGCGGTCGATTGGAGTCGGACGTGCACAGCGTTTGATGATAATCCGTGGATACCGGTGGTACTGGTTCTGCGCGGATAAACGATTGCCAATTATGGAGGTGATAAATTCCGGCGGAGCAAATCGCCGGTTATGCGCTATCGCGGCCGTGTACTATGTGCACGCCCGTAATAATTAAGCGATGAACGGAGGAACGGACGATAGGACGATCTGGCGCGCAACCAGGGCCCGGATACAGGCTACTATGTGGAATCGATTACGTGGTATCGATAGATTGCGATCGCCGATCCACCGACTTGGAGGGATGCTATTCGGAGCAAAGCTTGGAACAGCAACTTGTGGAACACGTTGTTACGATTGTTGGCCAGGGAATGGTTGAGGAGGAGATGGAGGAGATTTGCGAATCTCGGAGGATTTGCACGAGGATTGATCTTGATAGATCGGTCGATGTTCTATCGAGCATCTTTTATTATTCGAGTAATTTTGCCTCTGACTGAATTCTATCGGAGATTATCGGCACAATGATGGATAATAGAAGGTACGGGTAAGCTCGATTGTTTCATTGTGTTTCTCTCCTCCTAAGCGTTATGGCTTAATCTCTGCCAATCATATTACATTATACGGCAACAATGATGTTCACTCGACGATTCGAAAAAGTTCCATAAATAACATCACATCGAAGAGTGAAGAAAAGTGGTGTACTTCGAACCGTTTCAATTTCAAAGATAAAAAGCCGCGACGATCTATCGGTCTCGCGTCGTGAAAAGAAAGCGATTGGATGAAAGATATCGTTGCGGTCGGCGAGAAATCGAAGCGTGAAGTCGCAATTCTCGATCGAAATAATCATTTCACGGGGACATTCTATATATAGTATATCGGGAAAATCTGGGTTAACGAGTGTTCTCCTCCACTCGAGCGTATGTGTGCGCGCGCACGATCTCGTTCGTGTGTGCCGCGAATCGCGCTAATTAACCCCGATGCTACCGTTCGATCTCGACACCAACGGAAACGATATCGCTAGTGTAACGATCACCACGAGGGCAAAAAGCGCGACGATTCCTTTTTCGAAGCGATCCGCGGTATGCATTGGACTTCTAAGTATCCACGATGGAAACACCTGCTCGCGATTAGCGTGCATCGTTAATCCGCGATCTCAAGGGGGATCGTGATCTCAAAGCCGGCCGAGAACCGTACGAAACCGTATGCAACGTCAGTTTACCTTGAATCCCATACGTAATACGCGGGTAATTACGAATCTTCTGTGTGCACGAACGATTAACTCTCCAAGGACAGGAGAGTTCTGTGTGTGCCTCTTTTTTTATTGCTACTCGGTAACGATTATCTTTTGCTCTATTAGTACCGTCGTTAAACGAGTATCTCGTTTCATCATGCTAAAACTGGGAATATGTACATGCCTATACTATCCTTTTAAACAGACGTCTAATGAATCGTCCCATCAAAGATTTAAATCACAAAAAACTAGATACGTAATATTCAAGTGGGATGAAATCGAAGATCGTTCCAGGCGAACGCGATAGCAACGTTTTGAGAAAAACGTTGAGGGACGCGGAAGAACGGGAAGCACGATAAACGTTAGAAGAAAAATCGTCGGCCAAATATTAGGGGGGGGGGAGAGAGAGAGAGAGAGAGAGAGAGAGAGAGAGAGAGAGAGAGAGAGAGAGAGAGAGGGGCGAATCGCGGCGGGCGAATCGAAACGGATAGGTCCCCGAGTAACTTGGATCCATCGGGGGGCTCCGGTCGAGAAATCGCGAGGTAATGGCCGATTTTTTGCTCGATCCGGAGACACAGGCCGAACCGGGGGCTTTTATTGGGGCTTAAGCTGCCGAGAAAAGAAGGTGGCTCCATGATAGATGCGAGCGAACAACGGCTACATGGGTGGCCCTCCCGTCACACGCGACCTACTAGCCACCCCGAAGACATTCGCCCTAGCTGATATCAAGACCGCGCCGGCCTCGATACGCCCTCGTCGATCCCACACCCGACGAATCTACGTCGACGAAACCTGACGACCAGGGCGCCGGCGCCTACGTCTCTCGTTTCACCGAACCGGGTTCATAGTCAGAGTGATCTTGTTAGAGATAGTTTAGGTTTATGGGGATACGTATGTACACAGGGAGCATTGTGGATTGTACAACAATGTGAGTGTTTGGGTGATGTTAGGATCATTGCTATGACAACAAAGGGATTTACGCCGATTTGGATCGTTTTCAATACGAGGATGAAACTGTGAAAGTATTGAGAATTTTATTTCGACAGGATTTTTTAATTAATTGGAATTGAAAAAGATGTGAAGTGTTTTTAGTGAAATTTGATGTAAACTATCTACATAAATTATTCCTATCTTTAAATTTTTATGAGAGAAGATATAATAATTCGTTATTTTTTCTTAATATAATTCTGAAGATCTGTAATTAATATTATAAATAAATTATTTATGTACTATAATGATATACGATATAATAAAAGAAATAATAGCATTGTGATATAAGAATAAAATAAAATTTAAAAGATATATATATCTATATATGTATATATATAGTTGTATATATATATATATATATATAAGAACTTTCAAATCGCAAGGCACTATGGGAAATTTATTGCAACTAACGCCTATATCTATGTATATAGAACTTTTAAATCGCAAGGCACTATGGGAAATTTATTGCAACTAACGCCTATACGTATATATATCTATGTATATAGAACTTTTAAATCGCAAGGCACTATGGGAAATTTATTGCAACTAACGTCTACACGTATATGCTCTTATGAAAAATGATTATTTCAAAATTCGGTTGTTTGAATATTATCGTGTGAGGAAATATCGATAAATAAATGATTATTATATGATAAGAAACAAGCATAGTATACGATTAGAAAGAAATCGAAGGTAAAAATGAAAAGATAATATGTTAGAAATTTGTTCGCGTAGAATATATATCAAATATGTCACGATATGAAAGGAAATTGTTCAATCGACCGAACAATATTGAATATTTTTCGAAATTCTACGTTGTAAGCTATCGTAAACTTGCGAAGAGTTAAAAACGAAAGCGAAACGTTGCTATAATTACACCGAAAGTACGTGAAAATGCACGCACGGCCATATTTACTACCTTCGTTTTCTGACCCCTTCGACGGGTATTTACCTCGTAAAGTCGTCAAGAAAATTGTAAACAGTAAACAGTAGGTTATAAAACAGTACTCACCGTTGGCTGCATGACGAATCCATAATCCATGGGTAGTGTTGGCCTTCAGGTTGTAGTTTTCCTCGATTTAACAGCTCGTCTTTACACTTTCACCGAACTTGCTTATTATATAATTTTTTCCCATGCTCCGATTGCTCCACTAATTGAATGCGATTCGGTATACGTCGTATGATTCGTCGATTGATGAGGTGCGTAGTATACAATATATATATATAATAACAATAAGCACAAATATAAATCTATAACTATAAGTATAATGATAATAAATATAAAATAATTGAAAATATGTAAATGAACACACTGATGTTTGCACACGTCACGACTAGACCTCATTTTAGGCGCGAATCCGAGGTTCTTTATGCGCAAAAGAATGCGTAGAATATTATCTTATTGTCCTATTATTGCGCACAAGAATGCGCGGAAGTATGCGCAGAATCGTAAAGGCGTGTATGCCTACTATGTTAAATTAATGCGACATCTATAGACGACGCAACTAGACCACATTTTAGGCGCGAAGTCGAGCTTCTAATTGCGCAGAAGGATGCGCAGAATATTAATCAGCAAACATGGAGGAAATTTATTGTGCGAAAGTGTTTAACGAGTTCGAAAGACTTTAATCGATATTAGTTATTGTGAATTAAGAAAGTTGTTCCAAGTTTTAGTGCCTGATACGAAAGTAATTCATCAAAATCAACGTTACTTCTCAACCATACAGGTAAGAGTTTCATAAGAAGATGATTATTTACATTAAATTTTCGACATAACCTCGTGACGCTACCATTAAAGAAACGAATAATGAATAATTTACTGAATTATTTCTTGTTTCTATCGAACATAATACATTTAATTCAAAGAAAAAAAAAAAATATATATATATATATATATACGTATTTATATATTTATTTATATATCGAATAATAATTCAATTTAATAGAAATAAATTTTTCACTACATTTATTAAACGAATAATTTTATAAAATATCATTATAAAATATGTAACTTTAATGTCATTATCGATTCTATAATGACATTTTTCTTACATCACGCGGATTCAATTTGACTTCGACTTTAAGAATCGAATATCGTAAAATATCGTATCAATCTAATGTTTTTTGTACCCAAATATTTCGAACGTTTAATAAAAAATGTCACTTGGGAATCGTTAACTGGATCTTTGATGGAATTCGAAAGGTATCTCGGGTTGATACTTGATATTACGGAAGGATGAGGATTTAAAGAAGTTCTCTGTTATTTGTTCTTTCTTTCCCATTTACAAAAACATTTTTACATACGTATTCAAAGTTATGTGTCGTATTTTAGCACTGCTTTCAAAAGTTATTTTAACGAAAATTTAATCTGTTTATCGTCAAGATAATTGAAATAATTTTATACGACGTGTATAAATGTTATTGTTTAAATTGTTTAAATAATACGTTGGCTGTTGTTGGATAAATACTTCATTCCGTGCAAGTATTAAAGTAAAATCAATCTTGTCGAGAGACCTTTTTCGGTAGCGTTATGTAAGCCTATTAAGCGAACACTAGACATCCAAGAAAGAAAGATGGGACAACGTTTGAGGAATGCCGAAAAGTAGAGGAAAGGGAGAGGTCACAACACGAGCGGCGGAAGCCACGAGATAAAAGAGGAGAGCGAGGAAGCTCGATGAGATTCTGGTTTTAATTAGTTGGAACCGCCGCAAGGGAACAATCGATGGCATTAACGATGTCGCAGATAAGAAATCAGACTTCTGAACTCTTGTTCGTAATCATTGTCCCGAATATTTTTGACGGGGCGGACTTCTCCTCGAATTCTTTCCGACCAAATATGATTAAAATCTTCATAAACACCTGCCTCCCAATATCAATTAATAAACACGGTGAATCGACATTGACATATGATTTTTTTTTTCTCGATCAATTAAAATTTCTTCATTAATCCATCGAATATCATTATACTCGTCGATAAGATTTATCTTCCTTCCTTTAATGTTATAACGTTTATATTTTTCTTTTAGTATAAAATTATAATTCCAAACCAATTAAAAATTATCGGTAAATTGTTGAACGTTTAAAAAAATGACACACACGCGCAGGGACGTACGTTGAGAAGAAATTAAAAATTCCAAAATTTTCTCGATGAAATAATCCGGGAACACTTGAAATGTAAACAGAGGAAAGAGTTGGATCATGAGAACCACTGGGCCGTTTACAATTAAGCAATGTAACCGAGTCGCAGACGCGTGGAGCGTCGTGTGTGGTCCCGGGGTTCGAATCCCACCTCTCCCTTTCCACTCTTTCCACCCGGTACCACCACTCTACCACGATGTCCCCACCACTTGGAGGTTCTCTTCAGCTTCTCTCGTGTTCGTTTTTCTCTTGTTTCTCCTCTCGTGCTCGCCGCGGCTCTTTACCTTCTTCGCTTGATCCCGAAGGTGGTGACTCATCCACCTATAGGCTACCACGAATTCGGGAATTCCTCCTCGTTCCTTGTCGCTTCTCGATCTGACGCGAATTTTTGCGCAACCAGATTTCTATCGAGATCACGGCTAATCTTACGGGGTTCGTTAATACGATCGATAGTTTAGTTCGTGCAATCTTTTTCGATGATCTCTAAATCGAATTTCGAAAATGGAAACAAATTTTGTGGTATTTCGATCGTGCTTCTGTGCTTTCTAGAATTTCAATTTTGAAATTGGAACAGAGTCTTTGAAAAAAATTGGAATACTTTTACTAGAATACTCTTGCAACGCCTCGATTTTACGATATTAACTGGAGAGTTTGGAGAATTTTTTAATTAGGCCGATTCACAAAGATCAACTCTACTCCAATTTCAAAGTTGGCGTCCACGAGGGATGGTTGGAAGGAAATCGAGATTCTTGGAAACAAAACGACTCCTCGCCGTAATTTCTCCCGGCCGACCTCTTTATAATCCATAAAACTTGGCGTGCCTTAGCTTTTAAAACTGGTTCCGATCGTCGAATAGAGCTGTGACGCGCGAGAGTGTCCACAGGCAGACATGTTTGGAGTTCGGACTTGTCCGGAGGCGCGGACGCGTAAAGGTGGACATGACACTAGGAAACTAAATATCGGTCGACCGATCCTATGATTCCCGCGGAGAGTCGGGCCGCTGTCAAAAAGCATCGGCCCGTCCGGACCTATCTCACTTAATTTTCGTTAAAGTCACCGAATCGGGGATCGTCGACAGCCCCGAGATCGTCTTACGTCTCGTCTCGTTCTCTATTCACACTGTGGATCGTGTCGATCATCGATGGTAACGACGGTTCGGAATAAATTGGACCCGATTTCTCACGAGGAAATCCCTAGACGAAATACGAAAACGTCACCTCGCGTTGTCGCCTTGATTCTTCGTCCAACGGATTTCTCGGAAATCGTTAAATCGATACCAACCCGATACCTTCCAAAATTGAAATTCAAATCGCGGATGGCTCGCTCGAAATCGGGTTTCTTTCTCTACCGCGCGTACGTCTCGACACGAACCTGCTACTTTCTGTAACCCGTGTGTTCGTTGCGTGGCAATTAAAAATTCAGATTTACAGCCCAGGTAGAGATATTAAAGATCGGGCAATCATTCCACTCGACCGAGGACGACTTTTCGTTCCCCGTAACCCTTTGCACGGTTAATGAAGAGTTCGCCATATCCCGGGATGGCAGCTGACGTTGCATTCATGCATGAGAGTGCCGCGTCCCGGTCATTTGGCCTGTGGCGCGACTAAAAACAAGGGAGCTCGCTCGAGTTTTGTCCCATCGGTGGCCGGTAACGCGCCTTCCATGGGGACCGGGAGCAGAAGAAAATTTCAGAGGGGACCATCGACCCGGTGGCCCACACATCGAGTTGTCGGAACACGCGGATTGAGCCATTAAAGCCCGCTTCAAGCTGTTTCGGGGAAATTCGCGAGACGGGCGGGGGTTCGTTATTGTTCCTTCTGTCGCAGCAAGTCGGCCCTCTGTCTGGCCCGTTTTCGATCCAAACGGTCGCCACGCGTTTATCGTCCGATCTCTACACGATCCTTTTTACCTATAATACCTCGGATTTCATGTTATTCGAAGTGGTAGGCTATTTTGCACGGCATGCAATTTACATCGCGTATACGATGCTATCTTTTTTGCTTTCGTTTCGAGATTTCGACGATCCGAAAATTCGTTCTTACTCCTTCTTTCGATCTTTATATCCTTCGTGTAATTGTAATAGATTTTTCACCGTTTTTTCTTTTTTTTTTTTATTTATTTATTTTTTTTTTACTCGTCTCTTCGTACGCAGAGTTACAGTGTTCGCTCGTTCGAAATTTCTATATGGGAGGAGGAGATTGTTATCGAATCCTGGCGCTCGTACAAGTATGCTTTCGTTTCACCGCGTGAAACGAGCAACAAATTGCACAACGGTCGGACTTTTACTCGAACGAGCAAAGAACCGCGAGAACAGCGATGGCCAAGCACGCGCGAGACCTTCCACGAGATAATTTATTGGTCAATCAAAATGACGCATGGAGGTATAAGGTGACACGTCAGCGTACACGGCTGACCATTAATTTTAATACCCGTCACCATCAGATCTCCCGACGTTGCTTTCCACGTTGGCTCCCCACTGACGGTGGAGCGTATCCATCGGCATCGGCTACCGTACGACTAATGCCCCGTTCACTAACGACGATCATCCTTGAAGATCTCGCTCTACCGATCTCTCACGGCCGCCACGAATTATTATCCTCCTCTTAATCCTCCATACCTGATCATCGACCTATCCCGATCCCGGTTTCGAGACGTTTTTTCGAGTCGAACAAATTAAAAAGTATTAAATTAAAAATACACGCGCGCAAAGAAAAAGAGGGGAAAGGGAAATCAGTCGTAATCGAGAAAGATTTTCCTTGTAAAGTAAAGAAAACGAGATAAAACAACTTTCACGAGATAAAAGCGAGAAAAGAAACGGACACGAAACATTGACAAAAGGCTCGGGGAGGAGGGACAAAGAAAAGAGAAAAAGGAAACGGCAGAATATAAGCGAGGTATAACGTGGAGAAAAAAAATCACTTGGTTGAGATACGATCGAACGAAAGGGTAAGAGTCGGGATATATCGATGGTACGCCAAGAACGCGACGAGAGGTATGCAAGCACGGTAAGTGCAACGTCGATTGATAGCGACCGTCCCCTTATCTATAAACTATTTCCACGTTTTTTCCCTTTTCTTCTCCATCGGTTTGCTTATCGTTCGTGGCGCGCGCGAACCACGCCAGAATTCAACCACGTTTATTTACGGCTGATTACGCTGAGCTCAATAATTCCCTTCCGCGTTACTTTATTGAGTTCCGTGGACCACGCGCGATTTCCCCTCGCGATTTATGGCGCGAGATAGACCCGATAGACCCGCCTCTGGCTCGTTCCACCGAGTCGACCTCGTATGTAAACAGAGGCTGGACCGTCGGTAATCCCCGACGAATTTGTATGCCGTTCGAGACGAAAAGAAGCTTGCCGCATGCATGCATAAAGAACGGATGACGAAACAAAAGTGTCGTTCGGGGATCAGATCGTCCCCACGAAACGGAAACGAACGATCCCACCGATTATTCGTTTCGCATAATGTTCGAACGCGCATCATCCGATCGATAAAATCCTACTAGATCGATATCTAGTCCGTTTCGTCGGCTATTCCGAAGCATACGTTAACGTGTGCTACGAGACGGGGATGCATAATTTCGAACGAGCTCCTTGTGGCTCCTTATCCGCGTTGGACGAAAACGAAAAAAAGCGCACGATCGGCCAGGAATGTCGAACACCAGGCTCGGTCACAGGGTTAATGTTTGCTTCTCACGTGCCTTCCACTTTTCTTGTATCTCATTTGTAAAGATTCCGGGACAAAGGAGGCACGAAAAATCGTTTGTTGTACGCCTCCTGCGCGGCGCTTGACCCGAACCAATCTCCGCCGGATCCTCGCGCATTCTGGACGGACAGAAGCGCGAGTCTGTCAAGTGGCGCGATTCTAATCTGACAGGGACGTATCGGTTCTTCGCTCCCTCGATTAATGTGGGCCGGCCATTACGAATGTTGGCCCTACGAAGGAAAGATTGCAGAAGAAATTTTATTCGCGTTGTTGCGTTTTTATTCACGATCGTTTCGCCAGCGTTTGCTGACAAAGCGAATCAACGGTGTTGCTTTCGAAGGGAATAAAATATCGCGGGGACTCGTTCAGGTAACCAACTTCCGTCCATCCCTCGAAACAGCAGCTTTTGTAAAAATAAGAATAAAAAATAATCGCCCCTTATTACTCATCACGAGGATCCTAACGCGTAGCTTGTACACTAATGTAGTCTATTACTTACCAGGTATCTTGGCGCATCCGGTCCCTGGACATCCTGGACGATCTTTCGGGGGCGAGGACAAGGACGAGTCCGTTGTCGAAAGTGAAAAATCGGAGGGACGTCGGTTTCCACGATCAAATTATTCATTCGTCGAGTCAACTTCTCTATCTTCCATCTTTCCAAAATCCCTACCCTAACAAAGGCCGTTGTTCCACGTAATTTCAACATTGCCTCGGTGAGTCTTTCGAATCGATCAATCTTCTTTTCAAGAAATTTTCAATTTCTACCGAACGATAATTCCGTAATACGAGCAAATTATTCATTCTTCGTACGTAATACGGCCGATACATGCGAGCGATTCATGCGAGAGACGAAATAAGGGTGAGGGGGGGAGGGGATTGAAATAACGAATGTTAAATGATGTATAAAGTGCGTTAACCGACACCACTCACCGTTCAACACACGCACGCGTATCGCGTTCACGGGTATAAACGTAGGCGTGGCTGGTTTGATATCAACGATGGCCACCTTTCGACTGTAAATCAATCGATATCACGCCGGCAGGAGGGGCTTTTCACGGGGTTTGCACGGGCCTGAAATACGGCTCGGGGGTGGAAGCATGCGCCAAATGCTGAATGCGAATCGACCCGCCCCGAAACCTTTTATCCCGACACCGATCGCCTCTCGCCACTGTCCTTCTCTCCCCCGCCTTCTCTCCCGCCACGGGTCGCGCCGATGGATTTCGATAAACATCTGCCTCGATTGATTCCCTTCTCGGTGTTAATTAGCACGCGTCTAGTACCGGCGATCGATCGCGTTAATGCTCCCGAGATCGGCGATCATCCTGTATTTCGTTCCCTCTCTTAACAGATATTTTGATTGTTTCCATTGTTGTGCTTTATTTTTCTTCTTCATTCGTTAATCCTTGGAATTTAACGGAGTGTTGTGGTATCGTTGATTACAGAGAAGATTGGAAAAGTTTAATATTTTGAAATCGTTAAAATCGAAAATAATTGATAAAAATTGGAATATTTTGAAATAGTATGTCGATAGAAACTTGAGCAATCGTCGATAAATCAATGTGCGCAACACATTCTTGTTAATTTCTTGAACAGAAGAACTTCTTGCGTATAATTTATAATCGAATTCCAAGTTTCGGTGTATTTCTATCTCGAGTAAACTCGAATGTGGGATTTTATAGAAAGAAAGAAAAAAAAAAAAATCTCGTATCTCACTTGGATTCGAAGAACGGAACCGCGTTAATTACTTGGTATCGCGTAATTATTTAGTCGACCGTTTATCAGCATACAGCATCGTCGGTGTCTTTGCCTGAATGTTTGAAAAACATTTATCCCGATCGGTAAACGAACTCTATATATATATATATAGACGGACGAATTATCTGGACCAAAGGAGCAGGATGGATATTAAAGATAGAACATAGTGAACACGTCGATACGTGGCTCATGATAGTGGGAATATTTAATTCGATCTTTAAATAATTCTTACAAGGTATAAGCGCCCGATATTGCATCGAGCCTTCCGTATTAGCATAGGTAAATAAATAACTAAGTTATTTTTAAACAGTCTATCGAGATGACGTTCTCGCTAAGTTTGCGTTTTTATTTACACGACGATTTATCAATCTTTTATTTATATATATATATATAACCTATACATAAGTCGTTTCTATTTATACTTCTCTTCGTACATATACCTCGTATGTATAACGTCTTCTATTGCACATCGCAATTGTACGAATATCTTACAATTTTTACAATAAATTAACGGAACGAAACTAACTTTCGTACATTTCCTTTCTCTCTTCCTCGCAGGCATTCTCTCTTGCACTCACGCATTCATAGCGAAGATTTTTCTCCATTTTCTCATATTCCTCGAGTACCGGGTTTTTTTATCAAAGAACTGTCTGTCTCGTTTTATTATTATTTTTTTTTTCTTCGATCTATTGTTCGCGAGAAAACTGTACAAATGGCACTGTACAACCCATTTCACCGTGACTTGCTCGATTCACGCGTAATCGCGAACGACGCGATTCTTCCGTTCATCATTCATCGCTCGGTTTTTAAATACGTGAAATTTTTACTCGTTTCATAGGAACGTGCGTGCTGATTCCTCCTCATCCTCCCCTCGCTTGTCGATCGAATGATAGTTATCGTTGCGATCACCGTGAGCACGATCACCATCATTCGATTCGTGAAACCGATAAACTCGTGAGCTTTCCCGATTCGTCCAGAAAGAGAATCTCGGGTTAAAGCTGCAGAAGACAAATGAAATTTGAACGTTCGATCGGCGGCGTTGAATTTTCCCACAAATTATTCTCGAATCGTGTATATCGCATAGAAACGGACCGATCATTATTAAACGATCCTTCGATCATTTCCGAGATTCAGAATATCGAGAGTATCTAACGATTGAACGTTAAATTCACTCGTGTTTCTTCCAAACAGAGTTATTTTGCGTGTATCGTTCCGAAAATTAATTTAAACGTCGGACGATTCGATATATATATTTTACTCATAAATGTACGAATTATATTTATTCATCGATAAAAGAGAAATTTTCATTTAACGATTTCTGAGATGAAATCAATCACCCGAAAGAAAGAATTTATCGCTCAATCGATCGATGAAACGAAAAAACGTATCGATCTCTTTGGACAATCAATGATGATCCTTCGCAAAAAAAAAAAAAAAAAAGTTTACAGGAGGAACCTATTAAATTATCTAACTACCAACGTTCATTCCCTTATAACAAACCCATTTTCATCCCCTACTACCGGTTCAACCGCGAGAAATCATCAAATCCCATCCCCTCTCACGAGATCACGAAACGAACAAAGTTTCTCCTCTATCTCACTCTGTATCTTCTTAAACCGAATCATTCGATCGATCCTATTGTCGTCATTTCGCTTGAAGTTCGGCCGCTTGTTCCTCCTCCTCCTTGGTCAACGGAACCGTCGAATGATTGTAAAGCCCCTGGGCCATCAGCTGAAGGGCGAGCGGATTCTTCTGCCCGCTCGCCTTCTTGATCTTCGCCCTCTTGTTCTGAAACCAGATCTTGATTTGCGCCTCGTTCAGGCCCAGATCCCTCGAGAGCTGCTGCCTCCTCCGCTCGGTCAGGTATCGATTCTCCGCGAACTCCCTCTTCAGCCTGGCCAGTTGTTCGCCGCTGAACGCCGTCCTCGGCCGTTTCTCCTCCGGGGTGCCGCCATTGCCACGGCCGTCCGACCTCTTCACCCTTCTCGTGCGCGGACCTGCAACACGGTACGATCCTATTGTCAGCTGATATCTGTCGAAATGTCGGCAGAATTAGTAATTAATCGCGGTCAGAGGGACAAAATCGAACGATACAGCGACGCGCGAATATTCATTTAGCTTATGAGTTTATTTTAATTATCCCTTCCGATAGTATTTTAGAAAATTTCCATCTTATCCCTTCGAAGGAGAATGCGTTGGCTGCGTATTTGTAGAATATTGAAAATTAAACGCGTTTGCACGCGTTTATTTTATTCGTGTTTTCGAGGCTTTCCCTTTGTTTACAATTAAGAATCATCGGTGAAAAGGACAAAAACTCGCTCGTTGAAATATCATCAAATTAGAGAAACTAGCGGGAAAAGAAAAGAATATGAAGGAGGGGAAAAAACAGGCGATGAAAAAGCTAAATTATGTTTAGAGACGACGAGGTATAAAAAGTCGCATCCGTCCTTCGAGAGATGTGTTCAATTATTGCCACTGCTACCAAAGTGATAGATATTTCGAGCGACTGCGTATATCGTCGAATCTCTCGAATAAAACATCCAGAAAAGCTCGACTTTCCGTTACAAGCGTCGACTACCGTATCCCTGTAAACCCTTTCTCTTCTAAACTTCCTCGGGCAAAATATTTTTCCTCGTACATAAATATATAAAAAAAATTATTCTTACGTAACGACTCATAATGGTCGTCCGTGGCCGCGAAGAACATTGATTCAACAAGTTTACGCGCCAATAAATCTGAGGAATTAACGAACCGGCGGCAGGATGGGCGCGCGCTTAGTGACAAACTTTACGACAACTTTTATTGTCTAGTCGGTCTTAACTGCTTTTCCCGTTCAGTGTACAACTGCTGCCATAATAATAAGAGAGGTTCGTTCTTAAGGGAGGAGGAGGAGGAGGAGGAGGTGGCCTTTTTCACCGTGCCAAATAAATGTCCGCTCGACGAGTTGGAATACGAGTTGGCCCACGAATCCTTCTCAACGCGATTTCTTCTCCGTCCGTCTTCGAAGAGTCTTGCCACGAGAGTCTTTCACGGTACTCTCCACCACCGGTCATGCGCAGTTAACACAGACAACACGATCGTAAATCAAACTCCTTATTGTTGTTGTACTCCAGACCGACTAGGACGTGTTGTTACGACTCTCGAGATATTAATCGGTATCTCGGTAAGAGGCAACAAATTATTTTTTCACCTGTGCTAATTGTTATTCCTCGTCCGATTAACGGTACGAAAACCGTTGGATAAAAGTCAGTGCAGTGGCTAGCACGGTGGTGAATAGTCGTGGAATTTTTCGAAAGAAAAAAAAAAAAAAAGAAAAATCTCTTTCATTTTCGATACGATTTATCGATCGGAAGCCGCCCGAGACAATGGAACAAAACGGCGATTGGATAGGCGTGCTCATCGAACGTCAAGCGGGATATAAGTACGCTTCCATTCGACGTTAATAACTCGTCGTAAATATCGTAATGATTATACACCTTGCACGCACGTACACACACGAGAAAGCCACGACTTTTATTATTCCTATGGGCGGGGCGAGGAGATGCAATCTGGGATGATAATCATGCGGAACGACTGATTGTTCCAAGCGAAAAAGTACATATATATATATATATACGCGAGAGTTTCAATTTCGTCTAAACGTGTCTACCGTGTCTCGCTCTCCTTGATCGCGCGAACTGGAAAAATTATGTGCATCGACTCCAAGTACGTACTCGAATAAAGAATTATAATTAAGCCTCTCGACCTCTTTCTTTATGCATTTTATACAAATCTCCACGAATTACCGATCCTCGACCGGAGGATCATGCTTATTAGTAGATATTCCAGATTCTAGCGTGAAGATGGATCATTACTCTCCCTATAATTAATCGTTTTTTAAAACGACGGATGATGATGGACTATCTCTCTCTCTCTCTCTCTCTCTCTCGCTGTGGTGAAAATACATATCATCTTCGTGATATGAAATTTATGCACCTCTATCTCAACTCGGAATTTCCCACCTTTAATTCAAGCTTCTCGCCCCCCAAAGACGAAGCTTCTTTTTTTTCAATCCAACAAAAATTCGTGGAAGCGATCGAGAGAGCGACAGGGCTCGTAAGCCAGTTTCTCGTTCTCCTCTCCGTTCGGAAATGAGCGAGGTAACGAACGGTCGGTCGGCAGTCTAATTACTTAAGCGAAGTAGTCTCGTTGTCGGTGGCAGGAAAGAGGTATTCAGGGGGCCCACTTCTCGCTCTCTCGCCGTTTCCATTTAAGGAACAACCACCCCTCCTCGTCTCGAGGGGTAAAACCAATAACGCTAAGACGCCCTCTTACTCGGCAGCGAGTACATCCCTCGAAAGTACCCCGCATACCGGGGACCACGAACGAACACTAATTTCCTCTCTCCCCTCCTATCTCCTTGAGTTAGACGTCAGCTCAAGACGCGACCTCGCTTCTCGTCGTTTCTCCTCCACGTTTCTCAACGCCACCCTTGATTAACGCCCGCGGGTCATTGTCAGTTCTCGTCACTCGTCGTCACCACCGAACAACGGTAGCAGTTCGTCTTCACGCGGGAGAGTTAGGAAGTCGTCCGAAGACGAAGGAGGAGACGAAATCGAGCAAAAGATCGGCTCGATCGAAGGGAAAGATAATTGAATCGTCGAGGAAGAAAGGAGCAAACATCGAAACTTATATATACCACCGCGTAGAGAAGAAGAACAATGGCGCTGGTTTTTACGTTCCTCGAGGTATTCGCGTCGGCAATTTTACCGATGCGATTCGATTGGCGGAAAAACTCGTCCGGAACAATTAAAACCGCTTCATCATTGTCCTGTCATCCGGAACGTTTTGTCGGCGTTGCCACGGCGTTTCGTCTACGACCCACACGTCCGCGACAGCTAGGCCGATAATATCCCTCTTTGTGCGCCTCGCCTTCGTCTCTTTGCTCGAACACTCGGTTTCCTCCGAACCAGCCTTTGCGTAACGAATCGTAGAAACCTTTGGATCGTTCTCTTTCAGTTTTGCTGCTTGGCTCGCCGGTCACGTTGCTTTTAATTGCACCGGTATCGAGCGAGCCAGTCCTCCAGAGAAGAGAGGGGCACGATTCGAATTGGTCCGGAGGCGATCGGTTGTTGGATTGTCACGGGATGGGAATTCCGTTCCAGATTGGTGGAAAAAGGGGGGAGAGAACGTGGAAATAATTCGTCTTAACCATTATCGATAACCATTAGATTTAGCGAAATCATCTTCCTCTCGAGGGAGGGGGTGGATAAAAACCGGGCGATTCAAATATTGTCTTCGAACGAATTCTTGCGAAGGAGTGCCGCGTTTTTCTCCACGATTCCCCCCCCAAAAAAAAAGAGAATGCGCCAATCTTGGAAACGCATCTCGTTTCTTCTTCCCTCTCCTCCCTCCAACCCCACGAACGAACGAACGTGTTGGAAACGTTACTCTCGCAGAGTACGTTACGGTATCGTATCTCGGGAAATAAAATAATCGTGGCAGAAAAGGAGACCGTTTACAGCGAATTCCTCGAAGCGAACGTAAGAGAGGAACGAAGCGAGTCCTCATAAATTTATCGATCGTTCTTGCAAAACCTCGCGGAGAACGGCGTGAACCTACGAGGACAGCGTTTCAGAACGCTTTTTCCAAGTTTTCCCAAGGTGAATGGAAAGTAATCGGCCATCCTCGATTACACTTCTATTGTATATCGTCACCGTTGCCCTGTCGATCGGCGATTCAAAGGCCGACCCCCCTCCTCCATTTCCATCCACGGGGGAGAAGAAGAGGAAAGCTCTCGACTTGGAATTCCACCGGTGTACGCCGTGCGGACCCCATAAAGCTCGGCCGATAATTACGATCGTAAGTTGGACACGATCGAGTGGCACGATCGCCGCGAATAGCTGTGCGGATCGCGATCGAGCGAGGATCGACGGGGGCCGCGCGAAGTGAGTCGTACACACTGCTATGAATCGCGGTCCGCGGCTACGTGCAATGATCCGAGCCCGGTCTTAAAGCGCCACTAAACTTGCGCGTCACGTTCCTTTTAATTACGTCTGCCAGCGAGGACGGATGGGCGGGGAGGGAGGGACGGTAAGAATTCATTAAACGATACTGTGGAACGAGAGAGAGCTGTGTACCAGTGGGGCAGAAGTGGGACAGGTGGTATCGTATCGTATCGAGAAACCGCGGACTCTGAAAAGAAGACCTTTTTTTTTTTTTTTTTTGTAATAGCGCAGGTGTCCGTAGGGGATCGATGTCGACGGATGAACACTCCCTTTTCCAAGTTTCTTGCGAGTATCAAATTCAGCTCTGGAAATTCGTCCATTAGCGAAAATTGGAGAAAAAAGATTATATTGGAGCGGTGCTTCGTTTATGTTAGCATTCTCTTATGTATCTTCGAATGTATACTCGAATTAAATCATTCCTCCCTGGATCGAGAGGGGATTCTTCTGCTGTTCGGGGGGAGGGGGAGGGACAAGCTCGTATCGAACGTTTAAATACCATCGGAAGGTGGTTATAGGTAGCACGTTGCTCTGCCTATAACAGAAATCAATTAAGAGGTCGGAAAATTTATCGCGGCTCTATACAGAGACCGGCTTGCAGGAACAGTTTCTCAATACCGGCCAGCCTTCGCGTTGTCCCGCGGCGTGTCGCGATCCCTCGCTCGCAATTATCAATTCTAATTAACGATCGTCGCGTCCAGAGTTTCATTATTGTTTTTAATTACCAGTCAGCCTCCTCGTTTCTCTTTTAAATCACCGTTAATGAAACTATCCACTCGAGTCACCCATCTCTTTTTCCCAACGATCGCCTTCCACGTGAATCCCTGTTGAACGAAAGAAACGACGCTCGTCCTTGGTCAGATGTCTCTGCTGAATCCCGTATTATCCCGTGTTCAATCGTGCTCGATTCGAATTGGCCGAATCGATAATCGTCGTTAATAATGCAAGATGAACGAGTTAAAGAATCGAAATCGGGCGAAGGAAAGGATGAAGGAGGATTATGCGGTTTGGCCGATTTTCCATCCGTTTGGATTAAATCGCGGCTAACGATTTAAGAAAACGTACGAACGGATATATCCTTGCGTTTATTAAAAATTAATTAGCCTTCGTTGGCCTCCCGTGTGGAGAGAAATTAAACGCGCAATTAAGGAACGATCGCCGCAGGGGGGATTCGAATGCACGGGAAATATCGGGAATACTGGCGCGGTTCACGTGGGAAATCCGATAGAATGGATCTCTGCGCGCACGCAAAGGAATTTTCGAGCGGATAACTGGTTCCTATGAATATCCTTTTTCTCTTGACCACGAATGGGATAAGATCGGGAATTCTTTTTTTCTTTGCTTCTGATTCAATGATTCTTCCGAGTATACGAAGTCAACAAGGATATTTATGCTTCGTTCAAAACGAAAAGAAATAAGAAGAATAATTCTATCGAATACAGATTTGCAATCATTTCGATGCGCGATTCAAGACCCTTCCTCGAAAACTCTTCAAGCTCTCGCGATGAATAATGGATTTTTTTGACTGGCTCGATTTTTCGAAAGGAAAGATCGCGTTCGTTTCCGCGAATCTAATCTAATCGTCACGTCGGACAAGTCGAGGCCCTCGTTTGAGTTATTGCTCGGGACAAACGAGGCTAAGTGTGTCGACACGGCCTTCTCTTCTCCCGTTTCGAGAGAAGTATTTACAGCTTCGAATCGACGGTTTCTTTCGACGGGATCTCGACGGAGACGTGTTTGCATCCGATCGAGATTATTCAATATCAATCCGGGAGGTCAGATTCGAAGATAATTCGAACCTGTTAGTTCGTTAGTTTTCACATCGCGGAAACGAGTGAAATGTCATTCGGGGAATTAAGATCTCTTCGTCTCTCCATTGATGGCCACCTGTCCCGGCCGTGATTTTCATGTCGGCTGCTTTTTGCCGCGAGCGGAATATTACGCGGTGGAAAAAAGTTGGTTCAATTACCGGCCGGTAAATTAAGTATACGCTGTGTATAGATCTTATAATGCGATCACTGTGTATATATATATACATATATATATATATATATACAGGTGGAAAAAATTTAAGAGATGATTCTCTGAAAACGAAATTGCGTAATTACGTAATCCGTCCGAAAATTATTTTTCAAAATTATTGTTCACGAGCTGGATGAAACGCGATTTTACTTAAGCTTCTAGAAACTATTTTCGATATTTTATAAATGTGTATATATATATATATATATCTTTGTCCGAGCATCTTGATGTAATTTTCTCTCTCTCTCTCTCTCTCTCTTCTCGACGCAAGAAGCTTGAAAGGATAAAACGAATGGCCGCGAATGATCGATGGATCGTGAAAAGTATAATAGTCGTTCCAAGGTTGAAGGAACAAGCGTGAACATTAATGGCTTCGGGAAAGCTCACGTTCGTCCGGGTGCCGTTTTCGTCATAGTATAGTCCCGCCTACAGAGGCCGAGAGCGTACGAGAGCTTACGTACACTCCTCTTAACAGTCGTGGCTCGTTACTTACTTCGTCCTGAGAACAAAAAAAGAAAAAACACACCGGTTAAAAAAGCATGATCGTGGACAAGCATTTCATTAATAATAATCAATTATCCATTTCTCGCGTGGAGATCGCTCCGTTCCCCGCCGATAAACCTCGAACGGGGGAAGGGAACGGCGGGGGCATTTATCGCGTACCTCCTATCGGCCCTAACGTCAATTAACGGAACGACGATAATGATTTACGATTGGCCGCGTTTCGCGTCGATCGGCAACGATCCCGCCTTCTCCGTTTCGATCGTTGCGTTCTCTTCTTTCCGAAACAACTCGTTTCGAGGAAATAATGATAACGAATGGAAAAGTCGTGCCGTTGGCCTTCGTTTCTTGGAGAAACACTCGAAAACTCGCTGCTTTGATACACAGGTTGAATCAGGATCGGGTAAAAACCGGTGCTGCGTATTCGATCGCACGAAAGTCGCGTTCCACGCAAATGGTTGGAATCTAGCTGCGGGAGCATTGTCGTCCAAGGTGGAATAATAACGGGACGGTTTGATGGAAACGGTGGGTAAACCGCCGATTTTATTCCACGCGATCGCTCACATTTTTACACGGCAACTCGTTAAGGCGTAATACGCGGGGGTCGTACGTGGAATCGTACGAAAAGCAGTCGTGCCCCGCGATCGTACCCATAACCATAAATAATGACCATTGATTGGTCACCGGCCGATCGTTACCCGCCGCTACGTGACTGCGTTTACGTTTCCACGGGTCGTTAGTTCGTTTCCATTAAGGCGCGGTTCCCTTGGTCTCGCTTCTGTTCGTTTCCCTCCATTTTGTTCGAGCCGATAAAGATTCGATCAAACGAATCCTCTCCCCGCGATCTTAGAAAAATCGGATAACAAAACCTCGCCTTTTCTTTCCAGTAATCTATCTCGCGAATCCCCCCCCTCCTCCCCACTTCGAATACGCTTGGAATTCGAGCTCGTGCGCGTTTTAATTCTCTCGTTTCAATTTTATCGCCAACGCTCGATTCGTTCGAATATTATCGAGAATAATCTTCCCCGTGAAAAATCTTCCTTCGACCCCGTTAGTTCGAATAAATTAAACCGATGCTTAGCTAATTTGAATTTAACGGGGTGATAAAAATCCATTTTGTCTTATCGTAAATTTACCCATTAGCTGGGAAGAGATAAGGGGAATGGAATTGAAACGGAGAAGAAGGAATTAACGAGGGAAAATATGGGTTTCTAAAATCGGTGAAAGGACGGGATTATCGATTGGAAAAAGTATTTTTAGATCTCTTAGTTATTGTCTTGTACGATCGTTGGCGCGGAAATATCGGGGCGGGCGGCTTAATCACGTCTTCGCGAGGCTGCCAATTTCAACGCGGAGGCAGGCGGATATTTGTTTACACGTAACAAATGGGGGAGGAGGAACGATTGCGATCGCGAGAACCATTTCGCAGTTTAAAGTGGGCAGATGGTTAGCGGGCATACATTAAGAACGATGATGAATAGAAATTCGTAAATAATATATTGCTCGAAAGGACGATTAATGATTTCATTCTTGGCTCCGCTTCTTGGAGCCGGTTCTTCCGGTGTGAAATCCACTGCGAACCGCCTTCAAAGATTTTCTACCGTATATACGCGCGTGTGTGTTCAAAGTAGAAGAACAAACTCTTTACTCTTTTAATTCCTTATTTCGAATTTTCAAACTCTTTAGAATCCCTTTGGAATTCGAGGTGATGTTTTGACGCAGTTCGATCAAGCGAGCTGACACAGCGCGCAGTGTCTAAAAATAGAGCGTATCATTGAAATCGATTGGCCGGAACGTTGATCTTTCGTCGCCGTATGCGACGAATATCAAAGATACGAGAGATAAAAGAGCGGACAATTCACAACGCGTTGCACGATGTTCAACATTGTTTCGATCCATGCATGCGAAATCGTTCGATTCGTTGTTCTTTATTAATTATTACGTTAAAACTGGACCGTTATCGTCCAACGAATCGTTACAATCTGATCTTTATCTGATCGTTCGATAAAAAGATATCGGTGTTACGTGTCGTGCTTCCATTCGAATTATCCTTGTTATATTGGATTAAAATTAATCCAATTATTCGACGAGTTGAGGTAATTCTTCTATTAATCTTCTCTTCCTTTCGTTTGCCTTTTGGAATTCATTCAGAGATATTCTATTCTTTTTTTTTTTTTTTTTTTTGAATGCATTTATTCGTAAACTCGTATTATCTCCACATCGAATCGAAAATTCTTTTCGATCGTTTCACGCGATCGAATTGTTCTTTTACCCGCGTATCCCATGGCGGGATACGGCCGATTTCTAAATCATAATGCATACCGATATCGTCGATCATGCGGTTCGAGTTATCCAGCCAAGATATTAATAACCATCATCCATAGCGATTACGGTTCTCCGTGAACGATGAATAGCTGTCCATTCGACATCGGCCGATACCCGTTCCCACGATAAACGTCGTCGTTTTCAATAATCCTAACGTTTGAAGGGCGTTGCTCGCCGATCCAAGTCGCTCGTTCATACCATCTTGGGGCGAATGACGAGTTCTCGAGTTGAAGATAGCTCCTTTTTCGAAATATATTCGCACGCGTATCGAGTGACGGTGAGGTATACAGGGTATCCCCTCTTAAAGCGGGGATCCTCAAAAATTTGAAATTTTTCACACGCGAAATTATTCGAAATAAAAGTTGAAAAACTATCGAAATTGAAATGGTTATATAAGAAGATTCAGATAAGATGGGAGTTTAATTATTGAAGAATTTCATGAAAAGAAAAAAAAAAAAAAAAAAGAAAAGAAAAGAAAAAAAAACTCAAAAGTCTTTATTTCTTCGTGAATAGCGATTAAACGTAATTACGATCTGCGAATGCACAAACGAGGCTTGAGAACGGGTCGTTAACGATTCATTTACACAGGCTAACGCAGAGATTTAAAATAGTTAACCGCATAGGACGCGAGATAAAAATGATTATTACGATAATGGAAATGCATAAAGTGATGCAACTCGCGCCGTACGTACGAGCATCGACTTTATAAATCGAATTCTGTGGACGAACGTGGACAAATCAATTAACCGCTTCGTCGTTAATTTGAGTACCTCATAACGTGATGCATTTACTCGTGACGTGTACACGTGTCGTCTGGCCATTTAAGCGCGTTTACAATTACAAATCGTGCAGGAGACACCGACATGCCTGTTGACGGCATGTGTTGCTCGCGCTTTCGCTTTTACGGAAATCTATTAGGTTATTCTATAAATAATATACGTTCTGAAAAAAAAAAAAAAAAACACTCGTTATATCATTAATCCACGATATATATTTTCCTCTTATCTTTCAAAACTTTCAAATTCTCTATCCACGATCGTTTTCATTTCACGATCCTCCGATTATTCTTAAAAAAAGAAAGAAAGAAAGAAAAACCAGCATCGATGTATGGTTTTCTCGCGTCGCAAGATTTCAAAAATCTTGCACGATCTCCAAGAACTCGAGAAATATAAAATATAAACGCGACGTGAGACGCGTGACACGAAACTCGTTCGTTGCTTGCTTGTTCGATCGATTGATCTTATATTCGGACGATCCTTTCTTAATGTATAAGCACGTTGTATAATAGAGGAGAAGAAAGAGAGAGACTTCAAAGAATACAACAGATATTTTGGACGATGGCCATTTGGACGTCAAAATCGCGCTCGGTCGATGGTCCTCTGATGGCTCAATCCAGGCTTTTCGATAAATAAATACGTTCTTCGTTCGAACGTCTATTATTGTTAATTAACCGGTTCCGTCTAATAGGATTAACGCGCAATAAATCACGTTTATTCCGCGCGAAACCGATATTACATTACGATCGGTGTACATAAGCGGACGTTTTAATGAAAACGTTTGGAAGAATTGCACGGAATCGTACGAAATAATTAGAAAATGGATACAGCTCGATTACGATTTTCACGATCCAAGGATATACAGATTTTCCACGGATCGATCCATCACGATGATTAAATGGATCAAGGGAAGGACCTGGATCACGAACCTCGCTCTTCTCTTCCCTTGTCGTATTTCTCATTATTATTTCTCCAGAAAAGATCAAAGGCCAATTACCGTCTCGTCCAATTTCGACAAAAAACAAACAAACAAACAAACATTTTCAAACGAAATCGAAAATTGAAGCAGACAAAATTAGCTCCAAATTAATAGCTCACACTCCTCTCTCTAATTCGCGCTTATGGCGCTCTAATTTTATCGACCAACCACGAATTCTGCTCGATCGTACCTCGAGTTATAGCTCCTATTCCTTCCGCGCGGAAGCGGAAGGAAGCGGCAAACATCTCGACTAATCACGGCTTTGCCTCCCCACTCGGCTTGTCCGAATCAAGCCACGCCGACAGATCCCTCCCTCTTCACTCCTCAACATTTTCGACGAATCTCGCGAATGCATCGGTTGGAACGCGTTTCACTTTCCCTTAAACGAGGACTGACTTATCTGATCCCGGCCGGTCAGGTCAATAGCATAGGAATGCGGTGCAATTAGTATCTCATTAGACTGTGCTTGCGACCAGTTCCTCCGTTTCAGCATTAGAAACGTCATCCTGTCTCGAAACCACCTCTCCCTCCTTCCAAACGCATTCGATCCTCGAACGACGCACCGTCCAACATGAAAGTTCGATCGAATTTCTCGACGATCCATTCGAGGTTCCAGAGTCTCATTAGGTAATCAACTTCATCCTCGCACTCGAAAATACAATAATACTCTCTCTCCCTTTTCCCTCGAGAGAATTGTCTCGAGGAAGTCGATGATCCAAAGTCGAGACAAAGTAAACCACTCCCGCCTCTGTGTACAGAAGCTCGACCCGACCGAGACGAATTAGCGAGAGGCTCGGCGAAAATCGCGAGTATCGGGCTTCGTGTTGCGCGCAAAAGCGGCTCAACTTGGGAGGAGGACGTGTGGAGAGAAAAAGAAAAGGGGAGGAAGGAAGGAAGGAAGGAAGGAAGGAAGGAAGGAAGGAAAGAAAAGAGAGAAAGAAACGGAAAACCGGAATGAGACGTGACGGAGGAGAATACGGGAATAGAAACAAAATACGAGGCTTTCGTTTTACCGATGGATAAATATAGAAGTTTCGTTGGAACAATAAACGTTTCCTCGAGCGAGAATCGGCCACCTGGAAACGGTTCTCGCGAAAGAAAAACTTTTTTTCCCCTTTCATCGGGGATTTGTTTCCCGCGATAACGCTTCCCGGGAATCGTCCGCGGCCCCCTCCCAAACGAGAAAACTCGCCAACAAATTGGCATAAAGGAGCAATGAATTTTTTGCGCTTATTAACCGCTTTCATTCAAACGATTCCGCCCGAGCCGAGGAGCTGGGAAAGAGCCGTGGCCGGAAACGAGTAACTCATTTCAACTCGACTCGACTCGTGGGTAGAACTGGCGGAGGAGCTATGTTTGGTATTTTTGCTCGGTTAACTTGTCGAGTGGTTTTCCTCGGTGCAATTGTTTAGCGAGAACGTTTTCCAAATTGGCATCATTCGAATCATTCGATCGTACTTGAAATCGAGCAAATTTAAATTTAACCTATCCTTCAACTTAAGAGATTACATCACTTTCTCGCAAGAGAAAATACACAAATATAAATATTTTACTCGAAGATAAAAATTGGCATAACAATCTGTTCCTGTTATCAACCCCTTCCCGAAACTTGTAAACTTTCTTCTTATCCCAGATGCCTATATTTAATTTCCGCGTACAACTGACTCGATCGCTATCCGCAACAATCGTTCCCTTTCAAACAAAATTATTCATCATCCCCCTCCCCTCCGCCCGTTCTATCAATGGAACAAGCTCGTTGAATACCACTGAGCCAGTCCACTACAAAGCGAGGCGATTACGCAACGATATCGCATTGAACTATCAACGTCCACTTATTAACAAAGGCAAAAATGCGCGGCGAGTGAGCCAGGTCTCTCTCCGCGTGTGTGCGCGCGCGTGCGTGCGGAAGAGCGAGAGTGGAAGCGAGCCGGGACGGCAAGCGAGGTGGGACGAGGAGAGAGGCGAGAAGGGAGACAAGGAGAGGGCCGAGTAAACGGCGGGTGCACGAGAGAAGGAGATAACCGCGGGGTCGGGCCGGGTGGTTGAAATTAATGTTGCCCGCTTAATTGGAGCCACCGAGGAGTGTGCGTGTGGTCAAAGCGGTTCTCAACCGCCGCTTTCTTCCCTCTCTCGTTTCACCAGAGCCGAGATTTATAAAGAGAGAGAGAGAGAGAGAGTCATCGTTATTTGCGAAATATGGAACATTCGACGACGCGATTCATTCGTCACAGCGAAAATTTTCCTGACGCTTTTCTTTTCTTTTTTTTTTTCGTATCCTCGAAGGGTCCTCGAAGGGTTTCTTCGTTCGTTCGTTCGTTCGTTCGTTCGTCAGGGTTGAGAGAAAGTGGCGTATACGCGCGTCAGATGCAAAGTTTCGAGGAATGGTTCGGAAGATGGACGGCAGGTGCATTAGCCGGCTGCGTTGAATAGTGACAACGAGCGTGCACGATAAACTTCCAAACGCGTTTTCGAGAATGTTTCCAGAAATTCATTCCGTCAAGCTTCAGTTTGTGTATTGCGAATACTGGTAGTTTTGATTATTACACAAACAAACTAATTCATCTCGAAAAGAAGAATCGTTAAACGAGAAACAAACCCAAAGCAAGTTAACTTAACCTAATATTCGACTTGTCCTACGGCTAACTAAACCGTTTTCTAAATATACCAACGTTCCAATTCCCTGACCGGTTCTCACCCCAAAGCGCCTACTCCCAACCTAGGCAAGCCATCAGTGCCGAAAGGAAAAGTGGCGTGAAACGACAGAGGCAGGCGGAGGCGGAGGAACACACGCGTGTAGAGGAAAGTCTCCCTCTCTCTCTGCGCACGATCCTCATCTCGCGGCCATCGAGAGGGGACCACGGGGTCCCCCTTTGCTTATTGTTACTTACTGCTTACGGGGTTTCGGCACGCGAGCGGACCTAATGTGTTAATATAACGTATGGGGGGATTGGCGGATACGCGCCTACGTACCCTGGCGCGGTGCGCATTGGCCAAGGCCATAAAATCGACCCACCCGATCCACGCCACCATTCCATCCACCGATTCGAATCGCCGCAATTGTATTCATGGGGGTTAAACACGTTCACGACGAGTCGCGTTCGAGTCGTCATCGAGTTGTTTATGCAACGTATGGAATAAGAATCGTAAAACTGCAGAGAGAAGAGATTTCGTGACGGCCAGGTGTGTTTGAATATTTTTAATCGAATTCTTTTCTTTTTCTTCTATTTTCGAATTTAATTTCTCATCCATCGTCCATCGTTATTGGAACATCGATACGCGATATTTCTTTCTTGGAACAGTCGTAAGAAATCTTCAAGGAGGTACGAGGCGATTATTTTAGAATTTCCGTTTTATGAAAATTGGATGTAGCTCGACACATTGTCGGATGTAATATTTTACGCGAGGCGAAGACAGGTGTTGCGGGAAAATTATTTGTCGTATTTGCAGGAAACAATCTGATACGCGTTTACCGTGTTACGTGTCATCTGTCCTCCTCCGCAAGTAACGAACGAATGCAATTTTATGCAATTTGTTTATCTAATAATCGTGGATCTCGATAATTTTGCCCATTTTGAAAAATTCGACAGCACGAAGGGGAAAGTGAATTTAATAATCGCTGGAATCGATAATAATAGTAATAACTATTTGAACGCGTTGGAATTCGAAAATGTTTCATTTACGAGTCGCATGAATGTTTTTGAAGTGCATCGTCGTCGAAACGAGGACATCTCGATTCTTTTTTTTTTTTTTTTTTTGTTTCCGTTTTTCGTCGACGACGCACCGAGATAGTAGCAGTTGGCGAATTATTCCGGCCAATTTGCATGAATCGCATTTACATGAAATCGCTATCAAGATTTGTCTTTCGCGTCACTATGGAAGAGATTACGGCGACGCATCAATCATCATTTTACAGAATTATCGTTCTCCGTGATGTAACACTTCACCGCCTGAACGAGCCAACAGTTTGCCGGAATTTTATTTACGCTTCGAGCATCTTCTAGAAACAAATCTTTCTTCCCTAACAAGAAAATTATGTCCGTACGTTGGTCTATAATTCACACGAATGAACATCTCGCTAAGTAATTTCAAGCAATATTATCAAAAAAAAAAAAAAAAGTGGTATAAATTGACTCTGCATAAAGATAAAATTTAATAAAGAAGAATATACACGTACCACTTTTTTTCTCTTTTTTTTTTTCTACTAATCTCTACTAATCTACGCTGTATCAAACAAATATCTAATAATTCTAATAATTTCCAATTCTACGAATTCTCGTCAAAACTCGTATCTAGTTTCTCGAAAACAAACGAAAATAAATAAACATACCGTGGAGCAATTAAATTTGATCACGATGATCGAACAATCACATTGTTACATCTCATCAAGTTTTTAATTTCATTCCGTATCTTTCTAAATTCGTCGTGTTATTTATGCAATGCAACAGACGCGGACACAGGGATTGGCCACGGAGCACGGAGATAAAAATGAGAATAAATATCGAGCGTTCCTCCGAGACGGGTGCCCGTGACGTACCCTCTAAATTTGTCCGCTCTTAAATCCGTCACCGGGCATCACGGTGATCGCCCTATTAAATCGTGATCCGGCAAGACACGCGTGCTCTATCTACAAAAATCACGGCTCACAAATTGGACGATGACGGGGAACACTTCTCGAGCCGGAACACTCGGTTGAAGCATCCGGTTGTCGCGTTCCGGGTCGTGTTGCGTCCTTTTATTTCCGAGCTATATAAAGGGAGAGCGGGAAATATTCTCCTCGAACCGTAATTCGAGTAATCCGCTCTTCGAAAACTTTCGTTTCTTCTTTTCTCGATTCTCGATCATCGAAATCTATCTTTCAGATTTATATATTAATGTTAATATTAATATCGCTTCGAAAAAGTATCCAAACGATCAATCTTCCAACAATTGCATCTTCCTCTTTACAAACGATTCAATTTTTCGCAGACTACATCACGATTCGCATCGTCGAAATCTACCTTTCAAATTTATTGTCATAACAAATAAATTTATTTTCCTCTTTCAGACGATTCAATTTTTCGAAAACAACATCACGATTCGCATCGTCGAATTTTACCTTTCAAATTTATTTATTAGAATATTAATATCCCTTCGAAAAAGTATCCAATCTTCGATCGAACAATTGCATTTTCCTCTTTACAGACGATTCAATTTTTCGCAGACTACATCACGATTCGCATCGTGTCGAAATCTACCTTTCAAATTTATTGTCATAACAAATAGATTTATTTTCCTCTTTCAGACGATTCAATTTTTCACACAAACAACATCACGATTCGCATTACAATTTTTCACGATCCGTGATCGTTTTAATCCCATACGTACGTTATTGTAATACGAAGAACAATTTAAACGGCGGATCCTCCCTCCATCCAAGGCTCGCATCGGTCGCGATTTCAAAGACTTTGCTGAACAATCGAACGAATGGGTGTGTTTAGGCCGCGCAGACGGGTGGGCCCGAGCGCGGAGGCGGAAAGCCGCGTAGGCGTCGCGACGGATGCAAATTACCCGCACCAGATTCCGACGATACATCTTAATTCCGTTGCCTGCCAAAAGCACCGCCGCCTCGCGCGGAAGGATTCGCTCGTTTAACCAGCCGATAGATAACGAAGAGGTGAACTCTCTTCCAACTTTCGATCGTCCAATCTTTCTCTCGCTTTTTCTTCTCCGCGTTAAGCTCCAAAGATCGAGCGAATTGTGATATTTATCATTGAAGGAGAATGAAAAAGATCCACTTCAACTCCACCTCTTCTTTCTTTCCTTTCCTTTTTTTTTTTTTTTTCTTCTTTTATACGCAAAAACCCGTATCCTCGAGGGTCGAGGCGATATCTGTAAAGTGGACGTTTAGCCAGCTCCGAAACGAAGCGTCGCCGGCGGTCGCGTGAGAAACGACTTCCTGATAGGTCGAAATTAAGCTATTAATTATCCCTGCCCTCGCCTCCAGCTACTGTCGCGCTTTTCGCTCACGTCGAATTCACGTGTACACCATTCAAACCTCGCTCTTCTTTCGTTTCGAATATTCGCTATTCCTCTCCTCCTATGCCGAATATATTCTTGAACACAATGAAGCGAGCAGACGATCGTGTGTAACACGTATTTATCCGTGTCCAAACGAGGATAGGGAACGATGAATGACCACAAAAGACCGATATAATTACGACTCTATACAATTTTTTCCCAAAGTGACAAAAATATCGAAGAGAGGTCGGTGTCTGTCGCAAGAGTAACACGTGTCGTCGGTATGTTTCCGTGTGTCGGTCGGTGAAATCCCACGATTCGCTAATATGTGGAAGCCACGTTTCCACGAGACCGACTCCGGGGAGGAGAGGTTTCCTGGAACCCGTCGCCCGGATTTTTCGGCCCAGAGAGACTGTTTCTCTCTTTCTCTCTCTCTCTCTCTCTCTCTCCGTTGCTTCGAAAAGATCACCAATTATTACGAAACATTGGTTCCATACCCATCCGATCCGATCATCGAACGTGTACGGCAATCGACGTGTCGTCCTCCTCGATACGCGTCCTTCTCACCAAACTTTTCAACTAACTAATTGGCCACGTAACGCGTATTGCTGGTGAAATTCGTGAAATCGGGTCGATTACGTAACACGTAAGAGGAGAGAGAGAGAGACAGAGACTCTCCGTTACAATGTTTCGCGGTGCTTCCTTCTCGGAATTCTTTTCGAAGGATGTTTTTGCGGGACAAAGACGAAGAAGGTTTGGCGAAGATTCGGGGAAAAAAATACGAAGAAGAGAAAGAGACATGTATGAAATACAGTGGATCGCGTCAGCTGTTTGTCGGAAGCGGCAATTATATCGAAACGTGGGCCTCCATTTTTCCTCCGCGTCGATACGTCTTAGGCAAATGGCCCCACGGCGGTGGTCGGTGAGATTAAGTTTAATTGGCCGGTGGACCCGGCTGAATTGAGATTTATGAAGTAAATTCATTGTTTCGAGTCGCCATCGTGGACCACCAACACCGTGGAGATTCCTCCGTGGATCCGCTATCAAATAATGTCCCCTGCAACGAGGGGCGCCGCACAACATCTGACAGTCAGGCTACTGTCGGCCCCCACCGAATAAAAAGGAAAGCAATAACGCCTGCCTCTATATCATTTTTATTCCTGTTACACGGCACACTTGCAACGGGCTCAGTTTTTTTTCGGCCAACAACTGGACCCGGCCCCTCCTCCTCCACTCTCTTCGGGAGGAGCGTCTTCATTTCGAGACGACTTTCCGGAATTGGAACCCTTTCCAACCGTGGAACAACGAGATATATTGTGACCGTAACGTTCCGTCTTTCGTGCGAGAATTAATCGCGACGATTAGGGAACTCGATTTCGAGGAACGTTCGATCTCGTTGCACTATGTTATTCGTATAAAGTGGGAGGAAACTAACGAGATTGTAAGTTTCCGTTGAATTGCCTAACCTGTACCATTTTATGGGATTAAAACCAACGATCCGTACGATTATAACTCAATTTTAACGAGAATTTAACCCTTGTCTCTGTATAATTTCACCGATATCGATTTGATCGCGCACGATCGTATATCTTCCCATCGTAAAAATTAATATCTCGAGCGAGAAACAAGCTGAACCTTCTCCTCTTAAATAATTACAAAATATTTTTGTGCAATCCGATTAATTCGCAAAAATCTACTAAGCTCGAATTTTTCAATTCCCATTTATCATTATTTCGCACGAACATTCGCGCGAAATTATATCCGAGAAGAAGATAATCGACCCTCGACTCCGTCAATTTGTCTCGGCTCCTCCTCGTATCAGCTCGTTCCAATTTTGCGCGTTTAAATAGAAATAGCCACGACACATCTTGCCAACGTTCCGTTCCGCTTTTCCTTCCGGGGATCCCCTCCAAGGAGGAGCGGAAATATACGCTGTCGCGGCGAATTAATCCGGAATTAATAATCCCGTCGGTGCTCCCTTAATTGAAGCGCCGCGAAATCGCTTAATTTCGTGGCCTCGCGCGAGGCCACGGTGAATTTAATATATACGCCGACGTTGCCGCGTTTGGAACGTGGAGAGGGGAGGCGAACTCCAAGTCTTCCAAGATTTATCTTCGACGGTCCACGAACTCGTCCTACGTGGATTTTCGAGTTAACCTTGGACGTGAAACTCGAGATCGACTCGATTCGCGCGATGGGAATAAGAAAAAGAATCGACGATGAATCGAAAGACATACGAAGAAATCGTTTGATGGTTGTTATTTTTTCCTCATTCTAAATTTTTAGAAAAACTCTTCAGAAGATTTACTTAGGTGCGCGTGAAAGAGACAGGATGGAAAAATTTTCACACTGAAAATATTTGTTAACCACGATCCGAATAGGTGTTAATTTATCAACGCTACGCCGTTGCATACCCGACCTGATATTTTTCGATACAGGCGAATGAACATTCGATTTACGAGCTCGTATTTACACGAGAAATATATATATATATATCGTTATATTAATTTATGATCGACGCGTAAAATTAAATTAAATTCACGAAAGATCGTTATTTTTCCATTTTCTGTTTCTGTTCTCAATCCAATTATCCACGAATTAATTTGTAAATTCACGGGACGCGAGGTCGATCGTAACGAAGAGCAAGAGAAACTGGTCGGCGATGGAAAACACCGGCAATTTGAGATGGCGAGTCTCGTCGTCGAAGCGTAGCGCACGTTGATAGGAGGCCGTGCAGCGACAGAAGCACGCGAAAGAATATCGCTCGGCACGTTGACTTCGCATGCCGGATAACATTATATCGCGTGTCGACGGAAGCGCAGCATAGGCGGCGCGGGCCTCAAATTGGAGCAGCCTCGGTTACGAGCAGAGACACGCATGAACGCACAAACGCACGGCGCCACACGCCGCTTGGTACCGCACGCAAATGCGTTTCCACCAACCGCTTATTCTCTCCTCCCGATTCCCATGCAACAAAAGCCTATATTCCTCAAACACTTGTCCATTGTCGTTTACTACTTCTTCCTCTCTCATCACTCCTTTATTCTCTCCTCTTGTATTTTCTTCGATATCGAATAATATTCCGAGGCTAAGTATTCGATGCTTCTTCGAATCGGTAAAAATAGTTCGTTCAGGGATCACGTATTTATACAGGATATTAAATTCAAAACCGTTTGGCCACACCGTAACCGAAGAAACGAGCGACCTTAAATACCTTTCGTCGAGTTATAACGCGCGAGACGTTAATTCGAGATCGCGCGAGAGTAAAAATATTATAGCACGCAACGGCATAATTTCAAAGCGTCTCGTTCCTAATCTTCTTTCGTCGATCACGCTCCACACTCGGTGTGGAGGATTAGCCCCGGCGTATTAGGTGACCGTGGTCCCTGGAATTCCCGTGGAATCTCGGGGTTGCTGCGGCCACGGGACGCCTCGAAGAATTTCTGCTACAGCCAAGGCACTAACGGACTTTTATGGCCGCGTTACGGCGCACCAAATCCATTAAAGATTTCGTCCTTCTTTTCCCCCGTATCTTCGGGGAACGGCGAAACTCGTTCGACGTTTATCGCCAACTTTTTTCCTATCGCTCTTCCATATATATATAACTCCTTGTTCGATCGAAACGATTCGCGCTGGTGAAAAGGGGAAAAAAAAAAAAAAAAAAAAAAGAGAAGAAAAAAGAACGGCGCATAATTTGCTTTCGAAACGGAGGGTTCTGTTCAAATTCCTCCAAATATTATAACAGAGGGACGGACGTGTTTGGCGTGCGCTCCGCGGTACACGTTTCTCATCTTCTCTCGGCCGCGGCGAGCACGTCGAGTGCAACGTAAATTCATGCGACAGTAGCCGTGAACGGTAGCCTCTCCACTCGTCGACTCGAGAGCAAACACAGATCGGGGCGAACCACGCGTCGAAGTTAAGACGTCCTCGGCTCGACTCGGCTGACAGCCTACCGCGACGACCTCGACGAAATAAATTCCTGTCCGCAGAAAGGTGTCCACCGCCGGTGGACGGTGACCCGTGCCACTTAGGGGTCGTCACCGACTCGTACATCCTCTTGGAACCAACACGGTTCCCGATACGCAAAGTACCTCGTAACGCAGCCTGGAACGAGCCAAAAAAAGAGCTGTCGTCGAGAATGGGAGGAAGAGGACGTCGACCGGACGAATAACTCTTCCTCTCTTTCCCTCTTGCTGGCCCTTCTTTCCTTCCTTCCTTTCTTCCGACCAGCTTGAATCGAATCAATATCTTCCACGACCGTGATGGAATCCAATCTCCACGTAAAACTAGTGCAGACTTTTCGCGAAATTCGAGTCAAATTTTTCTCTCTTTGTCTCTCAATTGTTACTGGCTACTCTTGGAAAAATCCCAGTTTGCTGGATACGTGACGTAACGGATACGTGGAAGTTGCGCAAGTTTCGTCGAAACGGTGATATCCTGATTTGCGTGAAATTACCTTGAAAGTAGCCGTGTATACGATCAAGTATACGGCACGGTGTTGGAAGAATTCGAAAAATTTCGAAAATCGACGAAGCGTTTGAAGAAAAAACGGATGGTTTCGCTTCTTTCTTTTTCTTTCTTTCCCCCCCCTCCCCCTCCCCCCGAAACTTTTTATCGCTGTCAAGTTGGCGAGGCCTGGTCAACTCTGCGGGCGCCACGCTAACGAACAATGCAGCCAAGTGCTTTAAGGGCCTGTTCGATCGCGCGACACCAATAAAATGAGCGTCCTTTAAACGAGCGGCCTTTGTACACCTCGAGGACCACCATCATCGCCCCGCTCCGGGAGTGGATCGGTTTCATTCGAGGACCAACGAACGTTCTCGATTTTCGCGGTTTCGACACCTTCGCCGAGCCCTTTGTTCCTCGATCAGCCTCGCCCAACTACTCGCTCGATCAACGAAGGGCCGAAACTTTCGTCGAAAATCGAGCGAAAATTTTCTTTTCTTCTCGAGTTTTCCCGTTTCTCTCGTGGCGTCACGTTACGACACAGACGCGGGTAAAAGGCGTATTGGAAGCCGTTGGTTGGCGATCGACAGTCACGATCCCGCGATTATCGTACCGTGAAACTCGTATACCCGCCTCTGATCGGGAATTAAACCTCGTCATCGCTAATTCTATGAATCACTTTGAATCCGTTTATCCCCGAGCAACATTGCGTTTGCTCTACCTCGTTACGCGGCGTTATCATTATCACTGTTGAAAGATCAACGTCCTAATTATCGATTTTCCCATGTCAATAATCGTATACATATCCACGGTCGGAGGATTTAATATGTCATTAGCCGGATTAATAACGTTGCACGCAATCGAATCGTTATTCATTTAATCGAACGTACGCTCGAATCCATGATAGATCGCATAAATCATCGTTGACGCAACAACGTTTCTTTCGTATGATCTACGAGCATTATCCTATTTAATTACGCGCTCTCCAACGTGGATGTAGATCGTTAGAGGAATGCCTCTACTCTTCTCAATTACCTGCACGATAAACTTGAACGGTGTCGTGTTAATATCGTTTGACGTATCAATTATCCCTTCGATTCGAAACTCGTGCGCGAAACTCTTGAATCTGCTGCTCGAAAATCCCCCTCTCCCTCAATCGTTAACGTCTCGTCATCGTCGTCGTCGTCGTCGTTAAAGGTCGGTCGATGATCCGAGATGAACGGTTTCTTTCTCCGCGAGATCTCGTTAGGGGAAAAAAGGAGAGGATTCGCCATCGTTACCCCCGTTCCTTGAGATAGCCGACGATTAACCAATGCACGCCCATCCCGGTTTTTCCTCGCGGAGAAGAAGCGATTCGCTGATGCGCGCGAAATTGCGATTTCAGCGCGGAAACGAGGCCCTCTAACTCTTTCCTCCCGTGCGGCCATTATAACAGCGTCCACGCTGGTTCAGCCAGGGGAATTTGTTAAAAAGCTAACGATGCTCTACCTTTTGAGAGAACCTGTAAATGGCGATTCCAGTTTTATATATATATTCCCAGTTATACATATATTTCCTAGAAAGAATAATCCTGAATAAAAGAAAAGAAAAAGAAAGAAAAAAAAAACAAAGAGGAAACGGTTGGAAATCGGACGGAAGGAAAAAACTTTCTTCTGGGGAAGAAAAGATTGCGCGCGAATCGACACACAACGTTTCTCGAGAATGCATCGGTCGCCGCAAGGTCGTTGGCACCGTAAGCCCGGTCGTTAACTCGGTTAACGTCGAATTTAAACCCGAAAAATCCTCCTATTACGGAATTAGCGAGATGATAGACCCGTGAATAACGGAGGCCGAGCGGTTGGTCGGTCCTTCGAGGAACGCGAGATCCAGAGAAGAGGAAAGAAGCGGAAAGAGTGGAACGATGAGAAATAGCCGGCCCTCGTTGCCCCTGTGTGCATCGCGGAAAGAGAGATAGAGAGAGAGAATGTGAGCCGAAAAAAAGAGGAGTCAAGGCTGACCCATAAAAACGTCAAACTTCCCCTAACCTAGAGAAACGTCTTCATTACGAGGCACGGCTCTCCCACCGTGTAGGTCCGTTGGTTATATAGCAACGATGAATAGCGACTATGTATAGTGGTGAAAAAGGAGCAAAACACGGCCCGTTCCGGACGAACTTGTTCTCCACGAAAGGTTTCTAGTGGGACCTTTACCATCGAGTGCCCTCCACGATGTTTTCTTGGCTCGGCAAACAGACCGAGAGCGCGGATCCCCCGGCTTTTCGACGTGGCCGAACGTGTCTATTTCGAAGGGAGGAGGGAAAAAATACCCCTCCTCGACTACCGGCCATTATCGTCGGACAACTACGGTTGGCTGGTTGGAACCAGAGTACAGACTCTGCTCGAGTCATTTTTATTCCCCAAGGTTCACCATCTTCTTCACCGTTGTCGATGAACACAACCGATCGCTCTTCGAAGTACCAATCTCTTGGACGACGGACGGAGTCTTCGAGGAATCGAAAGTGAGAGATCCGAGAGTTTATCGAGATGTATACGAGTCGTTTCCCTTCTTATCGTCGGTTTAAAAATCCGCACGAAAGGAGAAGGCTCTCTCTCGCGCTATCTCGATCCGAAAATTAGATCGTCGTCCCGTATTTCGTCGTTCGAGGGCCGCCCCTCCGTTACTTTTACGGCCAGATAACGCGAATGGTCTCGTTCACGCGTGGAGGGAAGGAGAAGAAGGGGAAGAGAGAAGAGGAGACGCGTCTTCTCTGTTAATAAAGAAGTGGACGTTTTAATACCGCGCCTCCTCGACAGGGAACCCGGCGAAAGCCGCGGCCGTCTCTTTCCCTCTCGTTCACTTTCTCCTTCTGTCGTTCGAGAGGACGGTTCGAAGCTGGCCGAGAAACCGAGGGAGACGGTTATAATTAAATCGTGCAATCAACTGGCTAATTTGTCCTCAAGCGTATTAATAAAACCCGGCCCAGTTATCTCTCTCTCGCTCTTCTCGTCTCCCTCTCCCGTCTCGAGCCTCCTCCTTTCTTTTCCCCCCGCGACCTACGCACGCGAAACTATTCTCATATAAGCGTTTCGCGCTTCGTCTTTCTCTCCTGTTCGCGTTCAATTTTTCTTCCCCCCCAACGACTCGACCAGAGCTATTCTCGATTTGGATTTCCCGACGATAATCGGGACAGGCTGAGGACAGACTCCTTTGTTTCATACCAACGAATAATTATACGATAATGATATCTGAACTTGGAGAAAAATGTCTTTCGAGAATCTAAAGAACCGAAAGTGAGGATAAAAAATGGGAAGGGAAAAAATGGAAGGGCGGGGAATCGGGTTAATAGCGGAGTCGGGTGGAAGGGCGAGCAGCAAATTAGTCAAAGCAGGAGCCGCGGCAACAGCGTGACACTCGGCTGTCGTCTTGCCGGGGACCGAAACCCGGGGACCGGTTTGGGGCCGTTCGCTCAATTGAGCGATACGTCGCCGACCACACGTGCGCCTCCTCAGCAACCCTTCTTTTCTCTCCCTGCTCGCTCCATTCGAGGAGTACACGGTAGGCGAGTAAGCATGTCGTACACCGGCGGTAAGTAAAGGGCCGCGTACCACTGCCTCCGCTCGCACGTGCGATCCAACTCCGCTTCGTTCGTTAGGAACGAATACATCCGCCTCCGCGTGATTTAATTAAACGATAAAAACGGAAGATTCAACGTCTCGTCCAGGTAGTGCGATTCGTATTAACGAATGAAACGTCCGTTGAAACGGAGGAGGAAATAAAATATATACGTACGGGTAAGGACGGCTCGTTGCGAACCCGTTCGCATGCCCGTTCACGTATAATTGGAAAACAAACGCGTATGCGCGGACACGAGTCGTGCGAGATAACGCGAAAATAAGCGTTGGTTAACGAGTCGAGTGTAAATAGTGTATAATGCAACGCGTTGTGTGCGCGTAACGCGCGTTAAGCGATACGAGGTCATATACGAGGTTTTGATCGGTGTGGTGCAATGTGGGGAAACGTCTATAAAGCGTCTGTGTTTATTCGCGTAATCGAACGACGCGCGACGTCCGTAACCCACGCGTACCGTGATGGAGCACACGAAGGAACGTTGTTACATTCGTCGCGAAAGGTGGTATATCGTGTACAAAGTTGAAAATTATTTCTATTCCCTGATCGGTCCATAGTAATTGAACAATATTTATATACCCTTTCTCTTCCCACACCGATTTAACGATATGTCGTAAGAGGAAAGAGGAAGGAGGCATCTCGCAGATACTTCGATCAGAGAATTCGAGCAAAGAGAGAGAGAGAGAGAGAGGAGAAATTTGGAGGAATTGTGAAGACGAGGCGCTATGACGAATAGAGGGAAAGAGGGGGAAAGGAGCGCGAGAGGGAAAGGGTATATAGTGCACATAACAGTGCCCGTAGCATAGGGGAGTGCCTTGGCAAGAGAACGTGGACCACCCACACGGTGCCGCGAGACCACCGTGCTAGCCCACTGGCATACATTAGGCTCCACGGCTCCCCGAAAACTATACCGTGGCCCTTCTCTACCGATCGGGCTGTAGCCTACCAAGCTGGGCCAGCCGTTAGGTATTTTGATACAGTCGACACCCGTTTAATTAGCATTCGATACGGACGCCGCGAAAGGAACTGCCGGGCACGCCACGACTATTCTTCTCGTTTTCTTCTTTGCACCGACACGCTCTGCGTCCGATTTTCGTCTTCCTGCTCGTCCCCGGTTTACGCCGTGGAATTCGTCGTTCCACGCCCGCCTGTCCCCGACAACGCCGCTCGAACGCTTCGCTGGGCTTCGTTGGATTTTCATTTCGCTGTGATCCGACGAAAGATAAAGAAAAAAATTCTCTCTCTCTCTCTCTCTCTCTCTCTCTCTCTCTCTCTCTCTCTCTCTCTCTCTCTCTCTCTCTCTCTCTCTCTCTCCGTTTAAATCTCTCGATTGAAAAATCGAGAGTCGAAACGGAAGATGCGGAGAAATTTGAGAAAACGGCGTGTACGTGCGGCAATTGGCCGTTCACCGAGGCGATCATAGATCACCGCACGCCTATCGAGGCCTATTCGATTTGATACGACGGATCTCGAAGCGGTGGTGCGTCAAAACAGAGGCGGGGGAATGAATTATCCCCCGGGTGGAAAAGGAATTACGAGGCTGCCAGTCCCGCCCGACGTGTTTCGAGTCGGACGTGAGTCACGATCCATCGATCGTTGCCTCGAATAGATCGGGACGGTCTGGGCCCCGAGTTGGACGCACCGACTGACGTCACCTCCACCGTTTGAGGTCAGTAGAACGGGAGATGAATTGACTCGTCAGCGTCGATGCCACTTTTTTTTTAACCCGCGTCGATGAAATCACGAGGGTGCCACGATCCTTCGACATGGTGGCCCGACACTGTGACGGGCCCCATATGAATCGAGAATCGTCCGACGTTATATATTTCTCTCTCTCTCTCTCTCTCTCTCTCTCTCTCTCTCTCTTCTCTCTCTTCCTTCGCCAGCCTGATCGACGCGGTGACGAATAAATTTTACTCCTCTCTCCTCTATTCTCTCTTTCTCTTTCTCGTATATGACTACGTCTTTCGATCTTTCGCGATGCAGCGGGTTTCGCAAGCGGTCGAACGGCCTTCTCTTCTTTTTCTTTCTTCTTCCTTTTTACGAATTACGTTACGCTCGCGACGTAAGTTCGATTCCGTGAGAGTGATACGCGGAAACGTGGAGGGAAGACGATATTTCGCGAGCGGATTTTTCGCGCGAGTCGTTATTCAAGATATATCCCGTCTTAACGACGGTTAATCCCGGTATGTTGCCATTGTTTTCGAAGGGACGCGTTAAATTTCGTAGAAATTCCTTCTTCCTTCGTTTACAATAGATAAATATTTACGAAGACTTTCTAACGTTTCTCTCTCTCTCTCTCTTTCTTAAATAGGAAGGAAATCTTCTTTTATAAATAGAGAGTTTATAATGGTCGAAAACATGTTAAATCGTAGCGTTGTTATGTCGACATCGATATTTCGGGATCGTGCGAATTTTGAATTTGATTTTTCGTTCCGTCGTGTTATGCGGTTTAATTGGTATATAAATTTCTGGCTTAACGATGGGACGTATACGTACGTAAGAGCGGGGCAATTTTATAAAGACGGCAATATAATTAGTCGACACGTAATTAAGAAGCTGAAGACACGATCGTGCGCTTCGAAACCGAGCGCAATCGACTTAACGACGTGCAACATTGTTATGGTTGAAACGCACGGTTACCCGTTTAAGGTCCACTGAACGAGTTAACTCGTCTACGGGAAACAGGAACCCGTACCGAAACAGCGAACGAAAATTTCTGCCTTGTTTTTGCGTGGATCACGACTTTCGAAAGCCATTTGCACGCGAACCTGAATAACATCCCTTAAAAGGAAGCGAATTTCTCTCTCTCTCTCTTCAGGAAACTCTTAATGAAATGTGGCGTTTTGCAAAAAAAGAAAAAAAAGAAAATTTCGATTCAGGATACAACAATATATTGGATGATTTTGAAATTTGATGTTCGGATTTCACGCGAAAAAAGGGGGAAAAAAAAAATAAAATAAAATAAAATCGTTAAGTGGATCGACGCATCAAACCGGAAGTTAGTCCGCAGTTACCACGGTTAATTACACGGATGCAGTTTCAAATTACGACGAAGCAAAGCGAAAATTAAGAAAAAAGGCATTCGATGAATTTCTTCAATTATGTTGCCTCTCTCTCTCACCGATTGTGCTTAACAACGTGAAATTGACTATTAAGAGATCTATTAGCGCGTTATTAATACCTTACGTTGAAAGTTTGACGAATTTCCCAACTGTTCTCGAAAAAAATGAAAGTTGGGAAATCTGATGGCTTTCACTTCAACGTTTCAAGCTTTCCTGTCCGTTTGAAGAAATTTCAACGGGAGATAGCACGCTGTTTTATTACGCATAATGCATTAGAAATAATCTTGTAATTTGATCAACAAGCTATATACACCTTGAACGAGAGTTCGTGGTGTGTGTATGCTAATGAGAAGACCGCTCGCTCGTGAATAAAAAAGTTAAAGAAGTTTTACGACTTTTCGTGGGGAACGTTTCACTTTATATAACGATCAATTATTTCCATCTTATACGATACATTGTTGCATTGTTGCAAGCATTCAACAACTCGTTCTCGTTAATAGAAAAAGAATTTAATATCGACTTAAAAATTTAGCATTCCATCGTGACTTTAATAAAAAAAAAATCGAAATAAGAAAATTATTTATATATACCGTTCAACTTCATTTTATACCGTTTATTAGCGAGCGAGCGAGCAATACTCTTATCCATCCCCATCGTCCAATATCTCACCGATGAATAACTACATCGCATCCTTATCGTCGCACGAGCAATCGACGTTCGATCGCCGTTTGATTGGCAAAACATTCATTCACCGATAATCTCGTCGTCGTTGTCCAACCATTCCACAACGCATTCCACTATCTATAATCTGCATAAAGCTCGCCGTTATATCACAAATAAATCCACACTTCGTAACGACATAAAAACCATCCATCCGTTCACGTTTATCCTTCCATTGAAATAATCAACATCCTCTTCCCTTCTCTCTCGAACATCGTCAGACGCAGAATCTCGTACTAAAAAAAAAAAAAAAAAGAAGACGAAGAAGAAAATAAACGAATCCTCCTCTTCCTCCTTGATAACTCTCCTCGCCCTTAAAAACCGCACACGATCACCTAAATCCCCGGTTGAAACGCGAATTTATTTACTATCAGGGACACAGGTACAAAGAGGTCTCGGTCGCGGCGTAACGTATTTTATAATTATCCCCGCGAAATTGCGCCGTTGGGCGGACAAAAGGGTGGAGGTGGCACGATCCGGGGAGAGGGAGGGGGAGCACACGCACACGCACACGCACGATACGCTTGGCGCATTAACGTGGAAGACGTACGGCGGCCGTGCAGGCCAAGTTATGCGAGTCGCCGGCTATGTCGGACCATAAGTGAAGAGAGGCAATTGCCTTTTACACATCCTCGTTCCCATTTCCCCCTTCCTCCCCCCTCGCGATGGAACGGGTGCCATTACGTCTCCTAAGAATCGTCTCTCTCTCTCTCTCTCTCTCTCTCTCTTTCCGTACGTGTTCGTGCCGTCCGATTGTTAAACGTGTACGCGTACGTGCCAGCGTTCTCCGCTCGCGGATATCGATCGACAGTGCAATACCGCTTCTTCAGGAATGCCGGGCACACTCAAGGAGAGCCGGGAGAAAAACGGCTAACTGTTAATCGCGATGCGCTACCGAGTGACAATATAATTCAATTCCGAGAACCAGTCGCGGTTACTTTTCGCGGGAATCGTAGCTAAGGATCGGGCCCGTCCTCGAGAAGCTTAACGTACTGTTGCGGGCGTGTACCCGCGGTATTTAAGACGTTGCGGTTGAAGGTTTGCACGGTCGGACGGTCGGTTGGACGTGGTTCCAAGTTTAGATTTCTTTTTCTTTCTCGTCTCTTTTCTTAATGGTTGTGTGGTGTGCTAGTAGAGGAGTTGGAAGCCGAGCGAGATAGCGGCAGCTTGTTCTTCTCGTGAAATATTGGCAACTCTTCGTAACACGGTGTAAATTTAATAACGAGAAAATGGGATATGTAATAATCGTTAATCGTTACAGGCGATCGATTTTTCATTTCCTATTTTTCGAGGCACGCTGATATAATACGAATTTCTAAAATTTCTTCAGCCGATCGGCGGGACAGGCTCTGTTTACGCTTCCTCGATGTATCGAAAAACGAGCACCGGCTCGCGTCCGTTAATGGGCAAACCGATCGAGAGAAACGTCAATCGTACCTGGAATCGAGGAATCATTAACACTTTTAAGTTGATCGTATTGTAACGAGATGAGAAAATGAGAGAGACGTGGAAAGGAAGCGAACGAACGATTCGCTCGAGGAAGTGTGGGGGCATCTCTCTCTCTCTCTCTCTCTCTTTCTCGTGGCGACAGGAGGAGAAGGTGGGGTACGAAAGGGGAGCAACGAGTTTAATTAAACACACTTAATTAACTCTAATGTATGACAACGAGCACGTACGCTCTCCCGTCTCTCTTTCTCCATCTCTTTTCCCTCTTTCGTCTCCCTTGTTTCCCTCCACGTAAGACACGCGTGTCTGCAACTGTAGGTCGTGTAGAAACGGGCATAAACGGCTCCCTGGTAACTACACGTGTTAAGTTCGTGAGAATAGGCGATCATCGATAGAGGCTACCGGAATCGTTATTGGTCGAGAGAAGAAGAAAAAAAAAAAAAAAAAACCTGACGTCTTCGTATTTCATCCATCGGTGAACGAGAAAAACAAACGTTTAATAATAGTTTTAATAAATCCTCACGATACACGATGAAAAGCTCGAAAAGACAATTTTTGAAGACGTAGACGTTTGAAAAAGAAAGAAAGAAAGGAAAGGATAAAAATTCTCGAGCGAAAGTCTCGGACAAAGTCTCTCGAAACGAAAGACAATATGTCTATTCGAGTTTTGCGGTTCGCGCCGACGACAGCTTTATCGTTTCCAACGATTTACCTTCGCGCAATAATAGGACAAAGAATCGTAAACGTACTTTGTTCTTGATATATAATGTTTCGCACCGTCCAATGAATCTCGCTCGCAAATGCTCGTGTATATATATATATATATATTCGCGTATAAAACGTGGCGCGCTAGAAGAAACGAACGGTGCAACAAGCAACTGAGGAGAGCGTTGTGTAAATCGGTCACAAATGGGTCTGACCTACAGGTGCTTGATTCACGAGCACCGTCCATATCGGTAATCATCGATCGACTCGCGCAACTTCTCCTCCGAAGAGAGAGAGAGAGAGAGAGAGAGAAGAGAGAGATGTCTTAGGAGACGAGGAGCAATATTACCTAAAGTGCAATTCACCGCGAGGCAAGAAACTGGCGTTTCTTGCGGCTATCAAATTTGTCTCGAAAGAATAAAAGCGCGCGCGAGGAGGGGGAGGGGGGGAACGAGGAAACGTTTAAAAAGAAGCGAAACGTCGAGGCCGTTAAGGTGGCCATTACACAAAGTGGAATGCCACGAAGAAAACTTCCCTAGCGAGGAGTTGGCGAGGACTAATTATGAGCGGAGCGCGGTTTTCACGGTATATATACGCTATAATACTTTCTCTTAAAAAGAAAGAAAACGTCGTTCACCGTATATAATATCGTTCGTACGGCTCGACAAAAACCGAGCATTATTTCCGCTCATCTGTTAAGTAAGGCCAGCATAGCCTGCCAACTGTTGACATATAGAAACGTGTTACGCCCCGCCACGAATTTCCCCGTCTTCCTTTTCCATCGAATCGCGCGGGACCGGCTCTCTCTCGATCGTTTAAGTACAGTGGTCGAGCATCGATTCACAGACTCACTAATATCGAGAGCCACTTAAGGACAATTGCTACCTGGTCGAGATCTCTCGGAGGAGTATATCTTTCCCCAGAAATAGGTGCTCTCTCTCTCTCTCTCTCTCTCTCTCGTCCGTTAACATTTTTCTCCAAACTAGACGTGTATTTATATCCGTATAGGAAGATCGTGGTCGAAAATAATAAGGTCTTCTATTTGAGGAAGAGCATTCTTGTAACGATACAAGAAAGACGAGGAGAATCAATTTTCCTCCTCCAACTGGCCTGCTACGCTACTCGCGAAGATATGATTTACCGTGTACGATAATTAACCGCCATTCGGACGGTGAAATCCATAAATTCATCGCTCCACCTTTCACGAGGCCGCAACTGGAAAAGGGGGCGCATACGTCCGTTTCCTTCTGGATCGGTCTCGTGGGTGTGGTCGGGAAATTTACGGTCATCTTCCGGCAACAGGGAGATCTTCGCTGAAACAACGATTCGGAAAGAAAACGGAAAACGAATCGGTGACTGTTCGATTCGAAGGTTAGAGGGATTCGATCCATTACTCGCGAAAAGATCGTAAATCCACCTTTAGAGACGCGAGCTGGCTTATTTCTTCGAACGATAAAAGAAGCGTGGTGGGAGGGGAGGAGTAAGGGGTTGAATGAAAGGAGAAGAAGAGGAGGAGAAACGGTTTAAAGGCACTCGGTGGTATCCGAGGTGAAGGTGGCAGGACGGAAATAGGTGGGTGAAAATGGAGGAGCGAAGCCGCGGAGCGGTGGGCCAAAGAGGTGGCGAGGGGGGAGGGAATCTCAAAGAGCAGAAGAGGAGTGGAAGGAGGGACGGACGGGTCCCGGTGTGGCTCGTCGTAACTCAAGTCTAGTTAAGGGAGCCATAATTCAGGGGATAGCACCAAGTCCTCAAACGGGCCATAAATTATGGGCTTTTAATTTCGCGATATTAACGGGACGATCGGACGAATGGCAAGGCGAGAGCACGCCTCGGTTGAGTTTCGCGCCGCTCTTTAGGGACCTCTTCAACATTTTTCTCTCTTTGTTCGCCCGCGAACCTTGCGCGAACTCGTTCCGTGGGGGCCGCTTTATGAATTACACGCGTATCTCGCCCGAATAAACCGGATAATAAATTCCATCGAAAGAAATCGAGTCGAAAGAAATTCAAAGTTTGGTCTTCGCTTACAGGTGAAACCGTAGCGTTTCGACGATAGTTTGTCTTGCGTTAAGATCAAATAAAAAGTCCATCCCAATGGAAATGGAAATAATTCCAACGAAATCCTAAAACTCTTCCTGTAAATTTACGTCTTTTGTAAATTTATTCGAAGAGTCGCCTGAGAACTGAAGTTGGTGAATTACAAAACGATCTGAAAAAGTAAATTCCATTCACCGTATTCGGCGTTATCCCCTTCGTTGAAGTAACAACAGCTCTCCCATTGCGCCACAACCATCGACGCTCCCGCTCGCTGCCAATTGTTACGTTTTCTCGCGGTACAATTGAATCGCGCGAGCGTTAATTATTATCGCGATGATCGTCAGGGAGGAAGGGATTGGACAACTTGATTTCACGATAAATTTTTTCCCCTCGTTTCGCGCAATTGAAGACGGGATGATCACGCGAAGGAACGGATGCGATCGACATTTCGCGAAACGAGACGAAACGCGATTGGCAGAAGGACGCGAATCGAAATCTCGAAAAACGTTTCGACCTCGACCACCAATCCTCTCTGGAAAACACGAAAACACGCGAGCAGCCACTTTGTCGTTTCCTCCGTTCTTCGTGATTCGTACGATTTTTTCTTCTTCTTTTTTTTTAACGAGGCAACCGGATTTCGTTGAACGCGCGTGTCGACTCTTAATTAATTCGCGTATATATATATTTACAGCGAATAGGGAAATTGTTCGATGTTGAACGATTGTTGAGAGCCGAGTCAACTCCCACGACGCATTCTTACGCGTCTGGAAACGGAGACAAAGTTCATCGCGCGATCCCAGCACGCGATCGAGTGTGTCAACCGTCCTCTTTCCCGTTCGGAATTTTCTTGCTTCGGAGTACGTCGACACGGGGCGCAAGAGTGTTGTAACGAGTGAAAACTTTTTATCACGATCCCTCAACTTTTCTATCGGATACTCGAGATTGGCGTGATTCCGACGAGGAGTGAACCGAGAGGATTGATCGAGGAGAACATTTCGAGAAATATTCTTCTCGATGTTGACACGGTTGATTGAAACACGACAGAGTTTTTCTTCTTCTTTTCGTTGGTATTTAATAATTTTGCTTCGATTTAGAAATTGATTGAAATTATTCTTAATAGCGTTGTAATTTAATATCGAGGAATTATACGAGGAATGATAAACGAGCAAGAAATAAATACCCGTAATTTACATATCTCTCCAACACAGCACAAATTAGTAGCTGCGGTAATAATTAATAACAACCCGCGAAACGACCATAATCGTATCGGGTATTTTGCCTCGCGATTATATATATATATATAATAATAATAATAATAATCTCCGTGAAATCGTCATCGGTTCTCGTATAAATCACACTTGATTATAAAATTAAAAGGATATACCGTAGGAAACTTGGTAGCTTCGTAATAATCATAATCAATTGAAATAAGATACGACTCGATTGATAATCATTCGCATATCGTAAATTAAAAAAAAAACAATTCGGTTTCTCGACTTTTTTCAGGAGGAACGGATGAAAATTAAATCGAGCGGGGATAACATCGATTCCCGTACTGCGGTGGCCATTAAGCGAAGTAACGTTCTTCGTGGCGAAATTAAGACCGGTTTTAATTGCCTGCGAGGCGTTTTCGGCCAATCGAAAGTTCGTAATGAAGTGTTCCTCGCGGCCGCTTTGTCGGTAGCGGGTTATCTCGCCCGACCGCGAGATAATAAAACCGTTCCTCGCTACGACAATCATTTAATGGCTCATTATCGTGACGACGTTCTCGCCTCGATCCCTTAAACCGCATATAACCGTTCCGCGAGGGCCGGTTGCCCAACCGAATTCGCATAATTAACACGAGAATTCGTTACACCGGTTGCAAACCGAAATTGCGTTAACTCGTTGTCGGCGTAATCGGCCATTATCGCTTCTTGCGAAATGGTAAATAGTTTAACAAACGATCGAGCTTCTTTTCTTTTTTTTTTTTCTTTTTTTATACGAATTAAAGTAGAAACGAAATTATCGAATAGCGTGTTCGAGAGTGGAATTAATAAATCGATAAATATATATTACACGGCAAAATTTTCCGATTTCTAAATCGTATATATCGTTAATTTGATGGAAGAATTTTTCGATAAAAGATCAATTTCGCGGAAAGTGTTAAAATACGGTTCAACACCGATACGTAGCCGCACGATCTGTTTAAGATGAAATACGCCAACTTGTTCCAACCTACCCTCGAGTCAATCGTGTGTGAAATTTCCTTTTGCTGCATGACTTCTTCATACAACGGTGCATTGCACGCTTCCGATCCTTTCAGGTTCGCGATATTGATCCACGTACCCTTTAAAACGCGATCGCGATAATAATAATATTAACGAAGTACACGTAAGATTGTGGGTAAGGGTAATTTAATAAGTAGAAATAATTTTAGCAACTTGTCTCCTTCCGGGAGATAGCGATATTCGAAGCTTGTCGACGAAATTACGTTATCTCGGCGACGAATAAATTACGAATTATCGATATAATAATTCATCGGGAAAGCAGCTGTTGCAGCATTCATCTGCGATTGCTCTCGCGATGAAGGTGTCGGTAGCCTGTCCGAGCGTCTCCTGTGCGTCTCATTACCGTTAATAATCGAGCGGCGCGGTTGGTTCGATTCTATTCCGTTTAATCGTCGAATCGGGCGAAGATGAAGCCATAAAGATTATAATAGGCGCATATATACGAGTATACCAGCCGCGTACCCATCTCTCCTTTTATCGACTGCCACGTCTCTCACGGACGTGCTTACACGTGCATCACCTTGTCGCACTGCTTTCGACGCTCATTTTCATATTCATTAAGCCCCAACCCCAAGATTAGCATGCTAATTGCAATAATGAGCGGCAAGACTCTCCCTCATCTGGGATCGTTTCCTTTCTATCGTATGTCCTTTTCTTCCCGTATCCATTCACCGGCAACATTTCTTTCTTTCTTTCTTTCTTCTTTTTTTTTTGTGAACCGAACACGCGCGATACAAAGTATTTTTGCGCGGAATAAGAATTAGAATTGGAGAGAGTCGAGAAACGAAAGTTGAAGCGGAACGTGTAGGAGCGAGGGAGTTGTGAAAAAGGAGGGATCCGAGCAGCGGACGCTCGGTCGTATAGACGATGTTGGCTCATCAACGACCTCCAGCGTGGAGGATCACGGGGTCACCTGTGTAAAACCCGTACGTTACTACCGGCTGGATACGTGGCTCCCTCGAACGTTATAAAGTCGCGTAACACCTGTTAAGTCCAGTACCCTACGAGACGGCACGAAATTTCCGTTCGACCGCTAATGATTTACCGTGCAATCGACGCTTTGCTTCCAAGAAACCGGCCTTTCGAATTTCTTTTGTAAAAACAACGTAACGTTACAGAGAATCGCTCGAGTTCACCGTTCGTTCCTTCCTTCGTATTCCTGCTAGTCGCTCTCCGAATCCAAATAAAAATGTGAAAAAATTTCGCGAGGACAATTTTTCGTATATATAATTTTTCAAAAAATCGCACGGAAAAAAACTTGAATTTCCTTAAAAAAAATTCAACTTTTGCACCGGCGGGAGAAGAGGGCGGGAAACGATCGGATTCGTTCATTCATAAGTGGGATCGTTTTCGTGCGGGTTGCACACAGGGTTGTCGGTTGGATCTGGACGCGCGTGAACGAGGGCGCGCTCGTGTGGTGGCACAGGTGTGTAGGTGTAGGTGAGCACACAGCCGTGTGCATGGCCGGCGTAAGCCGGTCTACTTGGGTGGTCCGTCGAAGAAGGGACCGCACGCAGAGGCCTATCCCCACCAGAAAAACCTCTCCTCTCGGTCGCTCCTCGCGCTCTCTCCGTCTCTCCCGTCGGCCCTATCGCTCGCCAGCCCCTCGCACACCGCGCCAACCGGTCTCGTACGTACACGCATCGGCCATCACCTCTGTGTGTGGATGGCCGGAATATCTCTCAATCTAGCTGGTTGAATTCCGGCCGGTACTTACCGACGAGGAAGACTACTCTCTAAACACGGCCGACTAGCGTTTTAACGTTATTTGTGTCCGCGTTAGAATAAATTTCGGCCTCGCCTCGTCGCTGGAGGTCGATCCCGGTGGCATGTTACGGAGGATCGCTCGCGTTTTCGAGCGTAACCGATCTCGCTCTGACGAGACGCGCCACCGTTGTCGCGCCTCAATGTCCCCTTTGTTTGCTTCCCCGCAAACTGTGACAATTACACCAACGCTCTCCAATTTACCGGCTTTATTGACCCGAGTCGCTGCTTGAAAAAGCCGATAAAAGTATATCCTTCGATACGAAAAATATCCAAATCGATTGATTTTTATTTGTCCGATTATCAAGCTGATAATATTTTCTCTTCTAAAATATCGTGTGCATTCGGTTCTTTTTTAACCCTTTCGCTATTACTATAATCTTCGTATACATGCTTCGTATGATATGACGATTGGAATTATTGCACGTCGAGTATATCCTTGTCTGGAAATGTAAGCATCGATATTTTGTTTCTATCGTCAATCTTTTTTTTTTCTTTTTTTTTTTTCAATAAACACCAACTCACTGGGTTGCAGTGAGGCGTAAACGCTGACGATCTTTCTCCGTGCACGTTTTTGGTGCGGCGACTCGTTCAGCGGGACAAGTCGCCCGTAGCGAAAGGGTTAAAATACTTCGTTTCGCTTTTTATGAAAGCAGTTGAAGAACGAAGAAAAACAAAAAAAAGAAAAAAGAAAGGAATTTTTATTGATTCTATATAAACAGCGTTAACTCGAGAATTTTCCTCGCTGAATTTCAATCCTCAATTTGCGTTTCCATCTACCGAGCAAGTAAGCAAAATCGGTTTCGATCTGAGAGGAGACCACCCGCTTCGGGTATCGTCGATACTCCGCCCTCGTTAATCACAGAAATATCGCGTATAATCTCTCGTCGTCGCCTTTTCTCCGATCGTCTCTTATTTAATTGATTACGCCACGATTTCGCGAAATACGAATACACGACGATCGCCCCGCTCGCGCAGGTGTTGCCAGCACATCGTTTGCGGACATTGTAACGTCATTAGTTTGCCGTGTGTTATCCATCACAGTTAACGAGATTTTATGCCTTGTGAAAACGAGTTAGCCGATTAATTCGGCGCCTTTGCAATCGCAATACGTCTCTTTGCATAAAGAGATGTCGGTTCTTGGAAAAAAAGAAAAAGAAAAAAAACCACCGTGAAAATCCAAGTTTTACACGTGTAAGTGTCGATCCAGCTGCTCGTGTATATTTTTAATATCTAAAAGATCAAAGAGATTATACGTTATAATTCCCGTTTACGAAATTATCATAATTAAATACAGCTCGAGGGAAACCGGTAGTAAAAACGAAAAAGAAAAAGAAAAAAAAAAAGAATAAATATACATCATCGAAGCAAGCAAATCGCGATATTGTTCGCGAATACATTTATAAATACAAATAGAAGGAAAAACCTTGCGTTGAATATTTAAAATCGTCCTCTCCCATTCATTTTTTTTATCCGATTAACAAGCGAAGACATCGCCATTGTGTAATCGTATTGATACAAAGTCGAATTCTGGTCGATTCTGTGCGTAGCTCGCGCGAGATTGCAACGGCGAGGATTTCGAAGGAACGCTCTGATTAAACGCTCCGTCACAGCGTGCATACACACACACACACACACACACACGCACAATATATATATATACACGCGTGTCGCTTTATTACGCGGCGTGGAATGCCGTGCTTCGTCGCGATCTAATGACTCCCGCTGTTACTCAGCCGAGAGTTTGGCGAATCTGCCTAATCGAGTTGACAGCGTACACGCACGCGATACAATAAGCCATCGCCAGATGCTCCATCGATCGAGTCGATCGCCGCGTTAACTTTGAAAACGTCGTCGATTAATCGAAACGCTTTGTCGAGGGAGAAACGCGTGAACAACGCGTTGGAGAGTTTTCGAGGACGGATACAAAATGTGAAGTGGTGCATAAGATAAGGATAAAAAAACCGGTGGAAGTTAAATGAAGACAAATGTGGCGGGTAACGCGGTTGCATACGCAACGTGACTTTCTTTTTAAAGTGACTCGGTGGCCCATTCTCGCAGCTAACAAAGAAACGCTTAATACAATCGTGATCAAAATTGGAATGAGAGAGAGAGAGAGAGAGAGAGAGAGAGAGAGAGAGAGAGAGAGAGAGAGAAGGAGGCAAAAACGAGATAAACGGATTACAGTAGCTAATCCGTGTTTTCGTGACTGGTACCAACAATGGTAATTGCAACTCTAATTAGACTAACGTTTTCATCGCTCCTTTCCCCCCCCCCCTCCCATACGTGTGCAATTATAGTGGAAACAGCGCGTCGCGATACGTTTTAGATAGAGCTACTCACAATGATCCCGTCGTATTAAGCTTGGGATCTCTAATTGGATCGTGGATCGCGAGAAAAGTCGATGTAGTGCGCGTCAAAGCCAGCACGCGACTGTTCTATTTGTCTCGAAACAGCGGTTTAACCTTTTCTCTCTTATCGCGTTGTTATTATAACTCGATCGAGGTTTTGTTTCGAACGTCGTCGAGCGTAAACGCGTAAGAATACACGCACGCGATAAGAAATATTCATTTCGTCCGATATATTATTATTATATTATATTATACGTTTAACTTATTTCGCATCCGCGAATACAATTTATCAAACTGTATCATCGTCGGTCGTTTTAATGCGGGAGAGGGAGAGGGAAGGAGGAGGAGGAGGATTCGTTCGAGTCCAAGAACTTGATTCACGTCGAGAAATAATTTATCTATGATATAATGACGGTCGAATCGTGTTATTTCGCGTACACCTCCGCTACGTTTATTACGCTATTAATAGCGCGGACTGTGTAATGGAAGATCCGTGGGAAATTCATCGATTGAATCCCGCCTCGATTATCGAGAAGAAGAGTATCGAGAGGAGGAGTGGATGAAAAATCGGCGTTCATCGATATTCCGTACGAGACGCCGCAAATAAATACGTATCTATCTTTTTACGCGTTTTTCCTCTACCGTTTCCTTCTTCTCGTTTCAAGCCCAAGAATTGTTTCCCTCGGTTTTTAATGGTCGCTTTCTCCTTTTTTTTCGAAGGAGTGGGTGAAAAAATTCCTTCTTTTCGAACGAGTGGATGAAAAATCGGCGTTCATCGATATTCCGTACGAGAGGCCGCGTAGGCACACATCTATCTTTTTACGCGTTTTTCCTCCACCGTTTCCTTCTTCTCATTCAAGCCCAAGAATTGTTTCCCTCGGTTTTTAATGGTCGCTTTCTCTTTTCCCGGGAATAGAACCGGTTCGTTTAAATTGCGTCCGCGACCGGTGGTGGGTCAAAGTGTTTCCAATCGCCAAGTATTACGTACGCGAAATTAACGATCGTTCGTTAGAGCCGGTCAATTTTAGAGGCGGGAATGTGGTCCAAAGTCGGTCGTAGATTATCCCGCGTGATGTGTTGCGTTGGCGTGCACGGAGAAGAGGTTTTTTCTTTTTTTTTTTTTTTTCTTTTTCTCCCGATCGGTTCTCTAAGAATTCGCGCTAATAATCAACGGCTAATAATCGGAACGCGAGGAGCCGTGGACGAGAAGGGGAATGGTATTATATATTATCGCGCAATCATCGTCGTTTCACCGCCGCTTTCCCCCTGACGATCGAACGAATCCTCCCCGACGAGTGACGACTACGAAGAAGACCCCCGGGGGTGATACTTGGCTTAATCGCCAGCTCGCGGTCCTTTATTGCCAACGGTTACTTTGGTTAAGTACCAGGGTCATTGAGAAAATTGTGGGTCTGTTTGCACTGTCAGCCGGTGGACTGGTTTCATTCGGTTAAGTCGGACGGACAGCCTATACTTGAACCGTGCACCGGACAAAATCGCTCTATCAGTCCCGGGCCGAGGAATGTGGATCCAACCACGTCCCGGAAAGAATCTTTTCGAGTAGAATCTTGGAATTACTAATCCTACTAATCCTACATTCCCATGGTAACGACCGCATTTCACATTAATCATCAATTATACAGATGATGGATCCAAGCCTAAGATTTATCATTCACGCGAGAGGATGAATATCTTTTTTTCCCCTCTTCTTCTTCTTCTTCTTCTTCTTCTTCTTTATTATATCCGTTTCGTTCGGATCTCGCACCAAACGAGTGGAAATGAAATCCTGCCCGATCGAGGTCTCGATTTTCCGGAACAGGAGGGGAAACCCGTTCACCATGACCGAGCGTACGAGTGACAGAGGGATAGGTTCTCTCGTTTCACGGGGATAAAAAGTGCCGTCGTAGGTTGGTACGCGTGCGTGGTGGTGGTGGGACCCTCACCTCGGACAACAGGTTATATAAGGTCGGGGTCCAAAGTAACCATTATCGAGCACGATATCTTCGTACCTGGTCGTTAGAGAGAGCAGCCCCCGACCACGAAGAGGAACACGAAGAGCGTACTCGAGGAGAAGACTCGTTACGTTGCAAAGAGTGGGAAGAGGCAGGCCGTAAAGTGGCCTTTGTCATTGGAGACTTCCTTGAACCACGATCTCCCCCGGTGTCGAATGTTTTTCAACGCCGGAAGAAGGGAGCTGCTGCTCGCTCCGTTTTTCGTGCGCCAGTTTTGCTCGTCAGTTTCGGCCCCCGATAATTATTGCTATATACCCTGTGAATATCGGCCGCCGATCGTCTCGAGAGAGAAACCGTTTTTATCGTTCGTGCGCTGCGAGGATTACGAGGAGGCTCCCCTTTTTTAAACGATCCAGTCAGTGGATACAGTCGACGGCCGGACCTAAACTCGCTCCCTTTTCAATTAAGAAAATGGCGACTCCCTGAAACGACGTTGAATTACACGCGAAAACGAGAAGAACGAATTTTATCGTGGTTGTAAGTTGTCTATTCGTGAGGAATATTTCTTTTTCGAGGGCGTGAATCACGATAGCGGAATTCGTTGGATTTATCTCGACGAAGAGATCGGTGATCGACGAGATGATCGGCCGGCGAAGAGGGAAAATATTAAGCTGCGCGTACATCGAAGGGGCGTTGCTTCGTGCCTCACCTGTCCCCCTTCGCTAATTGTTGGACGATGTTTCATTGTTGGTCCCGTTACAATTGACAGGCTTCGATGCCGAATATTTTAAATCTTATTACGCGCGGAAGAATTACGGAGGATTTCCAATTCTTTCTTCTTTTTTTCCTCTCGCACCTTCGCTCGTTTCTTTCGTTACGTTATCAATCGTAAAAAAGAGAAAAAGGGGGACAAATTTGAACGAATGCGCGAGGCCACGAATTAATTCAGCAAACAATCATCGCGGTCGGCAAGGCCGTAAAAGGAATGACAGGGGAGCAGCTGAGGGAAGAAGGAGAAGGAAGGACGAGTGGAAGGAGAGGGAACCCGGTTGATCATAGTCTATGATTATGTTCTTGACTTTCGCGGTCAAGCTCCTTCATCCATGCTTCCACGGTTCCCTGTATGGTGTTCCTTCCATGCGGCTCCGCTATTTATAGAGGCTTATTACTTTATTGCAACCCGACTCTGAATGCATTCCGCCCACGCAGTAGTTTAGCAAAAACTTTTTCGTTGGAAAACCGCGCGTTCCTTCGACGTTATTTCGATGAAATCGTCTCCTCCTCGTCTACTCTTTACGGGATATTTATCGTTCGCCATTGGACAGGTGCGATTAACGGCCGTTCCTCCTAAATATACGCAAACCTTCGAATATTTTAAATTCTAAGAGGAGAACGTAACGAAATAAACACTGATCCAGCAAGTAGCGCTAATTTTAGGGTATACAAGTAGAAAGTTACGAAGTATCTTCCACATTTTCAATGTAGATTCTCGTCATTGCATCTTCTCGTTGGATAATAAAAATCTAGAAGACTTTCGACTCGATTCCCTTTCCCTCGAAGATTGAAAAATCGGGAAATTTGGGTGGCGCGTTGATCGCAACACGTCGATCATCGATCTATTAGCAACGTATTCAGGGACGTATTCAGAGTCGGCCACCCTGCAGCCGACTTTCGCCACACACTTTGCCGGCATCTCGCCGTAGGCAAGAAGGCGGTCGGCGTCTCGGCTCATTAAAGCTAATAATGTGGATTTACTAATCTTTCTACTCCGCCAGGCGGATATGTCCCCCTACCATTTCACCGCGTCCTCCCTCCTTCCACTCGAGCTCGATAATTCGCGAAACTGACGCGACCCTCCGAATTTCCAACTATAAATCACGATGCAGCCTTGATTTCGAAAATTATTCGCGCTTCCGTTGTACCGGTGGCGTCGATACAAACTCTAATTAGGCGAATGCCACTGCGATCCATTGCGATTCTTTCTTTCGTGTATTGGCAAAAACGCGACGCGAATGGACACCGTGTTCATTCATTTCCTTGGTCATTTATCATCGCGAGTTTGTGAAGAAAATTGTTGCATCCCCGCTCGGGACAAATTGGCCCAGTTTCCCTCCACTTATTTCCACGAGGAAAAAATTGCAACAGAGGCGATAACGTTGGGTCGAGCATAATTAATTAGCTTCGAGGCGTCGAGGTTAAGAAAGTTGTGTTACGAATAATACGTAATTTTCCTTCTTTGGAAAAATCAATCGATGGCGGTTATTTTATTAGGCGCAGGGATCGATCCAGAAACGATCGATCGTCGAGGAAATGATTATGTTATCAAGAGATTCGTCGGCACGAATCACATTTAAATTCGAGACGAACGGCAACCTGTTGTCGAACACTCGTAAATTTCGGTCTCCTCGATAATCACGCGAGAATGGTTTATATAAGGTAAGGACAAGTGGATATTCAGCGGCTATCACAGGTGCTCCGCTGGTCGAAAGGTCGATCATCGACCTGTGCTATATTCCAAGGGGTCTTAACCCGGTTATACCGTTGATTAATTTTTTATTATGCCGCGAGCATGTTCACATTTCATCACTTTGGGGTTGAACGATCCGGTAACTCACTTTTCCAACTCGTTTCTCTGAAAAGTTAGTCAGCTTTCGTTACATCGTCCTTTGTAAAGACTATGCCTACCGTTTGCGCTGAAGAAAACAACAATCGAAGAAAGTGTTCTTCGATACATTTCATACAGAATGTACATTTATTTAGATATTTCTATACTTTTATCGGCCTATCCACAGTCGAATTTGTTTTCATTCGTTACCAAAGATACTTATTGCTGCGCGATTGTTCTAGAAGGATAGACACACATTAGTAGGAAGAAACTTTATGCGATATTGCGATGATTCGCACCAAGGGGTAAGTTTAATCATCTTTAATCGGGCGTGACCGGGCGTAAAATTCCTCTCGCCGACATTTGAAACAACGTATCGATAGAATTTCAAGTTGTTCTCTGATCTTCTGACCTGCCAACCGGTGCCCAAATATCCCCGCTCGGGTTTTTCGACCTGCCCCTAGGGGACCTTCCCCTCCGATCGTATAAATTCATTAAAACAACCCTTCGTGTCGCGCACCACCACGATGTCAATCGAATTCCAAACATGCCTAAGGGAGCTGGGGCGTGTAGAATTTTTTTCTCGGCCGACATCGAATCACTCGAGTTTACGCAGGGGTTGCATGCCTCGAGCCGCGATATTTGCATTCGGCTGTCTCATCTTTCAATCGTCTTAGCCAGGCGAGGGAGAAGCGTGTATACATGCACGGTTGTTGTTGCACACGACCGAGAAATTGTAATTGCAAAATATAAAACGTGTAACTTGTTTTATAGAGGTTTCACGTAAATCGGTTGTTTTCTCAAAAAGTTTCGAAATGATTTTGCACTTTAACGTTGGCGGTTTTACAAGCTGGAAATACCATACTCGTATTCATACTTTTCTCAGCCACATTCTCGAACGTAACATTTAATTAAAAACATTCTCGAGGGTAGATTGTAACGCATGACGAAGCTTATACACGACGCGTGTTTTATGCAACCAAGTATCTTTATAACGTTTAATAGTTTACGATATCTATCGTTTATATGGTATCCGTATCCCTTGACTTGGAAATCTCCCTTCGGAGATTCGAACGAGAGAATGCTATTACATTCCAATTATAATAATCTTTTCTTCGTTGTTTAAACAGACATATTCGAAAATTTAACGAAATTTTTAAATTCAATTAAATTATTATTACAAAGTAAAAATTTACTTTATCGTTTCGATTCCGGCCGAATAATTCCACTTCGAATTAAACCGAACGAAACCGCGGCGAAAATAATCGTGGAACAGGTCGTTTCTATGCATAGACGAAACTGGTCCCGAAAGAGAGAAAAGGGTTGGCGGTAATTACGTAAGAGAGAATCAATTAAGCACGTGAATACCTGAAGAGCTATATCCATCCACCTACCTACCGAGGGGTTATTAATGAACTCGTCAGATATCCGTTAAACGTTTCCCAACTCCCTCTCTCTCTCTCTCTCTCTCTCTCTCTCTCTCTCTCTCTCTCTCTCTCTCAATCACTCGGCATCGAGTGATTAGTCGCTCTGAGCGGTGCTGTTATTTCGAGGGTAACGGGGACGAATTGGTAATTAATATCGGGGGCCCTCGCGCCGAGGGTGGGTCCGCGGGCGAATAAACCGTCAGGGTGGACTCGCCCCCCTCCGGAGAGATGTTAATAAACGTTCTCCTTCTCCTCTTATTTCCTTCCCCCCTTAAAACGCTTTCTTCCCGTCTTTACCTTATATTTTGTATTTTAAGAGAGTCTTATTTTAAGAGAGATTGTTTATTTATTTATTTATTTTCATGCTCGATGTAAATAATCGAGTTTTGTTAAATTATGACAAAATGTGTCGCATCGTTTATAAAAGAGCAAGTATCTTTTCCCTCTTTGAGGTATGAGGCCGCGCGTCGTAGCTCTTCCTCGAATAATTCGTAAAAGTACAGGGATTTAAACGCGACGAGTCGTAATCGAATCGATCCGAAGTAAGGATAGGGAACCGAAGGCGACGAATAAAATTTTCACACTAGTTTAACGCGTGTTGATCGCGTTATTATTTTATTGCTCGCAACGAGATGGGACTGCGTTATGGACTGGCGTAAAAATATAACGACCATCTGCTTGGTTCTTTACAAGCTTGGCAAACGAGCCACTCGTCGCGCAACGGCTCTCGACGCGCGTCTACGCATTTTTCACGAATTTCTCCTTATCTCCCCGTGTAGTTCTTAAACCTAACGAGCTTCACGGACGTTGAGCGGAGCACCGAGACGGACATGATAATTAATTTGACGATCGTGTGTGTACGCCACGCATCGCTGCGGCATCGTACCGCAGATAATTCGTATTAGATAATCGCGAAATAATCGCGCGCTTATGCGCCGTGGCTCGGCTCGGCTCGGCTCGTTCGGTGTAATTAACTTTCCACGGTTCTCGTGTAAGGAGCCCCTCTCCCTCCCTCCCCTCCCCCCCCTCTCTCTCTCTCACGTGATTAATCGAGACGTGTCTATGAATTTATGGATTTCATTTAATATCTCAATGCACGGTAGGCAAACGCTTATAATTGAAACACGGCTTTTGTCGATCGTGAGAGGCAACGCCGGGAATGACTCGGGGGAACGCAATCCTGCTTAAGAGTTTGATAAAGTAATTAACTGTAAAGTACCTTTTAATCAGATAATACGTTCTACCGATTAACAAGGCGACGCGGCGCGAGGCCAAGAATTTATTAGGCGGCCAAAGATGATGTTGAATCGCGATATCGATATTTCGGCGACGATACGTTTGCGACGATACACGTTGAAGCGACATCGGTAAAGAAGCGGCCCAAAAGAATTTCGTTCGATTGTCGGAACAGATGGTTAAACGAGGGCATTAAAATACATCGCATTCGCCGCTAGTTTATTGCGATGCTCGTGTTTCTTTTCATCGTTATCTTTTCTCGATGCTTTTTTTGCGGCGAATTGCCGGGAAAATAATAGGCAACAACCGGTCGCCGGGGCGAGAACAATAAGTTTTTCAAAGAATTCCTCGATACACACGTAGCCGTGCCACGATAAATATTCGTTATTCGTCGCGTGTACTAAAGTAGCATCAAGAGTGGCGACGTGTGGTGTGACGATCGAAAATGGCACGAATTGCGCGTTAAACGAAATGGATATATAATATTTTTCTTCGAATATTCCACACCATCTGTTGAATTGAATATCACCGAGCATTTACATTAAGCATATTTCTTTACGGATATTTAATAATAAATTCAATCAAGAGTTACACGCGCGCGCGCACGCGCACACACGTGCTCTCTTCTATTCCGTCTTCCTCGCGTTCCTCCCTTTCTCCTTCTAACGACCAGTCAGTCATTCCAGGATAAATTATAGCCGTACGGAAGGAGCATCATCCGGTTTTTCGACACCGGTATCGCGGGTGGCCCTGTCGTATCTTCTTACGTGTATACGTTATAAAACCATAAAGCACACGTTTGTACGTGCCTACGTGTTTCCTATTAAGTAATTCACCAGAACACTGTTAATCTTTATTTTCTTCTCTACTCTTCCACCGTCTTCCTCACTTTTAATCTCTTCGTATAATACAGTTATAATACTGTCGTAGTTTCGCAATTTCTTTTTCTTTTTTTTCTCTCAATTTCAAGAATACGGGAAAAGAAGTATAGGAGATGTATTCTTTCGATTGTTTGAAAATTGAAATCCACGAGTTTCGCGTTTAATTTGCTATCTAATTCTGGAATTGGAATTGATGATCCACGCGATGCGGGTAATTCCATTATTACACGATTCCGTAACAAATTTCCATCCAGTTCCACGGATTAACGATCGGATATTTCTGATCGTTGGCTCTTTTCTTTTTTTTTTTTTTATTTTACGAACCTGCTCGATCGCAACTTTCCTTTCCATCAAGTATTCCGTCCCTTCCCCCGGTGAATACCTCATCCAACCTTGTCACGATTTCCGACAACGCGTCGTGGTTTTATCGTGGATCGAGGAGAAATCGATCGCGCTCATTGAAGGGCAACTTCCGATCTTATTATTTTTTACCACGTTTTTATACTCAAATAATCGAAACGAAAGAAAAGAACGAAACGTCATCGTTCTACTTCAGATTTTCTTTCGCTCGAGAAGGAAAGAATCCGCGCAACAAAATTCTAGGTTCCCAACGACGATGATCCTCCTCTTCGATGGAAGAAATATATCCACGCGCGCTGCTCTTTTCTATTATTAGTTTAGATTTTATTGTTGTTGCAAAGAGGGACGGTCGCGTGCAACGAAGATAGCATCGATTACTGTATCTTCCCCCTTGTATAACAATTTCCTCAATCTCGTTAACAATACCGCACGCAACACGTGTACCCATCACGTAATGAAACCGATGGATCCTCTCGGTCGGCCACCCTACATTTTTGACTCGGCTCCGCGCCTTCCTCTCTCTCTCTCTCTCTCTCAACACCGCGTCGAGAGACGAGTCGCCAGACCGGTTGCTCCCTTCCCTCCAATAAATATTCCCCATCTTCCGCGTAATGGTGTCGTTCGTTATCGATGATTGACTTCTTTATTACATATCGTCGATAATAATATAGATGTCTGTAGCGTGAGTAAAGTGATTAGCCGGTCGTGGATGATCAAGGAAAGCATAAATAATACGAGGAGAGATAGAAGTTGCATAGAAGAATTCGTATATACGTTGGATCTCGTGCTACGATAATTTCGTACGATAACGAATCATCTCTGAGAGAAGAAACGAATGAACGAAAAGAGGTTGACTCCGAGGAATGTATGGACGATTTCACCAGCGAGAATGCCTCGTGTCGACCGGGTAATATAGACGTCAATGGGGGAAATGGAGGCGAGAATGGACAGAGAATCTCGTTAATAATTTACCGAATCCGGTGCCACGTGTCGTCTCCTCCTCGGTTTAAGGGAATATCCCTCGAAGAGAAGAATCCGAGGCGGCCCACCCACGCACGCGCTTGTAACGTCCCCTGCCCTCCTTTCTCCCTCTTTTCAACGGGGATCGTGTATAATACACCTACACCCATCACCGCGCGCGCACTCGAGATGTATACGCTACGACGAGGGAAGAGGCGTTCATCGTGTCGTTCGCATCGGCGACAGGTCCACTTCCGGCCCGCATTCGCCGATTAAACGCTTCCTCGTGCCTCTGATTTGTTTCATTCTGTCCAACGTGTCATATCCACTCGAACAAGATTCGAGTTCGCACATCTTTCCAATCGAAATAACTTAATAACGTTTCTATTACGGTGGGAAGATAGTTGTTTAATAAATTCCACCCGTCTCTATTAATTATTCGTTATAATAAGTTTGAGATTACGAGTTAACCCGTCGTATCTCGAATTAGGATTGAAAGACGTCTATTAACTTTTTGTTCCGGACTTGTATCCGTCCGTCAAGGATTGCTCTTTCAACGAATACGCGAGAATTAATCAATTTGGCCGAGGTTTGGCCCATTCGTGACCCCGAAGAGATTGATGTGCCCGGTTAATCGTATGCTCGTAAAGACGGATGACGATCAACTTCCTTCCGGGGGCCACCTACTCGATTCGTCGACTCGGGCGGTTGAAATTTCTCGGAAGCTAATTATCATAAATCCCTCTCCCCACGATGCATGCCCTGTAAACGAATATCTCGATACCTTTCGCTCCTCCTATCATTGGCCAATTACGTGTATCATTGTCTCGAACGAAACCGCCGTTTATGAACGAGGCCGCTGACTTGTCGTACAAATCGAGCCCGTTCCACCATTTTATATTATCACTTATTGGCAAATAGCTGGGGTCGAATCGATCGAAAACAATCGGCGAGGAAAGGGAACGAAAACGATAGCTCGTTAAAGGAGGGAAGTTAATTGATTTAATGGGAGAAAATCCCAGCCGAGATAATCGTCCACGCCATATTACTCGAATCGTGAAGTAATCCTTCTACCTGTGTCACCGGCATTCCCCGCGTTTCTTCGTGCCTGAATCGACCACTTCGCGTCCCCCCCTCGACTTCCTTTCACCAATGGATCCTCGATGGACGAACAGCGCAACAAGATTCGATTTCTAAACGGTTGGACGTGCTCGTTCACGAATCGCGTTGGCAAATTCTGTTGGATTCTCATCTATCGCCTCTATTGTTATCTTGCTTATTAATGGTGGAAAACGTGCACGAAGCGTGCAAGAGATGACGCGCACGAGCGGCGTACGTGGTTTCGAGCACGATTATTAATTTAAAAGTTAAATGCTTCGGAACCCCGGAGCTGGAAACACGGGCTGGTTATTAATTACGCGATATTACGCTCGTATCTTTCACGCTGTTACCTTCGAATTATCGTCAAAGAAAGAAGGGACCTGATTCATCAAAGTCGCCTGTATCGGTTCGAGTCGTCCGAGTCTCTCGAGGGCACCGATCCGCTTCCTTCTTCCTACCCTCTCTTCTTCCTCCATCTCTGTTCGGATCGTTTGTCAACATTAAGCGCGCAGAATCGAATCATCGCGCGATATTAGTCATGTTAGATGTTGATGCAATGTAATGCGCGTCGATCTTCCGAGTTTTCCATTATTGTTGACGAGAAGAAAATTATGGAGATTTCGAAAAGAAATTCTCTTATGGATTCTCACTATGTATCCGTCTCTGTTATTTCACGGCTCAAGAGTTTTCCCAATAAGATGGGAGGAAACGTGAAATATGTAATTATAATATATTAACAGCTGAGATCGGGTATACATCACAATTACCAAGGATGTAATTCATCCAAGAAAGAGTCGAATGAAGGTATTAAATCAAAATTTCAACAACTTCCTTTATACCTTATGCATATTAAACTTCTTGATTTCGATTTTTTGATAAAATTCGCGATACTTCGCCGAAGCATAATACCAGCGCAGCTTGTCCGATTAGAATGCAGGAAATTGTAAAGTAAGCAAGTGAAAAATGTTGTAGTGCGAGATCGTGGTATATATAAGAAATGTACGAGTAAGTTGATGCATAATAATCCTTGAATAAGTTTCTTATACCGTGTAATCACCTTGCAAAGAATAAAATCTTTTCGCAACACAACAACATAATCAAGAAAATGATTCGTCCACATCGAGATTATCAATTTCTCGTCAACCGTGCCGAAAGTAACGATCGTTTCTTCGAAACTTGAAACGTTGAAATTAACAATTTCTTCTAATTTAAATTTCCAAAACCCTCAATTTCCAACTTAACTTCCCTTTCGATGTGACGGCCATTTCGAATATCGAATTTTTAATTATTAATAAATTGCAACCATCATCCCCGCCAAATAAAAAAGAAGAAAAAAAAATTAAAAAATATTCTAAATTTCACTCTCCTCCAACCCTCTTCAACACGATGTTCAACGTCGGCCGTTACATCAAACGGCAACCGTTTCGAATGCCAGATAATCTCGATTCGTGTTCTCGATTCGTGGCAAGGAAGACAGGAAGAGAGAAGGGAATATGGCGTTGGCGGTGCTTATCGGCGCAGTGACCGTGTAAAAGTTTGCTCCGTGGCGCGTTACGCCCATAAGTCAGGTTATATTTGAAAGGCGATGCAGCGTTCTGGGTCCCGGCAAGTGGATCCCCCGCGGTGCCATACGCCGGCTTGTTAATCGGCCAATGGACGTGCCGTTTCGCTTTGGTTCTGCCTCGCACAAATGTCCCCCCCCTGGATTCTCTAACTAAGGGAAACCCAACAGATCAACATCGCCTCGATGTCGCCCATTTCTTTCGCGATTACCACTCGATTAACTAGCTAGTCGTTCGATGAAATCAATTTATCGCGTATTTTTCGCGTCGATCGAACAACAACAATTCGAATCGAGAAAATGTTTTGGCAAATTTTCCGTAATTGCGCGTAATGATGGCGTCGTTTGCAACACGCGCGCGACTTCTTAATTATCTCAGGTATGTCAGGTGTGTGTGTGTGTGTGTGTGTGTGTGCGTGTGTGTATTTATCGTGTCATTACGTTTCCGTAACTGTATCGACGACAGCGTAATTTCTTTGGACGATATATGGCGCCAAACGTCCATTTCAACAGTCTCGAATATTTCTTCGAGAGGACGTTGCATTTATTTTACGACTCGCGTCGTAATACGCGTCGCGTTAGGTTTGCATTTAAATATAGATTTAAACATTGTCTTAAGTTCGAGTAAGATAATAATAACAGAAGAATCCGCGAATACGAGCTATTCAGCTTGGATAAAAATGTTAAATCTGTTCCATCGTTTACACACACACACATCTCGATTTTCCACGGATAATCGTCGATCAAGGGAGAGAAGAGGAGAGGGTGGAGAGTCGAGATGATACGATGACGAAGGCTCGCGATCAGACGAGAATGATAATTACACGCGTCGTTAATACATCGTTAGAAGTGATTTTATTTTAACGGTCGAACGTGAGCACGACAAAAAGAAGAATAAGGAGCAAGATATTCCCCTTGTTGTCGCTTGGACGTCCATTGGAATTTCTACAACTTGGGTAATTAGCGTCCTCGACACACGTTGTGTGCGTGTGTCGTTGCCATAATGTCGTACTATTAGAGGAACTCGACTTTTAACTCGACTTCGAGGAGAAGATCGTAGCTAACTATGCCAGCGAGGCGGGGAATTCTTGTTATTAAGGAAAATAAGGGAAGGGGAAAAACGTTGTTGTTGTTGTTGTTGTTGTTGGTGTGATTCAACAACGTGTAAGCTCGACGTTGATAATAACACGTCTTTATTGCGTCAAATTGAACCGAGTTGCGCCGATATGCAAATCGACCGGGGGAGGGTAGTAATTCGATTGTAATTACAGGCCTGGGTGGAGTGTTGTTGCACGCACTTGCGAACATACATGGTACAACGAAAGTAGAAACAGTTGATAAAAAAGGGACGAGCGATGATAACTATGAAACGTAAACGAAAGAATAATAATCAAAGGGATCTAGTTTAAGAAAGCAACACGCGTGATCGATCATGGAATCGATCTGCTGGCGGAAATAACGCGATTTCACGATCACGAGCGATGAAAATGGAGAGGAAGAGGGGGGAGGGGGAGGGGGGGAAGCAAGTTCGACCCATTAACGGTCACCCCGTTATCCGTCGTAAGCAGTGGCCGTGGAGCAGAATCGATAAATCTTCGCGTTATTTATTATCACGTTTGCCAAGAGGGAAGGATTTCTCATCGCGTGTCGGCCATCGAGTTTCAGGCCGGTTTCTTAGCAAATCCGCGTGGAACGCGGGGCAGGGTAACACAATACCGCCATTTGTAGCACGACGCGAGACGAAAACGATCGTTTCAGCCGATTCGCGGTATCTGAAAATACACTTTACGATATCTGGAACGAACGGAAGCCATTCATAGGTTTCTGTGCAGCCGCCTCTAGGCCGCACCAGGACCGCTATTGTGCACACACGGATGGTGCGTGCGTGCCGCCCTGCCTTTGTTATCGTGTTCAACCGCGGAGAAACGGGAGGCAGCTTCGATTTAACCTTAATAAGATGGATGGATCCCACGAGGCTGCCTCGATATGGAGCAACCTCTCGCTTTTACACACGTGGCCGGATCGATCGCGCATCCACGTACACGTGTTCCTACACACCGCTCGATGATTCAGGAGTACGAGCGAGTTAATCCTGCGGAGGTCGCTGTTTCTCAGAGATGTATACGTTACAGTTCCTTAAATATAGCGTTTGTTGCGTTTTTCACTTCGTAGAAGATTAAAATTGAAAAACACGGATGGATCGTAAATATTTTCGAGAGATTATGCATTATCGTTTTTTCGAAGTGTTTGGGCTTCAAACCATCTATAAGTATCATCCCCCGTTTGTGAAATGTGGACGAATTTTCGTCGCGTATAAATAAATTTTATTTTTACAAAAGAAAATACGTACCTCGTTTATACACTGTTACAGAAAATCTACTGTTCGCAACGAATTATATAATGCAATTTATACGATGAATATAAATATAATATAAATATAAGTTCTATTTACGAACGGATCTCGCGTATCCAATGTTAGATCGTTGATGATTTTCGAGTCCATCCAAAGTTCGTTAGGAGAAGGAAAGGGATGTGAAAATATAAAATCGAAAAGTTCGAGAATCATACCGGCTATTTCTACGCGAGTTCGCCGCTTTCTTTCTCTCGTTCATCCTGTGTACACGTATCGGTTGTCTTGTCCAATCAGTTGAACAAGGGTATATATAGTTAGAAAGAGTAGAAAAAGAGAGAGGGAGAGCGACGCGAACCAGCCTTGCAAATTAATGTCTCTTTATTTCGTAGCGAGCATTTCGTTAAAGGTTGATTTATCGCCATATACCTCGCGACTCGCCTTTTTATCGGCCGATCGCCCGCGGCTTCGATCGTTCCTTTAATTATGCAACGCCGTTACGGATCTTATTCGCGGCCCGAAGCTAATAATAATCTCCTTTTCTTTTCCGCAGGATCCTTCCTCCCCCTTCTTCTTCTTCTTCTTCTTCTTCTTCTTCTTCTTCTCGTCTTGTCCCGCGGGTGGTAAAAGTGGTATTGATAAAACGTGCCGTGTTAAATGCATTGCACTCAAAACAATCGGAGAATCTGATTTCTAGGATCTGATAGATCGGAGAGAGGAATGAAATGCGCCGTGTTAAACGGCGCGCTATTTCGTTCAGCCTCGTTTCACCCGAAATGAGCTCTGTTCGAATGCAGAAATGAGTTTCACACACAGGATTCGTAGATAAATAGGTCGGGAGGGGGGAGATAATACAGATAAATTTTTAACACTTCAGGATTTATCGAGATGGAAGTATTAAAAATTTCTCCTTTGCGATAAATAACAATTTTTTTTTTATCCTACCGTTATTGTTTCACTGTTCACAAGTGAAATGCGCGCGCGTTATTTACGAGCTATTAAAAATCGTGTTGAAACACAAAGTACGCGAATTCCTCCACCTCGTTTCCAATAAATATTCCTTCCTCGTATTCCAAACGTATTTTCGTCTCGTTAAAAATTGCGCGCATTACATTAAGCCGTTCCCGCTAATCGAAACAAGCTCGCGACTCTTTCTCCTCGTTAACCGAGCGAGCAATCATTTCCCATTTGTCGCGAATATCGGCCATTTATCGGCCCGCTCTACGAATACACCCTACTTTTTCTCTTCCACGACTTTCAGCAACCATCTTTTCCCCCTTTTCCTCGTTAATGGAAATATCTTCCGTTACACATCGAGAGAGCTAATTAACCATAACTTTTCTCAAACGTGTATAGATATTCGCAATTTTATCGGCGTAGAGCGGTAATGAACGTATCCCTCGGGAGACAAGACTTCGCCATTCCCTAGCTGTGCACATTTTTTTCGATATTTCTAAGGAATTATTCTTCGATATAATAATATACATCTCGTTGTCTTCGTTCGATCATCGATCGATCGCCGTTGAGATCGTGCGATATAATTACAAGGGGAATTAACAAGGATCGTATAATCACGCTTAATAGTCGCTTAATGGAGGCTGGAAAAGATTTGGTATGGATCGCGAGTGTTGCATAATTCCGAGTCACGAGAAACACCGATTTAATCGAGGCGATCGCTCGACTAAAATTCTAATTCTACTTAACGACAAGGCGGTCGTTCCCTCGGCTTTCCTCGAGGGCCGTGTCTCCTGTCTCCCGCGGGGACCGTGAAACGATCGGTCGAGGTAATTAATAACGAATTTATCCGAGTGATAAGGTGGTCCGCGGCGCGCCGCCTCATAAGCGTATCTCGTTCGATTTGACTGACCGGCAATAAAGCACCATTAACACCGTCCGCCATTTTTCACCCGAGTGCAAAGTGTTAAATTATAAAGTCACCGTGGAGAACCAGATCAGACGCGATATTTCTTGCTCGTCCCGCTCGCGATCCCGCTCGTTACACAGCGCTAGCCTCTCCTTCCATAAAGTGGCTGCGTGTATCGATAGTCGTACGATCTTGTCGTCGTACGATCGAATTAATATTATCGGTGGAATTATATAAGAACGTCGGTTACAACGTTTACCGGTGTTAATAAATTTTGTCGCATGAGAAGCGAGTGACAAGCTTTTGGTTATTAAAACATTCCTTTTTTTTTCTCTCTCTGTTTTTGCATCGTTGCGAAAAAGTAGCGTGCAATCCGCAAACTTCTCGATTCGATATTGTTGTTATTCTTATTAATCCTCGAGAAATCGAAAGTTCTTTAAACTGCGTGCACTATGTTTCCATTCTTCAGATCAATCTTACCGCTCGACCATATTTTTTAAAACTTACGTAAAAAAGGAAACAATTCGTGAATTCTAATTAGAATTTGTAGAATAGGATTTGTTCGTCAAATTTCACGTAACGTTTATTTCCCGTTATCGTTACATTTATTTTCGTATGTTCGCGTATATTTATCCTTATTTTCCTTCCAATTTCCTCGAAAAGCAACGTTGACATCCGACAAGAGAATATTGGGCTTGGCGCGTGGGTGCGGAAAGAACCGCCGTGTACACAGCCGTGATCGTGTCCCCAACCTGCGATAGCCGCGCGACCGGTGCAATAACAGTGATTAAGCTTTATCGTGGCCGTTTCAACGGACTATTTATCTGTCGGCCGCGAAATTACGCGCTGTAAAGACATAATAGGAACGTGATCCAATATCGTTGTCGTTTGTTCGTGGCGGAGAACCGGTCACGCAAAAAAGAAAAGAAGAAAAGAAAAAAGAAAAACTACCGATTATTAATCGGGAATTTAGCACTTTTACGTGTTCCATCGGCCGTGATACGACGACTTCATTCATAGAGAAGATCGTAACGAGAAACGTTTTGAATTCGATTTATCGCCGTCTGAGTCCATGCTGTTCCTCGGGTCAAATAGTAGCAACGTTATCCTGAACGTTATCTTCGAATCGATCGTTATTCGAAGTGGAGAAACGAAGTACATGGATAGATATCGATAGATCCCGTCTTGATTTTCATCAAGCGTTTTCCGATTGATAATTTTGACGAGTGTCTTTGTCGAGTATGACAATTCACTGGCCACCTCTTTTCCTTTCCATTTCCGACCCTAAAATAAACTTAAAAAGTTGTACAAAAAGTTGTAAGTAAAGTTGATCGTGAGAGTACGTATGTTTAAACAAACGTATACAAAGCTAATCCTGAGGCATAATCATCTCCGATGATCGTGTCTCAACGTTGAAGTTTATCTCAAGATTAAGATCAAGAAAAAGAGGAGATGTCGAAGATCAAAGTTTCCAGGACAACTTTCGAATAGAGAGAGAGCTCGACATATGGAGCAAACGCACGGGAAAGTGCGTGTGTCGATGGAAAAATGATCCGTGAGAAATTCGTGGCATTCCCGTTTCCTTGTTCTCCTTTAACCATTAAAATACAATAGGGTGGCGAGGCGAACGTGGATCGTGTTAACCGTGGATTTTTTTCTAACACAATGCGATCGAGCCGAGGACAGCTCGATAACTTTCAACGGGGAACGGGTGGGGGGAAGGGGGGCGCGAAAAGGGAGGACGAAAGACGACGACGAGCATCGACGACGACCATTGCGAGAGAAAAGCGATCTAATAGGGTGCGATTATTTACCGATGGTTTGCATAAGAATACGACAACTGAATGACCTATAGGAAATTGTTGTTACGCATACGAAAGCAAATAAGAGAGAAATAGTTGGTTGCATATCGCCGGTTGATTTATGGGGCAGAGAGCAGCTTATTTCTCCGAGTGGTTAACAATTGTTTCCTGACAATGAGCGTATATCAGATATGAGTGACACGAAGGAACGTTTTCTACCATTCATCAAGCTGGCACTCGGTCGGCGAGTAAAGTAATTACACGTTTTCCTGTGTCGTTTCAAAGGGTCATCCATCTGCTCGAAACCGGGGAAACAATTCCGCCAACGGCGGCTCCCTACGCGACAAAATAAATCTCTAATTAGCCGGTTTAATAGGAAGGAAGTTTCGATCGGATCCCGGGGGTCTGGTGGGGCCGGTTCGTTGGAAAGGCCTCGTTGAATATTCAAGGAATAGAAATTGATGGAGCGGGGATGGACTCGGATGGAATGGTAATTTTTACGTGAAATCATACGTCTTGTTGTCGCGCTAATTAAAACGTACGTCTTAATCAATCGATCGTGCAACAACGATGGAAACTTATTTCCTCTCTCTCTCTCTCTCTCTCTCTTACACGCTTGTGCGTTACACACGTGTTGCGTCCTTTTTCTCCGGTGTTTCGTCCAATCCATCACGGATAAATTATTAATATCTCAATTAAAATCGGTTATCTTTTATTGTGTCGTGAATCGTTGTTTCGTCGAGAGAACGAGAATTATTTATGTTGGGGCGAAATGTCGAACGTTTAGTTTAATTCTGCCAGAATCCGTGGGATAATTTGTTAACCGTTGCTATATATAAAAAGCATCCAATTGCCGATAATCTAAATAAAATTGTCGAGATCGTGACAGAGCGCTGTGGAGAGAACCATTACGTAACAACGATTTCTTTTCCGAGGCCGAGAAATATATTATTCTTTCATACCGTTGAATGTTTCTTCGTAGTCGATGAACTTTCGACTATGAATCGTGTTATATCCTATCCTATTTCGCCTAATGAGAAATTTCATTATCAGCCCGATCCATTAGTCGTTTTCTCGTGTTCCTAATTTTCGTTCGACTCGAAAGATCGGTCGATTTTGTAAACATTCGCAAATGGTAAATGTCGAATCACGAGAGGCAGGAAACGTCGCCGATTAATACCATTTGCTTTATCTCCACCGTTCAAAGGAAAATCTATCTTTCAAACTCGTTGACCGATCGACGTTGCATATCTCTTCCTATCGATTCGAGTACGAATGTTACGCAACGTGAGGCCATTTTAACTTTCGCTTGTTCAAAAAATTTGTGTAAATCCGATAGCCGATACTTTTGCACTATATCTGTCTTCGCGCATCGTTTTCAACGATCGTCGATTATTGGGGAAAAAAAGGATCGTTTCGCGTTACGTTATATTTTCGTTCGTCGAAGATACGCGTGTACAAGATAAAAGAAAAAAAAGAAAAAAAAAAAAAAGACAAGAACTCACCGGAGGAAGGTCGATCCGAGTATCTGGTGCAGTAGACCCAGGCAGGCCAAGGCAACTGCTTTCCAGGATCGGTTACAGGTGGGCCGGGCGTGTTGGAGGCAGGATTGGCGGTCGTGACGCCACCGGACGTGGCGTTGGTCGTCGAGCTAGTTTCCGAGCTATTTTTCTCCGTCGTCTCGGTGGCCGACTCTAGAAAGTCCTTGGTCAGGTCGATGGGCCTCGAGCTCACCTTCTTCGGCCGGGACTTCTTCAACGAAATGGGATCCGTGATCCTTCTGCCGAAGTCCGCTTTCAATATGTTGTCTATACTGAACTTCAAGCCGGCCTGGTGCTGCAGATTGTTGTTGTTGTTGTTATTGTTGTTGTTGTTGTTGTGATTATTATGATGGTTACTGTTATTGATCCCATTGTTATTCTGAACACCGTTCGCGCCACCGTGGATCCCTGTTCTCCCGTTCTCCTCCCTCGGGCCGGGCGAGGCAGGGCTGCCAGGCTCCCTCTGAAGGATTTTGCTGACCGAGAGTCGGTGCTGGTGCACCGAATTGGCGGGCACGTGTTGCACCTGGGACGTCTGGTGAAGGTGGTGGACGTGGCTGTTGGCGTGATGCAAATGCTGGGCCGGATGCGGCATCAACGAGGCCGTTTCCCGTGGATCCCTGCACGCGGTCGGATGGAGGACAGGGGTGGTAGCCTGGAGGCCGGTAACCGTCATGGCCGACGGTGGTGACAACGACAATCTGGTGACCAGTGGAACGCTGATCGGGGTCCTGTGCAACCTCTCCACGGACGGGTAAACGATCTCGTGACTCAGGCTGTGCTGGACCCGAGCCGGATAATCGGGGATCTCGGTCTCCCTGGACGAATAACGCGGTAACAAATGCGGCGGATGATTCGACTGATACCTGGGCACTATGACGTCTTGAATAGCCTCGGGCCGACCCGGGGAGGAGGCGGTGGCCGAGGAGGAAGCCGGTGACCTGACCGAGGACGCCGTGGGCGACGAAGGTGGTTGACTGTAAGCCGGTGGACTTGGTGCCGAGACGTGATTAGTCGTCCTCTGATAGAACGCGTCGTTGCAGCTCGTTGAGCTGGAAGGCGATGGTGTCGCCGACGTCCTCGTGTTCTCCTCGTCGCGAAAGTCACCACCACGGCTGCTCGCCGATTCCTGGTCATACCTGACCGAGCCGCAACCACGGATTCCAACGACGCTCGTGGGCGTCGGTTCGCTACCGACGCTCAACACTTCGCTGGTGTCGCTTTCGCAATCGCTGTCAGGGTTGTTGCCGTCACTTCCTCGTATCTGATCGCGTTTCTCGGACTCGTCGAGCTCCAATCGAGTCGCCAGGTGATTCTGCCTGATCTCGTGGTGGAGATCGTTCGAATCTAAACAGGTGGATGCTTCCGGTGGCGTATTCGACATGTTTCTACGTGTTTATCTTTTTTTTTTTTTCTTTCTCTTATTTTTTGCGTTTTCTTCCTCCTCTCTTGGAACCGAATTCCTCCTTCGTCGAGTCGATCGAAAGAAAGAAGAAAAAGAAGAAGTAGTAGTAGAAGAAGAAGAAGAAGAAGAAGAAGAAGAAGAAGGAACAATAGTAGTTAAGCCTCGCTCGACTTTGATCCTCCCATCACGACGGTCAAGGATTTTTCTTTCTCGTCTTACTCCCTTCGTTTTATTCCCTTTGTTCTACTTGTCAAGTTTGACAAGTTTGGGACAAGTTTAAAGTTACTACCTACCTAACGGATTCCGTCCGTTGCACGTTTCCAGGAGGGATCGTCATTTTCGCACGGGACACCTGTCCGTTCATCAGCCGTCCGTGGATCATTAACTCTTGGATACCTTTTCAATCGCATAGTATCGCATAGTATTTTAGAATTCTACCGTTAGAGAGACGCACTTTTCTTTTCATTTGCCGAAAACTTGGAAATATTTCACACACGTTTCAGTTACTCTACGCCTCTGTTACAATCACTAGGCGTAAACTCTTCCTCCCCCGGTATCTTGCCGACGGACACTGTTCAGCCCAGTTCATGACGGGTTGCCACGATGAGTTTCGTATTTATCTCCCATCTCGATCGCGAAACTACCTGTTCGAGCGGGACACGCACTAAGAACCGGTCCACCGGTGCCGCCAGTTCATTACTTCGACCGACAGTCGAACCGAGAACGAGGCGTGGTATCGTCCTCACCGAGATCCCTAGGCATCACTAACCCGTCGTGCCGCCTTGAACTCCTCTCGATACGTCCATAACCCATCGCACTCTCACTTTCGCGCCCCTCCTTGGCCCCTTGAACCCAGGTCGAACGTGGAAAGAGTCGAGGATCGAGTCGTGGTTGACGAACGGGACGAGCAAACGCGCACCAAACGCCGCACCGTTCGAACGAGGAGAGGAAACCGAGGCGGGAGCCCCGAGGCCAGGGGCTCGTGAACGTGGCGAGGACACGAAGAATCAGGACGAAGAGGGACGCGATGCTCGACGAAAGGGACGATCGACGACGAAACGTGGAGAGAGAGTTGGTGTTCGGCTGTTACGGCGCTGGTAGACGCGGGTTTCAACGGAACCGTTGTGCGACGCTGTGGATCCAGGCCGGGCTGGTTGTCCAGTTGGTTGCCGCGAAGCGTCTGCGGCGAGGAAGCGGCGGGAGGGTCGACGATGGGCGTTTCTGGGCGTCGATTCCACGACCGCTACGCCCCTGAGCTGACCTTTTCAGGGGTGAAGACCCTGTCTAGGGGCGCGACCACTCGACATCTGCCGGCTGCAATGAGAACTTGCCAACCTGTAACCGCCCAACCTTCCACCACTCCGTGCAACCAACTGCTGATAGGCAACCCACGACTCGCTTTCCCCTCTTCTGCCCAACTTATCCTTCCTACTCTCGTCCCAACACCTTTCCCGATCCTCTCTCTTCCTCTTCCACCTCCGATCTCGCCGTATCGCGTATATCCCCCCCCCCCTTCCGTAGTCGCAGACCTCCGCTCTCCCCTGCTCTCTTCGTGTTTATTCCCTTTATACCCTCTCTCTCTCTCTCTCCCCTCCTCTTCACCGACCACCACCTCTTCCTTCCACCTGGACGGAACGTTCTCCGTTTTACTTCTGGCTCCTCTAACCGCTTCGTCCGGTGATCCAGTACGCTGCCCCTGTGTTCGCTTGTCCTTTTCAGTCGGACGGCGTTCGTCTTCTTCCTCCTCGCGCTCGATTCATCCCCTCCAGACATTATCGCGTTAGCTTTCCAGATTGTCTTCGTCCCTCCGCTCCTCGACTTTTAACCCTCTCCTCTCCTCGCTTCTCTCTCTCTCTCTCTCCATTCTTTCACTCCTTTTCTCTTTCCTCCTGTCTCCAGCACGTTCCGCCTGTTCTTTCTGATTCCTCTATCTGGCTCTTAGATGATCCGGCTCTTAGCTCCTACCACGTTTAGCTTCTCTCTTCCCCCGGGGTTCCTTCTTATATATACACTTCGTTTATTTCTCTCGGGCTCGAAACTGCCAGCTTTCCTCGCGCACCGGCGGCCTCTACCTCTACAGAGTCTTTGCCAATTCGATCCTCTTCTCTCTTTCTCCCTTCTTCTTCTTCTTCGCACAGCGTTCTCGTACCTTCTCTCGTTCTCTTGAGTATTCCTTTGATCATCCTCGATCGGGGACAGCCCAAGAGCGTCCGTCCAAAGTTTTCGTGTTGTTTCGTGATCGTTTTCGGGGCATTGGATAAATCAATCGTGAGGCTATTACGGTAATACACCGTTGTAACAATCCCCATTCGATACATTGTACAGGCCTATCATCTATCTATCTATCCGATTTCATCTTTAACGGCGAGTTATGGGCGAGAAACGGGCTAATGCCTTCCAACTAGTCTCGCGTGCATTATTAATCGACCACGGATCGAGCCAATTTTTTTCCTTTTCTCCTCCCTCTTTTTTTCTTTCGAGCAATTCCTCATTACTCTCATACATATTCAATCGAATGGAAACGAGGAACGTGGTTGTTGAATTCCGTGCTCGAATCCGGTCCGTGTAATTCCGATTAATTTCGAATTACGAATGTTTCCCTTTTACCTCATTTGCCGGGTAAACATTTCTTTTGTTTGGGATATTTTAACGATGGAATGCGCGCACACGTATCAATCTTGATTAATTAAAGGCTCGTAGAAAGAAATCAAGGTCAAGTGGTGAGATAGATAGGGCCAATTTCAGTGTTAAACTACTGCGACTAATTGGGTTAATGAAGGGACTTGGAGGAAAAGAATCTCGGCAGAGAAATAATTCACAGATCCACAAAACATTTTTGATTACTCGATTATATAATTATAATATCTTCGAAGCATAATTGAAAATACAAATCGAGGCTTCACAAAATATCTTTTTAAATACCTTTTGTCGATATACAAAATATCTATAATCCACGATAAAAATATTATTCCAATAGCGAAATTAAAATATTCAAGATTGGCGATTCGTCACGAATTTTGTTCCCCTGCTACATTTGAACAAAATTAATTCTTCTGGCTCGGATCCGATCGAGATTAATATTTCGCCGAACAATGAACAATGAACGCTGGTGAACGAGATTAAACGATTCTTCTTCTGGCTCTCGTTTTCGATCAAGATTGGCGATTCGTCACGCAGCACGAGTTGTGCAAACAGGAAGCGGAAGAGCGGGATGCAGAGGCGTCCGGCCTTGCGGAGAAAGGGACGTTAAACTCCGCGGGAATATCGATTCCACCCCACGCTGGTTTTTCCTCCGCGATGGAGAACGGTGGCGTGCATGCGCGCCGTGAATCAAGTATTCATTTTTCGTCGGGTTCGTGAGGAGGTCGGTTGCGCGTCAACGTGGTCTCGGCCTGATCGTTAAGCCTCATTATGTGCCGATCTTTCAGCGGATAGGGAGGCAGCAGGAGAGAAAAAAAAAGGAAAGGAAGGGGAAAGGGAGAGGGGAATGTCGGCTCGTAAATCGTCGGTCGGGTTAAGTTAAAGTGCGTCAACATCGATCCGTGACTTCGTTCGCGAGTTTTAACAGCGATTTTCACGCGCGTTAGATTTAGATCTCTTAGCTCGGTCCTCTCGAGGAAATTGTCGGGGAGGATAGGTAGAAATTTGGACGATCGCCATTCCTTCGTAATTTTCATTTAATATAATTTCACAAGACGTTGGAATTAGAGCGAAGAATTAAGTTGACGAGATTGAAATTCCATTTACGTTTCGATCTCTCTACCTTTCGCAAGGTAGATAATAATCAACGGGTTTCTTTAATGAAGTTATAGAATAGTTTCATTCAGTATGCTAGAGAAACTATTTGAATTGTTTTTATTTGGCCGTTTAAGGAATTTGTTTGTGCGTAGAAGTAGTTCTCGATTCCCCGTGCAATATCGATTATTTTAACCGTTTATTATTCTTTCTCCATTGGCAAAAGTGCGATTTATTTCCGACTAATTCCGGATTCACAACGCGCCTTTTCCTCGGGAGAACGCGGAAACCTATGCTAATCCGATCGAACCTTACCAGGATGGTATCTTGCCAATGTGTTGCGAGGCGCGTGCAAAACCTTTTAAGGCTTCCTCCGCTGGAAATTATACGTCATTTATAGAAATTAAAGGCCGAGAGCGACTGTCCAAGGAATATTTATTCGCAACATTTACGGCTGATCAATTCGTACAACGAATTGTAAATTATAAAGTAATATATCACTTTTCTCAATTTCTCCTCCGATCCTGGAATAAAATAATTAATGCGATGCGTATAATAAAGAAAAGACAGTAGGCTTTCTTGCGAGTAAATGTACAAACGCCATCTCACCTTTCGCGCGTGAAATGATGAATATCTCATCATCGAGCGGAAATCGCCAGATTATAAAGTAACGTTTCACCTTTTCCATATTTTTTCTTTTTTTTTTCCACGTCATCTCCGCAGCATCAAGAAATTAATCCTTCGTCGAACGTTCTCCACCGTTCCTCTCGAAATCGAACCTCGAGATCCGTGGATGATCAAGAGTGTCTCAAGATCGCCGATACCCCCAAACTCGTTACCCCGGCGACTCCCTCCGTAAATTTCGTTAACGCGGGCTATCTTGCATTCTCTGCGTTAACGAGCATCCACGTGCTTGTTAGTATCCCCGCGTAGGTGCATTAAACGAAGCCGAATTCCGATTCGTAGCCAAACCGCTCTCGTTCCTCTCTTGGTCGACACCCAGCCACACCGATCAACCGACCCGTAGATTTTAATTGTATGCCGGATAAACGCGAGCCAGACGACAGAGAGAGAGAGAGAGAGAGAGAGAATGCTCGTTTAGAGGATTAAATGTTTGTTTTCCCGGCTAATTTGCGGTAATGGTGTTTGAAAGCAGTGGATGGATTAGTTCGTGATGCGATGAGTGGTTGCAGTTTTCAACGCATCGGTTATTATCGGTGGTAAATAGTAATTTTGTCCGGAATTAGAGTGTGCGGTTCGTTAGCGAAATACGAGAGTTTGAAAAATAAATCTGGATAGATATCGTGGTATTTAATAACGATAGAGATTCAGAGATTTAAATAAATCGTGCGATTTATATATATATATATATATATAATTTCTTTATTCCTCTTTCTCAATTTATTTTATTGTTCTCTCTTTTTTTTTTACCTCCTTTTTTTTCTTATTTAGCATTTTAATTGAAAAATTAAAAGCTTGAATATCTATCTCTTAATAACACGATAGTTATTAAAAACGATATTTCGTCGTAATTTAAACTGGCTCGATATCGAATCGGCAATCATCGATTAATAACAGCGCGGACAAGCCACAAATCATACTTTTCCCGCATACTCGAAAATATCGTCGTGTTGATTATGAACGGCATTTTTTACCATCAATGTTTTTATACCGACTTATTAACGTTCAAACTCGTATTTAACTATAATATCAACCCAGTGACACGTAATTACGCCGAGTCGGCCACGAATTTTTCACAGCTTGCAATTTTCTGAGGGTCGTTCTCGTTTTTTTTTGGGGGGGGGGGGCATACGTTTCTTCGTAGCAAAAATTGTCTCTCTTTTCGTCAGAAAGAAAAATTACAACAATTCGAATGCGTCACGATTTTCTTCAACGTCATCCTCTTGACGTTATTATTATTTTACACGAACTGATTTTTCTTTCTCCACGTTGAAAGATATTATTTTTCTTTTCTTTTTTTTTTTTTAAATAATTGGTCGAGGCGAGAGCATAACTCGTTCGTATCGTATCGATTCCTCGAGTATCGAGCAACAATGCGGCATCAACTTGGAAAAGAAGGTGGCAATTTGCCTCTAATAAGCAGCTTTTCGCAGAAGCAACGCGGAGAAACGTTCCTCTATTGATTCTTCTCCATTTTTTTCTTTCCTCTTCCCCCCATTTCTTTCTTCATCCTTGTTGTAACTATGATTCCTTTAGGAGTGATTCATTTACAACTCGTGCAAAACGTGGGCAAAGTTTTACAAAGAAAAATAGCTTGAGAAAATTTTAAATTGATTTTTAAAAAGACTCGATTTCCTGCAACTTTCTTTCTTTTTTCCAAAAGCAAAAACAACTTCGAATTGTTGATCGCATTTTTCCCAAAGGACTTTCTGATTATCCCACTCGGTGCAATCGTGCGAAATCACGCGATAGTCCTTGAGTTATATCCGCAGATACGTCACGGAGAGAATTGGCGAGGAGCATCCATCAGATTTTATCTGATGGCCAGACTCGAACGCTCTCTCTCTCTCTCTCTCTCTCTCTCTTCTTCCAAACTCTCTCTTCCAATCTCGATTATAGATCACAGCGGGGACCAGTCGACCATGTTTGATGAAATGATTTAATCAAAGGTAAACGCGGGCGGAGAACTCGTCGAGGAAAAATTGTCCTTGTCGGTGAAAATCGCGGAGAATCGCCATATTTCGCTCGCTATCTACGCTCGCCGAGTATTTGCACTGGTAAAATGTATTTACTCTTACACACGAGAGAGTTTATCGATTAGAGTTTATCGGCTGGAATAACGATGGACGTCGTATCATCGTTGGGTAAACGAAATCGTTTACAAACGCTTCATTCGCGTCGTTATTTTTGAACGAGAAGCCTTTTTTTTTTTTTTTTTTTTTGAATTTATTCCATCCTGCCAACTAATTTCCACTACCGCTACTAGATACTTTCCCGTTTTTTATTAAATTCTACCAATTTCAATTTTTTCGTAATTAAAATTTATTATTAGAATCCATTCTATTTAATCCCATCTCCAATCTCGCTTATCTAATCATTTGGGGCAATTTATAAAAGGAAGTAAACCGATGAGTTATGCCCGAGAGAAATGCTCATAATTGGATTTTAAACGCTTTAAAAGTTTCGAATCGCATTCAATTTCTACAGGGATTGGAAATAATCGTGGCGGAGATCGCGGTAGTCGGGAAACAGAGTGCGTCCTGGTATTATATGCGGCCTTCGACCGGCGATAATTCAGCAAACGTTGCCGCGCGGAGAACCTAACAGCGATTCCGGTCGGACATAACTTCCGCGAGCCGCTATCGCGGAACTCCACACCTCTACTTTATTAAGTGTACACACATACACACACACACACAAGGATGGTTCACCGGCCGAACAGATACTCGATACACGATGATACCGCATACGGGAACCGGGTACAGAGACGTTCGTGAAATAATGCATTCGCGATACTTCGTTTCGTAACCAGGATTAAGGGCAGATCGAAGGAACGAGTAATTGTAGAAGCTCGATCGCTCGTCTGGATAATCGAAGAATTATTTAATATCGCTCGAGGTGTGCCATGTGAAATCAATTTTCCGGTGTAATTTTATATTTCCAGTGTAGTTTCTTCGAGTATTTTGTAATAATAAGATGTGAGATGATACGTTTCAAGTCTTTGAAGAATGAATTTCCAGAGTAAACTGGAGTAAATTAAATTATTTTGGAATTAATTTGATTTATCGGTGTCTTTTTTTTTTGAAAATTACTCGATTTTCAAGCAATAGGTTTATTCTTTTTCGGTCAAGTTTTATCAAAGACGATTCGCGTATTTTCGTGGATCGTGGCCAACAGAGCCACCTCATCGTTTCTGTATCACACGATAACTCGATTAACCGCGATAACCGCGAATATTTATTATCCTCTGAGATTTCATTTTGATATTCAGTGGCTCCCTCTGTTGCCGCTACTGCGCCCTCGTGCAACGATGCGTTTCTCCAACCGGAAGTTGAACGTCGAGGAGTACACGCTTAAATTCGTGGCGAGATACCGCGGTGGATTGAAATATTGACCCGTTCCTGGTAATACATTTCCATGAAATTTCTCTTTCTCGTTCCCTTAACACCTCAAAATGTAATTCCAACAAATGCAATTTCAAATCTTGCACTCTCATTATCTCCATCATTTTCACTCTATAAAGGATTCACGTTTCATATTATTTTCCAGATTTTTAATTTTAAAATTTTCAAAAAAAACTCCCTTCTTTTCTCATGTTTTATCCTTCGTATTTTTTAACATCGCTCGAAATACAAATTCTTTCTTACGAAAATCCATGAGCAAGATGATCGATGAAACGATTCTCACTCAGCTCGATCTTTGACCATCGTCTTGATCCCGCTTAACGAGCGACACTCCCCACATTCGGGATGATAAAACTGCGTGAAACAGTGGGTGGCGATTCGTGTCGCGATGCTTCTTCGCGAACGCATTAATCCGCACACGAAACGATTGAAACGGTATATTTATTTATCACTCTTTTGTCGAGCGAATCGAGACAGATGAATGGAGGAAAGGATGGTGGCAAGTATCGATCGAGATATTACGCACGCATCGAATTACGAGAGGGATTATCGTCGTGCTGGGGGAGATCATCGCGTTGCCCACGATAATTATTTCTGCGTTAGCCATAATTATTGCCGGGGTGGCAATTAATTCCTGGCCAAGCGGCAATTAATTTATTGCGGGTTGATTAATTGCCGCATGCTAACCGTTGAGAGACAGTTCGTTACTGTGTGCTTCTGCTCGGTGGATCGCCCTTTTGCCTCAAGATACAAGATCGATCGCCACCGTGACCCTTTGCCAGAATTCTTCCGGAGATGCTTTTCCTTTATTGTCGTTGGCCGATGTTAACGTTGGGTCAAGGAGGTGGAGATAATTTGTGTTTCCAGCTGGAATATTCATTGCTCTGAAATTTTGATTTTAATCTACGTATCGTTGTCCAGTCTTGTTCCTTCCACTTAAAGGATGAGTCTTCTAATGTGACGATTTTAAATTACTGATTAGTTTCGACTTGTTACAAGCTAAAGAGTATCTCCACGAGAAATTACGTACGTACAATCTGAAGAATTTTTTAACGTTCACACGTTGTTCGTTTTTACATGTAGACAGACATATGTAAGTCAATTTTTTTTTTTTTAATAGTAATAATCTGATTCTTCGAAGTTGACTGTACATGGACAGGAAGCTCGTTCGTTTAGATAATACTTCAATGAAGTGATTTAAAGTTTATCGTATTAGAACACATTGCTGTATGCTTGAACCTCAATTAATCAAACGACATTTGGATTAAACCAAGACCACCCACAAAACTCCAGTAGATATTCCAAAGTTCCTCCACAGAGGGACCATTTTATTAATTGTCACGATCCTGGAGCCATTCGAAACGTTTTTTTTCTTTTTTTTTTTTTTTTTCCTGTCGAACAAAAATGCTGCAGGCATCGATAATGCGCGACCCTCGAAGAGGCGAACGAACTATCGTATTTTTCTTCCGTTATCGAGGGAGGATCGAGCGATAAATGACGGTCCCTGGCCCATTTTGCGGATGAGATATTGCGTAGATTTTCACTTTTCACCGTGGGCCGGCCATTTGCGGCGATCTTTGAGCGCGCTCGAAGAACCAACGCATTTCGATGAAGGATATGCTGTTTGGAAAACACGATTCGTTCCGTGCCGTGGCCATTGTAACCTCTGGACACGTCGAATTTTTCAAAATCGACCAGGTAGAAGTTCCCCTTTCGTCACGCTGGTTTTTCACTCCATCGTGGTGAAATAGTTCGTGGAAACTCAGTCGAATCGTCGATATCTATTCTCCTTCGATCTTTTGCCACGAGTTATACGATTCATATCGTGACAAAAAAAAAATATTCCCTCGAATTTCTCCTCAGATCTTTAAAAAGTATAAATTATTCATAATATCCGTAAGTTTTATTAGTTGATAAAATTTTGTTTGTTCTTCTATCCGAATCGTTGATAACAAAAGCAAATCTTTCTTTCTTTTTTTCTTTCTTCTTTGTGGAATTTTCATTTTTATCGAAAACAATTTCAAATATTCTGAAATTCTGAATAAGCGATTTTCCTCCAGGAGAGATTAAAAGGATTCTGTTTCTACTGTTTATTGGAAACCTTGATACATTCGAGTTTAATTATAAATATTCATGGATCATACATTGCTATATTTACAATTCGATCGAGCAGGTGGATCCTATTTGTTAATTGTCCATCAGAAATGGGAGGGGAGAGTATATATCCAAAAATAAGAACGTGCGAAAATGTTTTCGTAACGACCAGGAGGGGAAATTAATATTTCGCAGATTGACGAAAGATAGTTTTCGAAAATAATCGAAATAAATTATCAAGACGAGAGCTGAACTACTGAGTCTCTTTGGCTCTCCCGATCCACGACGCGGGATGATCTCGCGAAATATTATTTAATCCTCACTGGCCGTTCACGCTCGTGGCAATTCCATGATGTTCCTGCCTCTCGAGAATTTAAAACGGTTAAAAAAAAAAAAAAATGATGTATAGTAGTATGAAAAAAAAAAAAAAAAAAAAATTAAGGGAATATCCAAACACACTTGGACGCTGCGTATATATCATTATGCGTATAAGTATAAACCTAAATATTGTAGCTGTTTATTGCATAGCGATGCTTATATTATACTATATAGTGCATTATTCGCGAACATTCAGAAACTTCGATTACATGTGTCGGTATATTCAGTTATATTATTATTATTATTATTATTATTATTATTATTATTACTTACTATTATTCAGTCTCGAAACTACAGCTGGGCTAACTGTCTGTCTTTATTTGATATATAGGCGTTATCCGTGAGATTGAGGTGATTCAAAATTTAAAAGAATTGTACAAATTATGTTGATTTGCAGATAGAATATAATCAGTTATTTATTCAGCTGTAAATCGAGACCTTGATAATTTGTGCGTTCCTGAATATGGCGAGTAATGGAATTAGATATACTTAAAGTACTGAATCTCATCAATGGCATTAGACGCCTGTATATCTAATTATTCGATTTCATTAACATACGCATGATCGAGAAAAAGCGTTTTTAACCTTATTTATTAATATTTAAATCAAATTTTTTCCCAATTGCGCATTCGATGACAAAACGTGACAAACGTTTCTTGCCTTCTAAATTCATCTTTGATCATTATTATCGACTGACGATAATTCAATTGTACGTACGATAAACGGAATTGTAAAGAAAAAAAAAAAAAAACTAACATTTAGAGAATAAGAATTCAATCATTGACGATCTATCCAACGACATTTCGTTTCATCGACGGCTAATTAATTGTACAAAAAAAAAAAAAGGAAAAGAATAGAGATACCTAATTATATTTATCACAATATATCTCAATTTTCCTAATTTAAGTCCATACATTTAAACACAGACGAGCAATAGAATAAATGTGATATATTATTATGTCATAGAAATTTAATACTCACTTAACCACTTTACCATTTTCGTATCACATGCGATATTATCGATTCAGTACACGAAAACATTCTAGGAGATGGGAATTAAAACTTTACATTAACATTCATTGATATTAATTCACACTAATTAAAAATAATTGATATTAATTACAAGACAAGTAGTATACATCAATCATACGAATGCATAGGGTAAATAGTGTAACTATATAAAAGAAAATAAATATTTATAACATAAAAAAGTAGTTATATTCTCAAATTCTCTAAAATTAAAAAAATTGTCAAAAAATGTTTGAATGTTAAATGTTGCAGAAAATAGTTTTGAATATCCAAATGAAAAATATTCTTAGAATTAAGAAAAACTGATGAACAATCTTAAAAAATGATTACTATAAAGGGTAAATATACAAAAACTAAATAATTCGTAACTAAGTATACAAAATATAAAAATATTTAACGTAAAAATTCCTGGAGAAATTTCTTGATCAATCTCCTATCATATTACGTTCTCCTAATGCAAAATCGAATTTTTGGCCAAAATTTTCTCTCCACGATTTGGATGATTTCTGGAATTTGACATCATTTCCAAGAATTTTCGAAATTCCAAGAATTTGACGAATTAAAATGGTAGTATCGTGTGTGATACCTTTTTTTTTTTCGAGATCAATATTTAAAAACAGAAAGATCCAAAAATATCACATCTATTCGTCTGTGATAAATATCCTTAACTTTAGAGATACACAATTTTTAAATACATTACGACTCGTGAACTTGTTTTTTCGATTTTAACAACCGTCGATTGAAAAAGTATTGAGCTTATTCTCATTTTTACCGATTGCGGTAATCTTCCTCGCATTATTACCAACAGAGGTTATACCTCCGGCAATTTTCTCAAACATTTATACCGACGGAAACGCAGCGAAGAAGAAGAGAAAAAGAAAAAAATATGCAAAGTGGTCGCGTTCAGTTAATTCTACCTTTATGTGTCATATAACTTATGCTGTCGGATAGAAGCTTTTCCCTAGCTTGTCGTCGAATTCGCGAACACATTGCTAATATCGTTCCTGCCATTAGACAAAGGAAACCACAACCGATTCCTATAACCGTACTAAGAACCGTCGATCTAAGGCACACTTTATCGTTCGTTGGTTCATTGGTTCCTGTAATACAGAAATTAATCGATATAAATAATAATATAAAAACCAATAAATAAATAAATAATCTGTGGGATTTAATATTTTAAAAATAGATTTAATTCAATTGAACTTACCACTTCGAAAAGCTGTAGTAGAATTCTGAAAGAATTCTGTATCTGCCTCGCCCTCTTGAAGCACACGTAACGATTGGAAGAGATTCACATTCTCCGACAGACTCGTCGCTGGTGTCGATGGGCCACCAATTTCTGGCAGAGAACGTTTCGCTACGTTTTTGGCATTTCTCCAATGACACGGTTGACTCTGCGCGATTAGAAATAATTTTATAGCAACAGATTGTTCAAAGAGTTAGTTTTGTAGCTTTGATGAAAATGATTCACGACAACTTATCTTCCTTAATGTACTTACCGGGCATCTTCCGTGGCACATTCTTACGTCACACTCAATATACAATGCTGGCGAACCGGTGAACCTGAACGTTTTCATATAGGCGAATACCTGAGTTTCGAAGAGGCCGCTCTCAGACCAGGATCCACGGAATCTGCTGATTAATTTATCGTCGACGGGACATCCGTATTGATCGATCAACTGGATCCTTTTATTTCCACCGTTGTGAGCGTAGCAATCGTTTACGACAATGTCGAAACCATCTGTGGACACAGAGGCAAAAATTGTATAACAGAAGCCCGTTTATCTGAAGTTCATTCAGCGGAAGAAAATTTTGTATAGAGCTCGTTCAATTGAATTACCGTCGATTTAAAATCTAACTCATCTAACCATGAACATTTATTATTATTTGAACGAGACATTATCGGTAAACTATTATACGAATTTTATTTATGACTGATATCACACGTTGCAATATGAGCATCACACGAATTATTATCATCTATCGTGATATATTCATATTCCTCGATCCTAGATAAATCTGTACAAAAACATATCTTCCTTATTCTAATCAACTGACATTTCATCCATTATCTATCCGTTCTGAAAATAAGAAAAGAAAATCTTTCTGGATCCAGTGACATGGAACACATCAGCCTTCATCAATTGACAATTAATCCTTTGCGGACAAACATTCTCAATTCCGATTCTCCCAGTAGATCAAGAATATTTTTCCAACCAGTCAAGATGTTAAATTAAATATACCTAAATATTAGGTATAAAGGGAAACGTGTATTTTGTATTTTATTATTTTATATCCTGTTGTAAAATGCTAATATAACATTATACGCTCATATTCAAGTTAATTTTATTTCGCTTAATCGCAACTTGTGGCGGCCGCCATTCGTCCGCAAAGGGTTAGTTAGGTATCGATCCTCGGAGAAAAAGTTGTACGCGACTAATTTTAGATCCCCGAAGGGAAAACACATCCGTGTGCATAACCAGAGCTGTTCGCGTCCCGTTATCCCGAGGAGGTAACACCCGACAGATGTTACGTAGCGCCACGCGATTAAGCCCGCGGCCTTACGGAGCGGTGCAAAGCGAAAATGCGTGCCGCCATATACCGTATTTGCTGCGCATGTAGATAATGAGAGTCAGTGGATCCCCGACGCGGACTGGTCCAGCCACTCTAGTTCCAGTGGTCCCGTAACCGTATCTGATTTCCATGTAGCACTCTGGTGGCTGCAGGGTGAACACTACGGGATTCCCCGTCGCGACTCTGGAAGAAGATATCCGCGTTAGAGGTTTCTCTTTGCTTCCCGGCTTCCCGTTAATCCGACACTGGGACAAAGAAATATATACGATACGTCGGCTTAATAAGCGATAATTTTCCTCGAGATGAGAGATCGATCGTAAAGATTTTCAACCGCTTACTCGACGTCGAGGAAGGGGAAGGTGACGGTCTTCCAGAAGTCGTAGCCGTATTCGCAAGTCACTTTGAAATGCTCGTCGAATTCTTCCTCGATGAGCGGGTTGTACTGCACCGTGACCGTGTTCCACATCAGGTTTTTCTGGGGTGAGAACAAGATCAAAATGAGAAATGAAAAAGAAATGAGAATTTAGAAGATATATGCAGAAAGATGTTCGACGAGTATAAAAAAATGAATGAATAATTGACATTTTTGTAAAAAGTGAAGAATGTATTTCTTTTATCGAATAATAAAGAAACGAAAATTGGATAATTTTTATGAAAATTAATTGATTAATATATATTATACTGTATCGATAATACTTGTATAAATGAATTTTTTTGGATAAATAAAATTTTATAATTAATTCAAATTTATCCTATTTATCCTACGTTTATGACGAGTATAGTTAGTTAGTCGATTTCACAAAACTACTTCCGAAACGAAATTTCATCGTTAAAAGCTTAATTTACTATTTCTTTCGAAAGTCTAGTCACAGCCAGGGAAGCAAATAGATACAGTTTAGTGCAACCGATATAAATCACGGCGCGCGTGTTTAATAAATCACAGGAGAGCGTAACAGAATTATTAACGTCGGCGCGGATTTGCGATTCATAATTGCTAAGCCTCTCTAACATGGCACGGGTTGGGCGTGTATTAATACGTCGCGAGCTGCTTGACTGTGGAAATAAAAGGCGAAACAAAAATCGTGTCGATTCTTTTTTTCCTTTCTTTCTTTCTTTCCTTCTTTTTCGCGTGTGTTAATCATTATTATTCCTTGTCAAGTGGTCACGCTGCGATGATAACGAACCACATCGTGCGCCATGTTGCACGCCTGGTTTACTTACCGTAGGATTTTTTCGACTGTCCTGATGATGGGTGTTCTCGCCAAGGGTGCCGCAACGATTCAACTGAATGTAGAACTCGTAGTAGTCTCGACCTGTTCCGTTCACGTACATGCAGTCCGGGTCGTAAGAGTAACCTTTAATTGAAATTATTATTAATAGCATTCTCGTACAACCAGTGTTTTCGAATTATTCGAATTTGTTCGAATACATTTATGCTCGCACAAGTAACGAGACATCTTTGAAAATAATTGGCGAATAATAATTATCACAAACGAATAAGCAAATATTTCTTCTTATTTTTCTCATATTTCTCTTTCTTCCTAACCGAGTAACAACACTAATCGAATCTCTGAAACAATGATAATACATCTCTTCCTAAATTCAAAAGAGCGAGTACGAATAATTTACGAGCAGGACAATGATCAAGAAGGACGTGCTATTTGCAGATGTATCGCGCAAAGAGGGGGCAATGCGCTATGCTTCTTTCAAAATAACGGAAGTGCACGATTCGACCATGTTGGCCTCGCCTTGGAAAAAGGAAAATTCTCTCTCTCCCTCTCTACGTGCTCGTCTCTCGCTGAGGCGAGCCTTCCGAGGAGATCGTTTCACGATAACGCTGTGCCATTAGCTCGTCGGCAGTTTCGAGCGTTGTGTCCACGGAGATGATGATTGCGAACAGCGGACATCGTGTGAGCTCGTACAAGAAGGACGTGATAGCACGTCCTTTGATGCGGATGCTCGCCAGCACGTTCACGATTCCCGCTTCTCATGTTAATTTTTCAAGTTTAACTTACCAGCCGAGTAGAGGAGACCGGTGAAGGAACCGTTGAAACCGATCCTGATCTTCATGTAATCGTCCTGGCATTCCGCCTCGATATCTGCAAATTTTTAACACTCTTTATCAATGATTGTGTTCTTTTTTTTTTTTTTTTTTTTTGGTTAGATTTAACTTGTGGTTTAATATCTTTTGTTCTGGATTGGATAAATTTACGCAGCATTGGCCAATGTTCTTGTTAAAAATAAAGGAAAAAGTTGAAATTGCCTTCCGATTATTATTAAATAATCTCGTGCAAAATCTATGTTTGTATTACAAAATCTCAAAATTTATCATCAAAAGTTGTCCACAATTTAGTATCTTTGTGATACCTATTATTCACTATCGATAATAATTTCAACAATTTTGATCAAAATCTACGTTTCGTAAAATCTCGAACATAATCTTTCTCCAAATCGAAAAGTATTCCAAGATATTCCCTTTTCCTAAAATCACACATTTTCCAAAACCAGAACGTTTTACCACCCAACTTTCCCATCGATACCATCGATTTTCAGTTTGGCGATCGGAGGCAACGAACCAAGAAGCGGCCACAATGCCGAAACATCGTGCGTCTGATCGTGTCGAAACGGTCGGAAAATCGGGGGATCCATCCGGTGGGCGGAAAGCAGCGGAAAACCGGTCGCCGATGACGAGTGAAAGTAAACCGGCTAGCCCCCTTTATAGGCGCTCTTCGTGGTAAGGAGCCGTTTCCATCGTACGTAAAACGACGTAATCCACCGCCGCGGTGGAAGATGGACGGCGTTAGATGGAGGCTGCAGATAGTCACACTCGAGGTGATTCTCGATGATACAACGTTTCGCCGAGAGAGAACGCTCTCTCTCCCTCTTCCTTTCTTTTCTCTCCTCTCCGGATGAGTGAAGTGGGTGTAGTGGCACACGCGTTTTCGACCGGTATGCACGCACGCTTATTAGAATTGCGGATGGATACGTGCTTTGTGCTCATCGGCCGGCAAAACGTACGAGAGTAAACAATGGAGTTGCGGTTGCGCAATGTTTGATAGTCGCTCGTGGAGAGTACGCGCGGTCGAGTAGGCGAGAAGGGGAGCGGTGAACATTCTTCACTCGCGATTTCGTCCGTGAATCCCTGCGTTTAATTCGCGTTTATGGGGGAGGGGAAGTTTTAAAGTTTTTGGCTTCGATCGTAAAATTGAATTGGGATATTGGAACGCGATTTTATCGTTCGAGAGGAAAGGCTTGTTTGAAAAGAATTAAGGATGCTTGAAGATAAATCTTGGAAGAGTATTGTATACGTTTGTTATTTATAATTTGATTCTATTAATTTTACGAAATGTGAAGAAAATAAGGAAAGTTTTATATTATGCATAATCATCTTTCTGTGAATAAATTTTATGAAGCGAAAGATTATACGTGTAATAAATATGTATCAATGAATTATGTATTGAAGTCTAGATTGTTTTCAGAGATTTATAACGATTATATAACAATCTTTTCTATAAACGTGATACAGATATAAATTTGCGCGTGAAATATCTCGAATAGATACGAACGGGTCAGTCATTGTGTTTGATTTCGACGAGGGACGAGATGAGTGACAGATAATTTGCAAAGTTTGAAAGGGATAGCCAACAGTTCGTCCGATGTTGGATCTTTGATGCTCTTCGTAGAATTTAATTACGATCCAAGGATCTCTGTTTTAAACAGCCCTATTTCACTTTGATTACAACCTACCTGGAGAACAAAATAAGCAGGGTATCTACCTCTTTCAGGAAGTGGAACGTACGAAACGTAGATTCTAAACCTCGGGTCTTTCATTTAAATCTCGTTACCTCGAATTCTTGAATCGCAGATTGTAAAAAGACCAACATCCTGACGGCTCTTAAACTCTCTTTAATTATGAAAATAGTTGTGTGTGTATCTAATTTTATCTTCCTAAAAAGATCGTTTGCTCGCATGCCCTTGTTTCAATGCGATTAATTTCCAGATTTGTAAACGATTCTGTAAAGAAATACAAAGATCATCGAGAACGATGCAGATTAAGTTTTTCTCGTTACTAAATGCCGAGCTGGGCGAGTGGAGCAATTTCTAAATGATGACGTGATTACCTCAACATGTAACAAAGTTTAACGTCGACGATTTGCGTGCCACGATACCCACCATTTCAAAGCAATAAAACGCTTTTTTCCCAATTTTTGCTTTATGCAACTTTAAGACTTTACACCGAAAGCATAATCGAAATACAAAAGAAAAATCGATCTCAAAAGAATTCCTCTTCGTATCACACTTATTAACCATTCCGTTTTCGATAAATCACTTCGTCACAAAAGATGTCACAATAATAAAATAAAAGGTAACGGATCACGGCAAAGGTAAAGGATAGCTCGCGGACAATGACGAAGAGGCGAGAGACAAATTCTCGACCCGGCTACGTAGAAACGAGGCTCGTGCACAGGAGGATGCATTAAAGCTAATAGGCTTTCTTTCGCGTAATCGACGATGCCGCGGGTGGCCGCCACGTTTCCCGCAGAGAGGCCCTTTACGGCTTCATCGGGACCAGGCCGGTTCCACAAGAAACACTCTCCTCCTCGACAATCTCGTGGACGAGCGCCTATTTCGGGGACGTCTCTTCCACGACGATTCCTATCAATTTGCCTCTCGATTAAACCGCCCTTAACCTTCGAGCAATTACCTCGTCGACAATCCCTCGTGACCGAGCGCTTGAACCTCCAAGATTATCATCTAGGAGGCCGACGCTCTCGCGGGGATTTATTTATTGGGGAAAAACTCGCAATTTCGCGAATTACAGCCTTCACGGGTCACCAAGTCGTCGGGATAAGATCGAGGAGAACAGGGTTGGATAGATACACACACACATACACACACACACACATACGCGTGAGGATAATAGAGTGAAGTGAAGAGAAAGGAGAGACGCGTTGATTTCTCAGGCGTCGGGTGTGCCGTACGACTTGCCGACACCGTTTTAATTGCGTCCACTCTAACGGTAGCCGCTCGTGTTCCGAATGCCAGACCAGCAGACGAGGACGCTGCGCCAGGAGTAGGATGGATCGATCGATCAAATCGCTTGTGGACGGGAGTCCTTAGATCCGTGGAGAAATGCCGGCAATAACGGAGGCGCGGTAACGGTTCTCGAGGGTGAAAGCGTTTGGCTTCTTATTGAAGGATCGTGGATTTAGATGGTAAGGCGATGATAAGATGAAAGTGGCCAAGGTCGTGTGTGATAAAGTGTATAGATTAGGAATATTTTGGAGATAGTTGGGAAAAGCTGATGAGGATCTTAGTATTTGAGTATCTGTTTGTTTGTGCAAACTTCGTTCTGGCTGGTTACTTTAATTCCTCTGTTTTTCGTTGTTATTTATGGTTGAAAAAGGAAAAGGTTGTTGGTGAAAGAAGTTTCATAATATTTCTGAATCGCTTACGTTGAACTCGAGTGGTATTAGGCCTGTATCTCCTGTGTTCCCGATCCCAAGATTCCGGATGCCTCTTCCAGTCCTCGTCCCCGACTACCCCTGTGCCTCCGCCTCCGGCTATTCCTTGCAAACCCTGGAGAGTTTGAAGGGCTTGGAGATTCGGGCTCAACGGTCTTCCTTTCAATGACGGTACTGGTACGTACGCTGCTCCATCTCCAACGTACACCACCTGCGTAGATTAATGAAATTCAATTAGTTTCGATGAGCAAATATAAAATAAAATTAAAATCAACAAGTTCTTTCCGTTCGACAATTATTTAAGAACTAGTTGTTAGTTATGAAATATATTTTAATATGCATAGTTTTTCGTTTTCTCTATCTTACTGTTAATCAACCTCAACTTCTAGAAATAGAAAAACCAAGAATCCTTGCATTTTATCATGTAGCCCCTTCCATTCAATGCTATTGTTCCTTGCTACTTGATATGAAGACCCCGATATATATACCCTTTTTGTTGTCCAAAATCTCAATTATATTCTTCTTCTATTAAACTCAATATTTTCGTGTTCAAAGTAAAAGAAAAAAAAAGAAAAAAGAAAAGCAATATATTATACAATGCAAGAGCATAGATTCGCGTCACATCCTCGACAGAGGTCTATCTTTCCAACGATGCAGCCGCAATTTCCGGCGCGGAAACGAGCGATTTCAGAGGAAAAGCGAAAACGACGAGGCGAAAAGAAAAAGAAGAGCGCGTGACCAACGGTTCACGTTTCTAGCGTCTCGAAACATTCGCGCCGAGATAATACTCGGTTTCGATCTCCTTGTCGCGCAACTTCCACTTGTTCCACGCCATCACGAGAAAGATTCCTTCTTTGCTCGATTTTCTCTCGGATGCACGCTCGTACACTCATAAAATACGTGCACCCGAGTTTGCCAATAAAGGTTTTGAGGGAAGAGTGTTGTCTCGAGAAAAATAGTTGCGGCTCGAAGTTATGGTGTTAATACCAGCCACCTCGAAGGTTTTAAAGAATCGTGAAAGCCAAGTCTATCTGTGACTTTGTATCGGTTCTGTTTCTGGTCTTAGAGTCCTCATTTTACGAGGTTGTTTCGTCTTACAGGCATAGCATGCAGAGTTTACTGGAAGGAATGGAGAATAAGAAGAGGAGAACGACATGCAACGTGGACGAAAAAGAGCAGAATTCTTGTGGAATGAATCGACTTACGGGATTTCTAGTATAAGTTACAGTTATAGATTTTATTATTTAGAAGGATTATATTACACGATTTCTTTAAAAAAAAAAAAAAAAAAACTACTTTTTAACGTCTATTCGTTCGAAAGAAAAAAAAGTTAAAATTCAACTTAACCGAGGAAATCGAGGATTAATTTTTTTAAACCGTTCGTTTATAATAGATATCTTTCTGATCGAATAAACAATTTAATAGTTTTCTCTTGAACTTGAATTTAATAATTACAATATCGATATTATTCATTCAATTCTATTGATATCCAAAGAAAGAAAGAAAAAAAACAATCAAAATTCAACTTCCATCTCAACATTTTCTCACAATTGTCCAACAATCGACAGGTATCATCGATTATCCGTAATCTGTATCGAGTAAGACAAGCCACGTGGTTAGTGGTAAATGCCGACCAACAGCAAAAAGCCAGTGAAGATGCTCCATATGCTGGTACCAGTGGAAACAATCGTGTCGTTACGCGCTCCTCTTCGCCGATCTCTCGCCTCTTTTTTTGCCTCATTCCTCCGCCCGTTTCTCCGCCTTTTACCAACCTCTTACCACCAGCCTCTGGATTCTTTCTCGGATTCCTCCTCGTGTGTTCTGTTCACCCGAATCAACTTATCCGCGTGAACAACTGACACGCAACATTCTCGTTCCGCTTCCATCTTTCTCCTCCTTTCTTCCTCTATTTGTTCTCGAGTTGAACGAGGAAAATTATTGCTTTTCACGGATTCTACTTTTCTAGCATTTCTGGAACTCGAGTGGCGTTTATGGACCACTAGAATGGTTGCTACAGAGTCGTTCCTCTCTTCTGCTATCTTCTGTCTCTTCGTTTTATGGGAAGAGAGGATCTTTGGAAGTATCGTCTTCAGGAATGCTTACGCGAGATTGAACCTCGGATAAAGGGAAAAAGGATTGAGATGGAACGCTTGGTTTCCGCGGAAGTGGATAGTTCTTTTTAGAAATATCTAAAGTTACTTACAGTAATGGAAAGTTTTCAGATTTGAAATCTAATTATAATTATTCGATAATCGAGAATAATTTCTCGCGTTGTAATAACAAAGAGTTTCTTCTTTCCTTGAATCTTTTAATTTATGAAATTGAAAACGATGTGTACGGAATGAATTAAAACGTTCGAAGTAAAAACGTTGTAAAAATGAGAATTTCTCTCGTGAAGTAGATTCTCGGGAGATATTTTCTACGATCTTTGTGTGATTCCGAATCTACTACGTGTCACGGCAAATACGATGTGACATTCGTGGATAGCATACTTCTTTTAACACGAGATCTTCGTTGCGGCCAGTTGTCGATGGTCTATCTATCGAGTCTCATCATGCGCTCATGCGATGATTAACGGTCGCGCGGTTAGGGCGTCGAAAGTCATTAGTCGAGTTATGATCGGTCAGACGAGAGCTAGGTGAATGCACCTATCGTATCTCCAAGGCTTGTCCCTGACCTACACCTGTTCATCAACCGAGCCTGATTATCCCTATCATTTGGTATTTCTTATGAATTCCGCGTGATCCAGGTAATTCCAGGTTGTTAGCGATTGGAATTCCCTTGTGGTGCGTACGAGATTGCACAAAGTATGTTTTATAGTTCTCTTCTTTTACGATTTGTTTCATTGTTGCGTCGATATTCAGATCACCGAGTATTTCAGATTGGAAATACTTTGATTGATTATCAAGGCTGGAAAAAACTGTTCGAGTTTGTTGATTCGTATGATAATGATACGTGTATGGAAAATAAGAAGTGATTTATAGATTCGAAAGGATTAGAAAATTATCACATGGAGTTTATCTCGTGTTTAGAAAAAGAATAGCTTTCTTCGTATATTTTTTTATATTCTCCGATATCAATGTTGAATTGGTATTTATTTGCAACTGTAACACACATTGAGATAACTTACCACCTAATTAGATATTAAGATACCAGCTAATTTAAAATAATGCGAAAATTATACACGTAGTTTCATTATTTATCAATTGAATTTACATCGCATTTTTTTTCTTTTTCAGCTCTCTACTTTTTTTAGTGTATCACATATCAATCTTGGAACAATCTATGAAATTTCGATTTTTTTTTATACGACAACTTTGATATTCAATAATTGTGTAACTGTTACTACTATTTTTCGATTACATCTTGAGGAACATCTTGAAATTTTCTTATAGAAACGTTATTACACTATTCTACGAAAGAAGAAGCAGAAATAATGGAAGGTTGGTTAATGCTCGTCGCAAAGAAAAAAGAAAAAAAAAAAGGATCGACTACAAGGTAGATTTTGCTACATCGTCATGCACAAAGAAATTGACGTTTCGTCGAATCTGGTTCGACTTCACGAAAATACTTACAGCTTCGTGGTCGCTGGCCTCGTGTGTTAACGCTTCCCTGGTTTCGTTGTGAAGCATGTCGTCCTCCTCGGGATTTGATCCACTTCCGGCCCAATAATCCTCGGTTGTCTCGTCCAATACCGAGTCCTCCACGTTTCCATCGTTGTCTCCGTTGTCATGGCTCGCCGCCTTTAAAATTCACGTTTACTCTTACCTTCTACGAAAAAGTTTCAATTTTGATTGCTTCTGTGAGATTCTACCTGACATGGAAGCGTTGCTGCTGTCAGAAGCCAAACGATCGCGTACCTGAAACGAGAAATTGTTTTAATTCTAATTATTTTCAAATTTTTTTTAATACTGTCTATAAAATAATTATTCCGAAATAATTATTCAAATCTAACGTGTTACATTACTTTTGCAATTTGTTATTCCATACACAAATACATACACACTAGATTACGAACATCGAAAAAATAAATTACAAATGTAATTTCATTAATGGAGATAAAGTAATGTAACATATCGGATTGAATATTGAAAAAGTCTCGAATCTTGCGATTCCTACAATTCCAAGGGAAAAGAATAGTAGTAAAATCATGCACACATCGATTTCTATTCAGCACACGTATCTATATTCCAGACCCGCTCCCCGTGCACGTTGTCCAAAGAAAGTGCAGGTTCTCTGTGATTAGCCAAGGGAAGCCGAGAAGCCTGAGAACACGGAGGCGGGATCTGAACGCGCACGTCCGTTCACGCGGTAACAGGCCGCGGACCGACGCGAATTTGCGATAATAACGAAGGACAACGGACGGATAGAATCGCGGGAAACCATAATCGGATCATTGCCAACCGTGACTCGTGCAATCGCCCTCCTCCATCCAGGGAATCCTCGTCGATGCGTCACACGGCTCGCATACGAAACGCGTTTCTCTATGTATATTTCGGCCCCGAGATGGATTATTCCTTGGTAGCAAGAAATTCCCATAGAACGCGCCACGAGGAAGAAGAGAGGGATGAGTCATCGTTTTTCTTCTTCTTCTGCAAAGAAGAGAAAATGATGCCGACGAGACGGGATGGACCAGATCTCCAAGACGTTAACGCACCGCGATCCGTGTCACCTTCATTCCCACACAGACGAATTCGTTCCTCTTTTGTTCTGCCACTTCCTTCTTCCCCCTCTATTTTTATCCACTTCTTTTCTACGATGCTGATGTAACGGGGCCTCTTTCTTCGACATCGATCTCGTTCATTTCGATCATGCCGTTGTATTCTACGTTCTTGAAACGATTGACGATTCGACCAATGAGAGAGAGAATATTGGATCAGGGGTTAAAAGGTTCTTAGGTCGTATCTTGGGAAGTTTTCTTGGAGTAAGATGATGGGACAATCGTGGGATTGCACTTGGCAATGGAACGATCTCGAAGATCGTCCGATCTTGATGTACATTTTTTTAAACATGTATTATTTGATAAATTTCTACTTGATATCGATAAGTGAGATTTGGATTTTGTCGATATTAAATCATATTACACTTTGTAATATTTGGAGAATAAATCGAGTTTCCATTTAAAACTTTATTTCTTTAGCCACGTTGATAAAAATTTAATATTAAAATTACTCACGAGAAATGAAACAGAGTAAAAAGTTTCGTATAAATTTAAACGATACCAATTAACTTAATTAACATTCATCATGCTGAGGCTACGTATTAACGTATTCTTTTTAGATCAGTTCACTAGGTTAGTGAGAAGAGTATAAGGTTGAATCTCGATCGAAGAAAAATTCGTGGAATTCAACGTGTATCTCTAATGAAAGTTCCAGTTCATTTAAGATTGATAGGAAAAAGTGACTCCGGAAAGTCAGTTTTTCCCTCGATTTGCTCTAGACTGGTTATCTTCCTATAAACACACGTTCGAGGGATCACTATGATAGAGGTGGTAATGAGGCAGTCGGAACCGGTGTAATTTCTGTTATCGAGATAAACGCGCGTGCACGTTAACTCCTCCTAATGGCAGGGATGGGGTTCCTTTCAGGACTGTTAATTGCGAAGCTGCGGCTTCTCGCGGAAATCGACAGCTTCCCACGAACGAGAGAGGCCTCGATTAAAAATGTGACGCGTGAAGTTAATCCCTGCCGAGCAAATTGTTTCGATAATACCGTTCAAATTTATCAGAAAGAAATTCGTAGATGCGCCCCAAGAGCTACTTTAAAAATACACGATGGAAGTGTGTAAAAAAATATCGTATCACACGTGAAAATAAATAAATCTTTGTATCAATTTTTATCACAGATCATTCGTGTCTGTTAAATTATTTGTTAATCGTTTCTTACTTCCTCTACTTGAGAAATTTCACGATTTTCTGGGAGAAATGGAACGTGTCTAAAGAAAATTATCGATCCCTTAAGGCATTGAATACTGAAAAAATATTTGCCAATTAGAAATCGTGAGCGATACGAAACAAACAAACAGGGACGAAAGATAGCCGGAAGGTAAGGTATTCGAAACAAACGGTGTTCTCGTGAACTGTATATAAACTATTTTGTTAAAAGATTTTATTGTTTGCATTGAGCGAGCGTATCAATCCGTTCGCCACGCGTAATTATTATTATTTTCACGCTGGCGGCACGGTTAAACGGAACGGAAGGTGTTAAGCGTGGGATGAGCGACTCGAGAATACGGAGAAGGAGGATGGTCGTTAATCACGCGTAATCGCACGGACCACATGCGAGCGTGGGTGGAGGATCGCGAGTATGTTAATCGTTAAATGCCAATGTTACGATTTCACGTGAGATATCGATCACCAGCCTAGGTTGTCTAGATAATGATGTTAATTACTAATCAAAGATATCCGTGACAACTAGTGAAGATAAGCGATTAATTTGTTTTAAGGAAATATTTCGATAACGAGGGAGAGAAAGTGTTCTGCGTAATCAGTTAAGTAAGATGTTGAAAAAAAGAATACTTGCAAGAAAATTACAGGAAGCATAAGAAGATATTTCATTTTAAACTTTATTAGAATAAAATATTATGGAAACTTATTAATACTTTTTCAATTTATGTCCCTCAAATTATTTCAGAAATCTCTAGTTCCAATGTTCCTATATTTTTAAGACACCCTTTATACTTTCCGATATATCCTATTTCAAATGATATCAAAAGTTATTCTATCCAAACCGAAATCCAGTTCCTCTTCCTCTTTCGAAATTACACATAATCGACACGATACAAGATTTGAGTTGAAAGAAGGGAAAAACAGATGAATAAAGGAAATAAGGAGGTGGAAAGGCGAAGGATCGATGTTGAATTCGATGTTTTGTTCATGCGCCCAAACGCGCAAGATAAATTTGGGGCAGAAGAAAGGAGGAAACGGATGGAAGGCGATCCTCGTTTCAATTCCGTTATTCCAAGTCTCTGGAGGTTTTCAGTCGCCTCGGGCACGAAAATCTTGGAGCGGGCGTGGATCAGCGTCGCGAGAGGGAGAGCGTAATTGGCGCGATTCGTGGTCGCTCGCGATCTGCCACGATCGTCGCCGCGAGCGATTCCACCGTCTGTGAGAAACGTGGAGAGCCGAGTCCTCCTCTCGCTTCGTTCCATCCACCCGCAGTTACATTGCCGTACAGTTACGCATTTGAAAGTCAGATCGCAACGACAAGCGTTGTGCGTAATTTACGAGCGTTTTCCGCGTGGCGATAATGCAGCTCGAATATCGTTCCATAACTATGAATTATGACTATTTGTTGATATTCATAAACTTCCGACTTGCTCGCTCGAACGATCATTGGAACAGGGAATAATCTATGGAGTACGTGTATTGATTGCAATTCTCGTGTGATGTAGAAATATATGCGTGTTTATTTTCCCTTTGATTTCATCCTATTTATACCGTCTGTCTATTAGTTTCATTCTATTACTTAATTTTCTTCTTCTTCTTCTTCTTCTAAAAATTTATCGAGTTTTTTTTTTCTCAGCGCGTACGTAATTTTAAAGTTAAAATTCTCAGTGAGTTACTGGATACTCGACGCAACAATTTATAAAAAATTCCACAGTTTCTTGCGAGGATCAGGCGTTGGGTCAGGCTGAAAAACTTAATACTTAATCGGTTGAACTCGTACAGGAAGTCGACCTCATCATGTTTCCCGTCACGTTAATGGCCGTTTTACCGTTCTTTATCAATTCCAAAGTTTCAATCTCGGTTCTCGCTTCACAGTTTCGTACGATTAGCGAACCAAAAGTCGTTCGATTTTCGACGTCTCGTCACGCATGGAATTATCTGTGGGAACTCGAGGAGCAACGAGCATCCTGTGAATTCGAACCCGTTCGAGCGAGACACGAATTTCGAGACAGAAGAAGACTCCTTCGAGACCCCTTTATCCTTGAAGAGGTTGGCACAACTGTCGCGGTTAAACGGAGTAAAATATCACTTTGAGCGATCGTGCGTATCAAGATCGAGGAGACGTCTGGCTGATTCTTTTTGACGGGAGAATTCTCTCTTTTGTCGGAAGGAGAAGCAAAAATAGGAAAAATTGTCGAGAATGAATTGAAAATAATGTCGGAGCCTAAGAATTTTTCAAAGGTGGTATATTTTGTAAGAAAAATTTGTCGAAACGAATTGGTATCTTTTTATCTACTAGATATCGCAGCTTAAATTTACTATGACCGATCAATAAGATAAGAAGCATAAAAATGAAGCGTAAATTTTTTGCCGTGAATTAACAGTCGAAAAAAGAGATGAATTCGAAGCTAGACATTGGTATTTCCCCGTGTTTACGCACGACAATTCGTAGCTATGAATTACGTGCTTTCCAGCCGACGGTCATTTGTGGTTAACCAACGATCACTGTCTACAAGACTAGACGAGAGGGATGATGGATTATTTTGCGATTCCCATCCTGGGAGTAACAAGAACGACAAGGGTGCGCCTCGAGAATTCACTTCAAATATTTATCCTCTTTCATAATGTGCGTCAAAATTCACATCTTCGACAAATACTGTTTCCAAATGTAGAAATCTCTTCGAAAAAAATTTTTTTCAAAAATTCTTCAAAAATTCGACGAATTACGAGAAACATTATCAAAAAGGAATCTATGATCGAGGTCAACCGATAATCGCAATAGCAGTAGCTTCAATAAATAACGTTAATTCACGATCGTAATTTTCTGATTGCTGCATGCATCATCGCTCGCAATTAGCTCGTAATGACGTAACTACCGGTATAAAGAGGGACGAAATAGCAGCATCATTCAACGATCTTCGATCATTACACCACGATTGAATATATCCTGGATCGATGACCTTGAACGATCGAAGGATTCACGATGATAAGGTGCCGTTGCTTCCATTTGATTTGATCCTTTATAAATGTCTCTGGAATTTACGGTACATCGTAGCGATCGCCTCGATAAAATAGCCTCGATTGCAATCGTAGCATGCGAACGATCCGAAATTAATTGTTTCATCGATCCAGTCTTATATATATATATATATATATATATATATATATATACATGGTTTCTTGAATAGATTGAAGAATAATGGATTCGATTTATCCACGTATTCAGGTCGATCGTTCGTTGTTAGATTCGCAGGAACAAATTCTGAAAGAACGTTACATCGATGAGTTGGAGAAGAAATCGATCTCGTATCGAATTTTATTTATACTGAATTGATTTAAACGAAGATTTCGTGTTTAATTTCCTCTGAATATCGGAGTTGAGAGTCGTAAACAAAAATCGTCAGTAATTTTCAAAACATTCTTACCTATAAATCGATTTAAACGAAATGCTTTCCGTATATTCTTCGTACCACTTCTAATTAATATCGATAGTTTTTACTAAATTCACAATCTTCCCACGATTCGATCCAGTTCGATGAAACAGTAATAAAATAAGATCGTATTCGAGAAAAATCATTCCTCTCTTCCGGATTTAGCGCGTATATCCAACCTATCCGTAATTTATCGTAGCACGGACTAATGGAACTCTCGTTTTCCCCGCGATACACCGTATCCCTTATCCACCTTCATCTACACCGTACCAACGATTCATTAAGTTATCAATAACACGTCGAGGATCGGTAATCACCGGTCCGTTTATCCCTGGCTCGTACACAAAGTGTCCATCAACCTTATTTCCTCCACATCTGCGCGATCCGTCTAACGACTCGCTAAATCGTCAATAACGCCTCGAACATCCTGTCGACGGATTCGATTTATCATTTGATCTATCCCCGGTTAAATCTGACCGATAACATTCGACTCGTTCACCGATAAATCACCGTGCAATCGTTCCCCGTGTCTCGATCCCTTTTTCCACGCTACGATCGATGGAGATCGGTGAAAAATCCGATAACGCACGCAGTTTCTTCCGTTTGATTAAGTGACTTTGACACCGAGGAGGCACGTTTGCACGTTATTTCTCATTGAATTCGTCTTCGTTAAGATGGAATCGAGACAATCGTGTTCTCGAAAAATAACGAAACTTGAATAGAAATTTGCTTTTTTACGTACGTAATAATATTCTCAAGTTTCCATTCTCGATGTGATGTGAACGGAAAGCGCGAATTTTTGATATTCCACGAATTTTGAATATTGTAAACGAAGAAGATTTCTGAAAATTGATATTAATGTTGACGTATATATCTTTACGATATCATATTGTTACACGACCCATTCCTAGCATGTAGCATGTAATGCCACAATCGAAGTTCCAATCAACGTCCGTAAATTCCTCGAGCTTCGATCGAGACACCTGGCCAACGATCGTACCAGCTTTATCGCAAGTATTCGCGAAATTAACCTGACCTGATTCACGTAGGACGGGATTTCGGGCGTCCATTGAAGCGTGGATAAGTTATACGCTTGGAAACTTCATCATTTCCCCGGGACGTAAACAGGAATAATTTCGCTTGGATCCCGATCTTATCGATCGCTTTTTCACGGCCAAGATTTATCGGATCGCCTCTCCAGGAATTCAATTTTACTCTTATCCCATCGTGTCGTGTCGTGTCGTGTCATGTTGTGTCGTGTCGTTCGTTAAGACAAGTCACCGATTTTTTCCCCCTTCTCTCCTTATCCGATCGATAACGTTGTATCCTAATTCCCGCTTATGGAAGAATGAAACAAGAAAATGAGAAGGAAACGCGGAAAAACGCGTACGGGGATGAGTAAGACGGAGAAATGATACACGGTTACCGTTGCTTTTAACCGATGCTCGGCCGAGATTAGGCTAATGCGCCAGCTCGCGATAATTATAATGCGGGACTGGCAAGAAAAAGAAAAAGAGGCAACTCTTTCGTATCTTTCGTATCGATGAATTTAATATAATAATTCGAGAGAGTTGCTCGAACAGATCGATCAGATCGGATAGAAAAAAAGGAGCGATAGTATAGTTTGGTATAAACGAAAAAGGAATTTGTAAATGTAGTTACACAACAAATCTAATCATGAACACCATGCTCGAGCATGGTGTAGTTTGTAATCGAGAAATCTTAATCGTTTATTTACCTCGAAAAATATTAAATTCCATCGATACCCTCGTTTCAATTATCAAGAATTTTTCTTCACAATGTGTTCGCCACGAACTCTCGTTGTATCCATTTAACATTTTTCCACGTGGTTTCTTTCGGATCTCTTCGATCGTTTGATCTTCAGAACTCAGAATTTGATCGAGCGACAATTTCGTCTTATCCATATGAAATCTAAGATCTCTTCCATTACGACGTTATTAACCATCGTCATTAGCCTTGTCTGGAAATCTATCGAAAATGAGAGGTGAATAAAAAGCCGGGGATAAAAGAAAACGTAAAAAGTAAACAAGGATCGCTGTCAATGGATACCGCCGTGTGTTCAAGGAAGAAACGGAATTGCCTGCATTTCCCGTGTCACTCGATTTCTACTCATTTTGCAAAGAGGAGGCAAATCAACGTCTTCCTGCTTCTGTACACACACGCGTTGCTTCGTGCACGCGCCCTTCTCCATTGTGAGATTCATCATGGACGATGGTTTCTTTGCGCTGGTAAAATGCTGCTCTACATGTTCAGCCTACTGATCTTCGAGCAATTGGTTGGAACGATTCGCGGAATGGCTTCGAATCGTGTCGGTTCTCCTTGAAAGAATGTCTGGTAATTGTTTCGCCATGATTTCTTTCTTTTATCCGGAGGATGTGCGTTTTTGCGGCAGGCCAAGCGAATGGGCTTCCCTCCACCTGGATAAAATTCTGCGAGAATTCTGGTATCTCGAACCGATATCTCGATATGATATCTCTTGGATCATGCGCGTAACATGAGGTACAGCTCGTGGAATAATAAAAAAAAAGAAAAGAAAAGAAAAGCATCGTTAATCGTTCAACTGTTTAACATCGCACATGGATTATGGTAAGAATAGCGATCGTTATCCTCGATATAAAATTCGCAACTTTTGATCGACCAAGCGCGTCGATCGACCTTAATTATGCTAAGAATCCAACACGTGAATTAAATTTTAATCGAGCGAAAGAATCAACAGGAGGAATCAACTGTTTTTGCCGCGAAACGATACGATTTCATTTCGCAATAGCAGCGACTCGTCATCTTTAACCTCGCTTAAAACTTCTGAAAGAAAAAAAAAAAAAAATAAGGAAACCGAGGCAAGGTAAATCGATACTCTTCCCTCGATTTGCTTTTTTTTCTGCTCCATCCTTATCGCTCAATTTCACGATTTAGAAAAGAATATTATTGAACGGGGAAGAAGAATTCCATTCAAAATTCATTCGTTCGATTCTCGAACTCGAGAAAAATCGTACAATCCATCGCGAAGGATTAACAGTTGCATCGCGGAAAAAGATATTTTCTGGGATATCGAACGCGTCCAGAAATAGACCGTGGACGATTCGTAGGATAATTGCGGGCATCGATCGGTCGAGCCAGCTACTTCCAACTACTCCCGATATTCGAAGAATTTGCGTCTAACGACCCCTCTCTCTCCTCCCCGGCCATCTGAATTCCGGGCCTCGATAAATCGTCGGTGAAGACGAGCGCGGAAGAGAATGTTCGGTCACGCGTGGTTGCGGCCCTTTCAGGTCCGATCTCTTTCTCGGTGAAGGAGATCGCTGAATCGGCATTAACCCTCGATTTACATGTTACATAAATTACGCAGGATTAGAACCGTGTTCCGAACAGTTATCTTTCAAGAGGTACGAATCGAGTTTCGTCGGCGCGTAAATGATACCGAGATGAAGGGGAGCGTGCGATTATCCGGAGGCGTTTAGAAGCTCGGATACCAAGGCTTGAGACTTCTGTCGGGTAGAGCGATCCGGGTTGGTTTCGATTGTTTTGCAACGTTGGGAAGGAAGTAGGTGTGCGATTAAGAGGATTAGAGGCCGCGTTGATTAGACGTTTTAACACGGAGGTGGGGCAGATGACGAGATATTCTCGGGTTTCGTACTTTTTACCGTTAGAGAAGCAACGATCCGAACGATACTTTGCGTATTTTATACGTGTCGATTGAGAGGGATCGAAGACGGTGTTGGGTGGAAATATTCGAGTTTGAAAATAAGAATTGAAAGAAAGTAGAATTTTAATTCAATTAATAAGTGATAAAAATATTTGCCATTGAAAATAGATATTAGGGAGGTAAGAGAATTGTTTGCGATCTTGCCTCGAGTTAAAGAATCACGTCGAATCACTATATTGATTATTATATTACGAAATATTATGTCTGTACGATCGAATATTATATGGTATTATCGTATATCCGGTTTGAGTAATCGAATCGATTTCATCGGATAATTACCAGTAACCAACTCCTCTCGATACTCTTTCAAAACTTGCCCATTCGTAATCAATGCTTCATGCTCGAGCAACAACGATCAACCAATTCCTCCCCGCGGATCGATCATTCTAAATGAAACTCGAAAATCGATTATTACACATCAACTAGAAGCTAACTCTTGGAAAATTCTATCGAAGATGAAGTTTATCTCCAGATCCTTATAATTCTTAATCCCATGAAAATTTACAATGAATCTATTTTTTGAAAAGCATTAACACACACGGACGTACAAATGTAAAACACAAATTCTTACGAATTTCTCTATGGGATAACTTTGGATGATTGATTCTGAAAGAATTAGATATTCCACGAACATCGATATAAAGATCATTTATATATTTCACATATTTGAAAGAAGGTTAGCGGAAATGCGAGGGGGAAAAAATGGCGTAAGAAACGATCGGGCGCTTCTTCCTGGAAATTCATTTAATAAATCAACAACGGTGAATCGGCCGCGGATACGGGCGCACGTCGCCCAATCATTATCGGTTCATTAACTTCTTCTCGCCAGCCCGCCGCGATTAGCCGCGCGACGGTATCACGCGCGAGGAAATATAAAGTTTTTCACCGCGTCGCGAACAGTTTCGAGCGTGGATTTCTTGTTACCGGTATAATAGCTTCGTCTGAAATCGTAAAGATGCGTTTCCCGTTCCAACATCGTTTCCCCGTTGCTTTTTCGCACTCTATCCCTTCCCCTCCAACGCCTATATCACTCGAATATGATTACCACCGCTAACAGGATCGTCCAATTTATTCGCGTGTTTTCGAGATATCGGTGACACTTAACGGCAAACTTTTCCAATTTAATTCTATGTTTGGAATCCGTAAAGAAGCGGGAAATAAATGAATAGTGTTTCCCAAATTCATTCTTTTAAATATTAACTTTTGATTCTCTTGTATTTCTGTATAAGGCGGGAAAAATTTTAAAAATCACTATTCTCTTGCGGTATTAATAAATAGTATAATTAATAAATAGTGGATATAATAGTGGTCGGGAAATAAATTGATTTCTTGAAAAATTTCCGTTGCTTTCTCCGTCGAAGATCGAAAACGATTCGTAGATTGAGAATCACTGGATTATATACAGTTGTGTACATTCGTCCTTTTTAATCTGTTAGATATTTTCCAAATAGCCGGCGATATTATCCGTTGCGCAAGTTTCGTAGATTGTAAAAATGTCTAATAATAAAATTATTTTCAAAGAATTAAAGCTTGGAAAAGTTTTTAATACCAACGATTGTTAACGATTCGACTCGATGATATCTTTATTCCTTTCGTTTGTTCGCGCAAATTTTTCTTTATGTAGAGCATATCGTGTAAGAGAGAACGAAATATAAAAGTCGGATAAGCGAAATTTGCGTGCTCGTGCGTGTCGTGGCACGTAGCGGTGATCGAGGCACTTTTTACCGGATAAAAGAAAAAAAAAAAAAAAAAAAACAGCAATCAGGAAGAGAGGAATAGGAACGTGTGACACGTTGCATTGGTCGTTCGTTTGTTGACAGGTAAAATGAGATAAAAAGCGAGAAGATGAAAATTTTACACCAGGAAGTATTTCATTATGAAAAATTGTACCGATTTATCCTAACGAGTATAAAAGATCTAACGATTTCTCGGTACGTTGAACGTCAAATTAATGATGAACCGATTATTTACGGAATACACGGTTACCAAAGAAAGAAGATAACCGTGAACCAGTTAGATTTAAAGATAATCACGAGTCTTATACCATGTAGAGATACAAAAAGAAATCTATAAATAAATTGCCAAGCAAACTCTCCAGAGTTTTACTCTCAAATATATTCACATTCTATCAAATAGAAATGCAACATCATCTCTTCGTCTCCTCTATTCACCTCGCCGAGATGAAAATTTCTATATACTCTATGTATTGCTCTCCTATTTCGCAACTTTTAATCCTAGCCAATCAAAATATTAGAAACCAGTATATTATTGCCTCGAATAAAAATATAATAGTATCTTGATCCGGTTGTCACGCTAATGTCCAAACTAAAATTGTATTAAATTATCATTATCTCGAAAGAATATTCGTCGCCTATTGAATTCTTCGAGAGATAAAAGGAAGGATCCTGTCGGTGAACGTGCTGCCCTGGGAAATAGGACAGAGCCACGTTACTTCGGTTATCTCATTTCGCATGGTTAAGCTATCTGCTCGCCTTTTTCCTACCCCCTCCACTCCCCTTTCCTTTTTCCACAGGCCGCGAGGATCGGATATTATAACTGTTTATTTTAATCTACATCATCGGCATCTACGCAACGATAAATCTCGTTGGACGTCCATACCCACCATCCTATACCATCCTCTTCTTTCTCTTTATTCGTCTGTTACACATCTTCGTCTCCTTTTTCATCATCTCGCTCTTTCTTTCTTTCACCCTAAGTCTAAATACCTCTTCTGAGCGTAATTTGCCGGCGGTTGTGTGTAAGTACTTTCGTTTCGTTGCCTGTGTTACACAGGAAGCTGGCCGTCCGAACAATGCACGTCTGTATCTACTCGGCGATCGCGAGATCGGCCGACGATTCGCCACGCGAAATAACCATTAATAACGAATCCCCAACCGGATGATTTTGGCCCCAACTCTTCATCTCCTTTTCCATGTGCCATTTCGCAAATGAATTGCCACCTTCATTGTTTCGTCGATCCACACAGGTGGTAACTGGCTTCCAGTTAATAAATCTCTCGTTCGCATCGCAACTTCTGTTTCGAGATAAGAGATCGAAATACCTAATGGTTTGTACGTGATAGATTTCTGAATAACGAGACACCCTTGATCCTGCGAATTCTTCTTCTTGCACGAGAGTAAAAAAAAAAAAGTTAGCAAGTTTCGCAAAAGAGACTAATTCTTCGATTATTTTTCATATATAATCATTCAATAGTGTAACAAGATAATATCGATGTATGTATGTAACGTAATTAAGTAACTTGTAATTTTTCTTGAAGTGATCTATCCCATCCCAGAAGATACTTTTTAATATTTAATCCTGAAATCCTACCATCTCAAAATGTAACAACTAATTATGCAAATTTCAACGTTGATCTGATAAGAATCCCGTACTCTTAACAAATTCTTTTTAACTCTTCGTTTAATAAACGCGATATTCCCATCGAGCCGTTCGATTTGATATCGAGTCTCGATGAGTTGAAACCGAACCAGTCGAGCAAATCGTAAACAGCCTCATAAGACTCCTCCAGTTTCTCGACGATTACGAGGAGTTCTGTTCTCCGAGAAGCTCTCCGCCAGAATTCCAATTGACACGGCTATCCTCGCCACGTTTCGAACAAGCAGGTATCAATTTTCCTCGAAACTGAGTTCCTCGGGAGTTTCGTTTTGTTCGAACCGTGCGGGAAGGAACCGTATCCTGCTCGCTCGAATCGATCATACCGTCGCCCATACCGTTAGAAGCGTGCCTTTTCCTCCATGACTGCGCACCTGCGATCGATCCTTTAACGCGAAATCCCCATCCATAACATTTGAATCCCAATCATAACCTTCTATTTTCCGCTCTCTTCTCCTTTCTTAATGGATCGCTTACCGTTTCTTATCAGAGATATCGCGCGTTCGATATTTAACACGACTCGAAATTCCTATTGTTCTCGTAATTTTTGCGAAAAACGATTTGAAATTGCTACTGTTGCGATGATTTTTTAAAATGCGTAATTGATTTTGGTTAAGCGAATGATTTTCTAGTGGAAGTTTATCGAATACTCGATATAGAAATAATGCACACAAAATTCTAACAGTTAATCGTGAAATTTCGTTTGTTCGAATCTATTACTAGCTACTTAAGCGAATCATGATGAACTTATTGCAAACGCTAATGCTTTCCACGATCATTCAATCGCAAAAAAAAAAAAAATCGAAGAATAAAAATTTAGGTTCCATCAAGACTACTCGCACACATAACGTTATGCCAATAAAATGATTAACACGTCTAAATTAGCACAGTTTCGAGTCATCCTTTAGCCACGATCGAGGGAGAAGAAACGTATTACCGGTAATAAAGGCGAGTAATGTTATTTGACCCGCAGTTACTTCAAGTGTTCACCGATTTAAAACTCGTAAAGGCAGTTTTCGAAGGATAGTAAGCCAAACTAAGGAAAATTGGATGGAGAATGGAAATTATTTTCCAGATGGAAAAAACGAATGAATTAGAGAATTTATTGCCGAGTAATAAATTATTTCTCCAGCACGTGGTTGAATCGCTCGATACGGTAAACGAACATTAATCTGAAAGTAACGCGTGCACTTGTATCGATCGATGTTAACGATTCATAGGACGCGATCTAGATTGTCGATTCGAAAACAAAGATTCTTGCGACGATTGTTTGCTTCGAGAGATCTTATTATTGCAATGATGGATTAATTCGAGTAATAAGCTAAAAAAGAAAATTCCTGCCAATTTGAGAGAGTATCGAACGAGAAGAAGAAAAATACATCATGATTGAATATCGCGAGTAGAAGGGCAATGGATCGAACAATCCTTCCGAGAACAAAAAGTCGGATAAATAATAGAAAGAAAAAGAAGTTCAGATGTAGCCGCTCGTTGATTAATTAATCAGCTGATTGATTAATAGAAACCGCGGCGAAACGATAGATCACAAAAGAGGGTTCATCGCACTTTACAGCGGCGTTTGGAAAACAACAAAGTGCATGAAAATTACGGAAAAATCGAAGCGCGCGTTAATCACTCGTTTGATTAATAGATTCGTGTCGAATGGTACGAAAAGCCTAGCCTCGAGTTTATGCGCGATATCATCTTTCATATTCGCAACTCGTGTTATTATCGAGCAAGGTGAAAAATACCAGCTCGTTTCTCAGGACTTTGATGAAACGGCAAATTGAATTTACGAGAGGAATTGGCAACAAACGTACCGATCCTCGGACAAAGAAAAAGAGAATATACGAGAAGAAGAAGCAAATGGAAAGATGTTCGACGATTTTCGAACGAGTTATTTCTCGCGTCATTTCAATAAGCTTCTCCTTTGCTCGACCATCCTACCTTTACAACTGAGACACGTCCAATCGTCGAGGGAACGAAGAAAGAAGCAAGATCGAGGAACACGGCCAATTTGCGAATCAGTTCTCCATAAAATTGCTCGAGTTCTCGGTGTGTGTCTTTGTGTCAGAAAATCTGGAACGAGGAAACACCTCAAGGCTTGGATTCCGCTTGGAAGAAGAGGAGAAAGAAACACGGCTAATCAATTGGCAAATTGTTGCCCGTTACTCGAGTCGACCACGTCGAAACGATTCTCTCGAACTTCGACTGTTATCCACCTTTCGTTCCCTTTGCAACTGTGTTGGACAAGACGAGACTCCCTCGAGGCTATATCCAGCAAGATTAATCGAAACGGGTACGACACTCGATTCCCTGGAACGGCGCGTCGTTTTCCAAGAGGCAGGCCGCCACCGTGGTGTTGGAAACGATCGATGGAACGTTGCCAATTATTGGATTCTCAAGGATCGGGTTCGTTGATCGTGGCAGGAAACTAGGCGAATCTACAAGGAGAATCGACCTAAAGTCCACTTCGTCGGCCGATTGTAAAGGTTCATGGTTCGGTCGATTTGCTGAATGCTTTATCGACCGGTTGAGAGCTTCTGGTATTTCGTTTGAAGAGCTCTTGATCGTCGAGATGTTGGGATGATTGAGAGGTGTACGTAAGCGGTGATACGTTTCGACGAATTGGATCGATGTTCATCTTGCTTGAACAAATTTATGATCAAATATATGAATTTCGTTTAACAAAAGTTTTAACAAAATATATTAAAAATAAATAAAGCAAGATTGGATATTTGGAAAATTAGAATACTTTTTTAAGATATTTTTGTGTTAATTAATATTATTACTTCAATTAAAATTTAAAACTAATTTCAATTAAATTTGTTTCGACTTACGTTTGCTCGCAACGATGGTAACGCGCAGAATGAATCGAAACGTAGAATGATATAAACAGTAGCGAGCGATATAATATGTAAACAGTTTCGACGATTCTAGTTCTTCGAATCGTCGAAAGTTATATTGTTTTTCGCCCAAAGAGGTTCCACGAAATATTTACATTATTCAATGTGATATAACACTTCTTTCTTCCGTCGTATTAATTTCCTCAAATGTTATACCATCGTTAAATTTTATTTAAAATTAATTTAATATTAAATAAATTCTATTTAATAATTAATAATATTTAAAAATTGTTTAATCAAATTAATAATAATTTTCTGAAATTCCATTTTACGACTCTTTGAACAAAATTAATTATCGTTTATCGGGATATAAAATCGTCTTACGGTAAAATCTGAAATGCAAAGACAGTTTAATTAGAATGATACGGATAAAAATCGTTACTAAATTCTAATTACTGTGTAATCGATCGATCGATCGATCGATAAATAATTTTAATTTATGCCCACGAAACAATCTGAAGATTCCTTTTCGATGATAATCGATGATTGAAATCTCGTTTACACACTGTATTTAATTATTTTTTTTTTCTTCTCCCCCGTTATTATTTTACCGTGTAAAGATAGAAAATCGCAAGATTGACTATTATTTTCTAAAAGTTGAGATAAGATTACACGAATCAGTGTGTACGATGATTACAACGTATAAATAGAAACTATGTATCGTCACCGATATTTTAAGAACATCGAAGCTGAAATGCTACCGGACGTTTCGCAAACCGGTCCCCATTTCAAGTTTCTCAAAGGAATTAATTAAACACCTGTCGTTTGATAACTTATTTTAAAAAAAAAAGAAAAAGACTAATTATAAACAGATACTGGAACACGTTCGATGGTATTTTAAGAATACCAAAAATGGTACCGGATGTTTCACGACCAAGTCCCCATTCTAAAGTCCCCTCGAATCATCTAATTACTCGCCGATTGTTGATCTTATTGTGGAATTATACCGCTACACCGGGAAACCTGCTCCGGTAACAGTTCTCCTTCGAGGAAATTGCACGTTAAAGGAACGTCGATACGCGTGTATATTTATTAGACACGGGACATAAATTTCCCTTAAGACCTTTGGTCTCGAAGGCAAATGATGATGAATTACCGTGACCGAGAAAAGGCAATTTCCTTTGCAAGAGGATCGGCAATGATCTCGTGGAGAAAAGGCGTAGAACAAGCACCGTTCGTTTAACGTTTGTTCGAGACTTGGAGAGGAAAATCCGCTAAATTAATCATCGCTTGGTCACCGACTTGGCCCAATTCTTCGCATCGCGATAATGTCATACTAAAAATTAATCGGTGTATTATTCGCGATAAGAAGGCGAGGCTAGCTTCGTTCCGATGTTAGATCAACTACGATCGTATCGCACCTCGTCGATTGGATGGAAAGGGATTAAACTCATAACTTGTGGTATACAGAGTGTTCTACAATGCATTTGGAGAGAAGAGAACGGTATTGATAACGTTTCCTTCAATTTTCATTTGTTGATCCTTTATAAATAATTATAAACTATTCGATTAACAGATGCAGCTTATTATCTGCAAATTTGTCTCCTTAAGTATAAGTAGATTCAACAACACTATTTTAAAGCATCTGAAAAGACTTTGATCTCTGAATCTTAGCCTAAATTTTATGACAAGATTAGTCAGCATATTGATACAAGAGGTACCATCCGAATATAAAGGATGGAGATGCATCTTGTCCCCATTACACTGAAAGCCGACTCCATCGTAAAGAATCTCTCTAACATTATTCATCCTGTATCCTCGTATTTTATTTTTATTTTAGATACGATTCGTTAAAAGTGTTAAAAACACATTTTGTCATGTCTCGTCATAACACGCCATATAAATCGAATATCAATGAATTTTCCCAGAATCGTATCTTTGATTCTAAATTCAACGACGATTAATTATTCGTATCGCCGTTTCGATGCACGTCGTTTTATTTTGCACGAGATATACCCTGTATCTAGAACTCGGTTGCCGGGTATCGATGAATTTTTCCACGGGAACCTTTGTGGTCGTATTTTTTGATGCAGCAACGGGTGCAGTAGGATGTCTGATGAGACACTGGGACTGGTCGTAACGCGATCCTCGTAACCGCGGGCTAGGATAACTAGGTAACGGGTAGCACACAGCCGCTAAACGCGCTCGTCCTCTTACACTGCATCCTGAAACCTTCACCGAGTATTCAGGATACACTGCGTGTCCGCTACCGGTTGTTATAGCGGGACAACATTACGGGGCGGCTTCCATCGCATCGAAATTCCAATCTGTTGCGTCGTATTCAACGAGAGAGGGGGAGAGGGGGAGGGAAAAAAGGAAAAGAAGAAGGATAGGCGGATTATTTTCGTTAATTAATCGGATTAACAGTATCCAAAGCGGTTGACAACTCGTCACTTGGTGGACGTGGCCTCGTCCAGTTGCTTTTGTTCGATCCTCGAGTTCGATGGCTTCTGGAGCGGCTTTTCAAGGCCAAGGAGGTCTCGTCCATTCAAACGATCTTTCTTGGCTAAATAAATAACCGTGCATCCTGTGATACATTTCGCCGAAACAATTAACGACGTCCACCTTGTTAATTACTCGGGGAAGCCTCTGTGCATTCAGATGAGAGAAACGGGGCTTGGTCTTTTTATGAGGTGTTTACGACTTCGTTTTAGTGATATTTAGGTGAATCTGTTAATAAATATGAATTGGTTATTGAATTGACTTATAATTATTAATAAATTTGCGACGTAATAAGAATAACATTTCGTGTGTTCAATAATTATAAAAAATCATTCCGATACTTGATCAGCAAAAAGTATCTCATCCGATTCCACTTATACCTGAACACTTGTTCGTTTTAATTTCCAGCAAGATAGTTTAGATTAAGATATTTGGATTGAGCAAGTTGATCTGTAAGTGTTATCAAAATTTATATCGGATAAGGATTACAATTTCTTCGTTTATAATTTTTTCCTCCAAATTCGACATCCAGTATGCTATATTCGAAAGATAAACTTACAATATCTATACCACGAATCGACTTACAATGATATTATTCAAGAGTTCAAAGCAAAATCTACGTCATTAAACAGCTAACTCTTAGAAATCTCTTAGACACGATTCAGACGCGCATCCACTCGATCTAACCCCAAGAGCCTTTCAGTTATACACTCGTTCTGTCGCGTGTACCCTCTCGAGCAGAAGCGGATCCATCGTCAGAAATCGCGCGCGTTAACGCGTTTTTCACTTAACGAACCGTTACTGTGCGAGCGCCTCTTAATCAAAGGACTGCATTCTTGTCCATCTCTATGCCAGAAGGTTGTAAATCCACAGGAGAAGAGGATCTCTTATTCTGACGATCAAACAGATCGAACCTCTCTCGCAACAAGTGATCAAGGCGACGAGAGACATGTTGTTACGGTAATACACGATTTCTGCTCGGTTACCATGACTTCTTCCTGGCCACTTATGAGAAAACGCATGATAGGAAAAAATAGTTTGTCCCTATGCAATGTTCGTGCGTGCCATTTCGACGTTATTAGATTTGTATGATTGGTAAACGAGTGAGCGTGTATGATAGCGTGAGAAATTTTTTTATAAGAAAAATTGATTATGAATATGAAGATTTCCTGAAATATATAGGGTTTCCTATTGTGGAGCTGAGAATTTTGGGGGGGGGGGGTAGAATTGGAATTGAAAGAAATATTCTTGAAGAAAAATCATTCGGATCAAAAATTATCAAAAATGTTTTATGAATGTATTTCAGAAAGGTTCGGAATAGAATATAAAAATATCAAAGAATTCCGTATTCCTAATACTCGATAAAGATCTTAAAGATGAGACTAATAAAGTTGTCTCCTGAAATGAAGATTCAATCGAAGTTGGTATATACATAGCGTGCACGTCAATGGTAATGATCGGTGACGTGGAACGAAGAAGCTATGTAAATTCAGCTCGAGTGAAATTAAAGAATCGATCGAGAAAAATAGGGCAACGACAATGATATTCGTCGTTTCCATTTTACCGACAAATTCTAAGAGCAAGTTGGAAATATATATAACAGTAAAAGTGGATTATAAACGTTGTTGTTCCATCTTGATAACCATTTTATGCAAAACGGCCATCGTCGAATTCTTATTACCGCAAGAACGATTTTTTTTTTTTTTTTTTTTTTTTTTTCGTATACGAAACGAGACGAGAGTTTAAACAACGAAGTGGTTGATGGAAATTGCACGATAAGAAGATAGATGGAAACTACACGAGGTAATCGAAGGTCAGTCAAATAGATGCCAATCGCGTAGAAAATTGCGAATACTCTCAGGAATCCTTTCATTCGTCGGTTTTATTTTTACTTCGATACCTTGTTCTATTATGCTCTATCGTTGAAAACACTTGAAGCGTTTGAAGCGCCGCCATACATTTCTAAGTATATAAATGAAAGGAAATCGCTTTTCGAATGTTAGATAACACGTTGGCAAATAATAATATTAGCAATGGGTCATTATTAGTATTCGTCAAAGTGGATCTTTATTCTTGAGAAATCTGGATTTCAAGTTGAATCTCTCTTTTGATTCCAAAATTCTTACTCGGTATCGCGATATTTCGATATTTTTTTCTTTTCTTTCATTCATCATTTTCGCATTATATATAAGTGATTATTAGAATTATTTCACAAACAATTTTGCCATTTACATACACCTATGAAATAAGATATGAAATTTAATACCTGATAACCTGGTTTCTCTGGAGGAGATCTAGAGAAGTCGCCATAAAGACCACACTTAAGACCAATCTAAAATCTGAAAACAAAATCGGTAAGTATACGTATTACGTCTAATACCAAAGATTTAGCTTCTGAAAAAAATCTCTCTGAATACATAGGAAGTATAAAATTGACCGCGCTATCGGTCCTCGAGATCTTCTTCCTTTTTCACCGATTTTCTCCACACAGAATCTCGTTCCGGGACACCGCTTAGCGGTCTTAAACAAGCAACAGAAACACGTTGTATCGATGGAAACGCGAACAAAAAGCTCCTCGAGAACGCATATTTTATCAGGCTCATTTAACCGGCCTTAAATTTTCGAACACGACCGATTTACTTTCCTTTCTCGAGCTCGAACCTTCGATTAGAGAGATTACGTGTGCAAAAGTCGAGGAGGAAGAGGACGATGACGAAGGAGGATGACGGAAGGATGAGGAGAAAGATGAGGGAGGGCGAGAGAGAGATGCACGAAAGAAGAAGACACGGAAGGAGGGGACAAAAGAAGAAATGCATATTTACTTGGTCGCATGACCGACCAAGAAATTTAATCCCGAGCGATCGACCGCAACGACGAGGAAACGAGGCGACGCGGAAGAACAATGGCCCCGTCGTCGTTCGTGTAACGTCCTCATCCTCCGCTTGTCGTGGCTCTGCACACGCTCTGGAATTCCATCGAGGAAACGTCGAGAGGCGGCTTCTCTCTCTCTCTCTCTCTCTCTCCTCGTGCCCTCTTCCCTCCTCGTTGGAAAAGCATGGCGAAGAAAGCAATCGACGCGTTACACACGTGACGTAACGGACACGTGCTCGAGCCGCCTCTCGCGATCGTTTCCGCCGCGTGGATATAGCAGCCTAGTGTTTCCCAACCTGTACATCTCAAAGAATATTTTTTTGTCTGAAATTAATTATGCAGAAAATTTTGTAATGAAAATTTTCAATGTTTGTGTCGGTTCAATCTATGGATTTATGGATTTGCGAACGAAAGTAGCAATCGTGAAATATTTCCACGAATATTTTTATTTAATATTGTGTGGTATCAGTAGTATAATTTTGTAATGAAAATTTCCAAGATTTATCGTTATTTCTGATAATTGTCAACTTGTGGAACTACGAGTATTTGATAATATGTATTAAGTATATCTGCAAATATATAGGTTTTTAATAACGTGTGATTATTACGAGTAAAATATTGTATTTATTTTATATAAACCTATAAAATGGTACTTTTTGTGTAATATATGAGAAAGATTGGAGATTATTTATTTATTATAAAACAAAGTCAAGAAAACGTTTGAGAAACACTGTATTGTACAGTTTTCCTTTTCCTCTTCATCCCCTTCACGGACAAGACTCTTAAAAGAATTCCTCGTGGAGTGCAGTTTCCCATTTAATTGCTCCGTTAACGTGATAAGAAATATCTAAGAAATATGTGTAATTTACATAGCAAACATCAATCTTTCTTTTTTTTTTTAGTAATTATGAGAATGACTTGTTGTTACAATTTAGTCCGACGTATAAAATAAATTAAGTTTGTTGTCGTTTTACTTCGTCGATCAGGAATTTATAGCTCGTTCGAATCTGTTACATCGTCCTTGTAATACTTTTATTTAATTATCGTTTACAATGATTCATACGCAGTTTACAGATAACGGGATTCATACTATGTATATATTACTTATATTAGCTATGAATAATATTTATTAAAATCGTAATACGTTTCTCTAAATAATAATAAATAGATTTCCAACGACTTTTTGAAATTATTAAATACTCTCATTCGATTTCTCTATTGCCAATTAATTCGAATCTCTTGTCACTGCTGTAACGAATCAATAGAGACGAATGTAATATTCTATTATCGTTCAAATAATCATTAAGACATCAATGTTAAATCTCCTATAAAATCTATACCGAACTTCCTCCTCGTTTAACTTGCAAAACCTATAAACAGTATCCTATCAAAGATTTCACAACTGAAATATGCGCGTAGCATGACTCGTCTCATTAGCCGCTCATTAGCGATCGGCCGATTTTGCGCCAATAAAATCGTTCGTGATAAACGATTATTACGTCGCGTATAATCGGGATCTTGTTTAACCACGCCACAGGCGGTGCAAAGCAAGAAACACCGTGGAACAAAGGAATCCAACGGGCCACAAGAAGCGCAACAGTGTGCAACAAATCGTCTCGCAATCATCCCCCTCGAACTTGCACGAAATCTAAACCTAAATCTTTTCTTCGGCCCGTTTTTTCGTTCCAGAAGCTCCCCATTCGTTGCTCGTGTGACATTTACAACCAAACTCGTTATTTATTACTTCGTTACTATTACTTGTTTATTGTTACAGGCGCAAGATTTAATGGGACGTAATGACGACATTATTTATCTATATCTATTTATTTGCGCTTCGCCCTTCTCTTTTTCTCTCTTTCTTCGTCTATTGAGTTCGAAATGGGAGAATAGGTTGCATAAATCAACCCCTAGCAACGAGAGTTAACCGATGTATCGTAAAATCATTTATACGCCCCTCCTTCGAGGGGTTAAAATGCAACCTTGCATCGATCGTTACTGCACCCGTTTTACATGCTGCCAGGCAAACGTGTGGGAATCGATGACGCTTAATTGACAGACTTCATCCGCGATGAATCAGTCTTGTTAGGGTATATATATCTAGGTTTCGATCGATAATTCTTAAACAGGAAGACAGAGGAATTTTGCACGGTTCGATGGCGCATAAGTAACGATGCTCGTGTCCACGGAAGTATCAGTTATCGAGGGTAGAAGAATAAAAGTCAGGTCTTGTGGAGCCAAAGGCACTGTGATCGTTATTGGCACAATATAACTTTATCAAATACCATTTATCAGAGGCGTACACTTGATTCTCTCGCGTAGAAAAAGGAAATCGGTGACGGCGTTCAGTCGATTTAATAATCTGCCGCATTCCATAAACGCGAAAAAACATGGTAACAAACCCCGTGCCATTTTTCCAATCAAATGCCACTCCAATTTTAACGCATCTCGAGGATAAGATTCATAAATCACCGTCACGGACGAAACCGGGAATAACTCGATTCATTCGATTTCCATTATCGTTCCTTCGAACGAATCCAATGCCTCGGAAAAATCATCTTCGAGGATCGTTTATTCATCTTCTCCTCCTGTTTGTCTATTTCTCGAATGAGTATACATCTACAGGGTGTCTCGCTGTAAGTATTTACTACCTGAATCCTCTTTCACAATCGAGATAAATTAAAAAGTTTTACAACAACATACAATAGACAAATTTAATAAGAGCTGCGACTAACATTATTATAAAATCTACTTGATAACAACGTATAATATACTTGACTAATACGATGTAATTACTTCGATAAAACTGTGCAACCTACAACTTTCGTAAGAAATATTTTTTACAAAAATCTGAATAACGCACTCGATAATGTGATATAATAAATTTGAGATGACGAGTTAGAGGCGAAACACACTGTACGTACATCCACGGAAGATAGATGCGCGGAAGGCGGCAGTGAGAGATTGTATTTCGCGAATTCAATCTTCGTTTTCGCTGTGGGCGCGATTTTCAGTTCATGAATAATCGGCGCGAAGCACACACGACCGGGCGCCATAATGAGAGAATAAGCGAGGACATTTACTCGGGGCGCCACATGGAACGGGACCGTTATCCTCGCTTCCACGCTTCACTCTTTTCCTTTTTTTTATTTTTTTACTTTTTTTTTTATTTATTTTTCTCGGTCCACGACCTGGTGAATTTCGAATTTTCCACCGGTTTCCACCGACACCGGTGCCCCGGCAATTATTGCGGTAAATGCAGGATGAAGGATCGGAGGAACGACTGTATTAACGATGAATGATTGATGGAGATTTTGCGAAGGAGTTAAACTCGGTTCGAAGGGATAAAAACGGGGATAGAGTGAATGGAAGAAACGTGATACTTACGGCCGTTGGAAGTTCTTACAAAGAGCTTACCGTCGAACAAAGAAATATAGAGAATAATAATAGAACTACTTATTTTGCATTGCCTTTACGGTTTAACTTTTAATGCTCAACTTTGGAAGTATGAAAACTAATCTCGTGGCACAGTGTTTCTCAATCCGTGACTCGTTTTAAAGAGGACGCGAAGATTATTTTTTCTTTTTTGCGATTGTTCGCCCGGAAAAACGTGTAATGTGGTTTATCCGAGAGTATAATTAATTGTGTTACGGTCCATTGCGGTCAAATTCATTGAAGAAAAATCTCTTTTAAAATTTAGAAAATCCCTCGTAGTTGTATAAATTCTCCGTTCCACCCCAATACTCTTACGCGAGTAAACGTTTGCTCGTTCCATTTCGAGCAAATAAACACGTCACAGTCGATCGAACGTGTAATCTCTGACGCTATCGGAACAGCTTCGATATATCTGGATGATGGACGACGATTTACATCAGCCTGATCATCTCCTATTATCAAATTTTTTTACACACATTTTCATGATATTCCAACATCGCACTATCTCTTTAAAAGTAATCCAAATAAAAATACATAAAAAAAAAAAAAAAAAAAGAAATCGTCGACCGTTAGAATTCTCTTATCAATCATTGTACCATTATTAACATTTTATTATTCTTTTAAAACACGTTTATTAAAACGCGCGAACGGATTATTTATAAATGTAGCGCGTTCGATTAATATTCTTTAATTACTTAGCGAACGAAAGTACGAAAGGATTTACGTGAACAACGATCCTATCGGAGAAAGAGAAACGAAAGCAAGCTCGTTATTACACGAGACAACGATTTGGCTTCATTGTGTCGTTTCGTATCGAAGTAGCCGCGTTAAATCAGGATTTTAACAGCGTTTTAACGGTGCGTCCGTGAAAAAAACATCATTCTACGCGGACAATTACCTTCGAGCGAAATATTCGCGATGCTTCCAGGCAGTTCTCGTCGCTGATCCTTTGTTACGAAGTATTCCGTAACTCGATATCATCCAAAAATCTGGTTTATCACCGATTACTGTTAAATCGCATCGATGATTGACGCGTTGTATCTCGTTGTCGTATAAATTGAATAGCTTGAAATATATTGTCTTTATCGATTGGGCTTATTAAATAAAGGCACAATTTTATATCATATCGTATCGCTCTTCTTTCTTTTCTTCTATTTTTGATCTTTAATAACTCGAACGATTCTACTCAGATTCGTAAAGCTATTACCTTCCTCGCAATCTATCGTAATTCCAAATACGATTTATAAATTTCTCCTCCTGTTACTTTCGTGTCACCCTGTGTATACCGCTGAGAACAAACATTCCTCACGACTCCACCATTACTCAAATCAGCTACCACATACACCTCCCAAGAAAACAGTTAGTCACAACATCGCCCCCCTCGTCCCTCTGATAACGTCTCTCCAACCATCTTTTTGCGACATCGATTTAATCATCCGCGACAAGAAACGATCGCAAGAAAAACGCAAGAAGAGATCTCTTCCTGCGATCCTGGACGAGAGACACCAGAAGCCCCGTGTCGACGTCTCGGTATCGATCGCCGCGAAAAAAATCATCTTTTACAAACGTCTCCCCTCCGTTTCTCGAGGCAACGCGAGCACGACGCAATTCCTTGACAATTTCCAAGTCGAATAATTTGTACAGGGAACGCCGTGCTTCCCGCCGTGAAAAAGTCGAGCGGAGCCGAGGGCGAGCGATACACGCGATTACGAGGTGACTGATTGTCGAGGATGTCACCGGTGTTTCAAGGAGCGTGCAAAGAGATCGAAAAACGTGTGATTAAGCGAGCGGGGAAGACACGCTGTTGGATAAGTCCCGAGGATTCGTGATGCGTGATTACTTATGTTATAACGGGGTTCTCGAATGTTTTGTGTTGGATCGCGTGGTGTGTGTGTGTGTGTGAAATGGTTTCGCGATTGGTAGCAGCCATTGAACGCGTGCTCTAACGGCAGTACGTATGCCGGTTCTTTTTGTTAAATACAAAGAGAAGCGTATGGATAATTGTAGAAACACGTAGGCAGGTAGGAAATTGCACGGGGCAATTAGAGAATGGAGTATCCAGGTCGTTGTCGAATTTTTTTTCTCGAGTTTCTTAAGTTTTAGCTTCCAAGTGGTCGCCACCTACGCGAGAGGATTATGGAAGTTTGCTGGGTTATCGAGAATCGAAGTCGTAATATTGTTCCGGGTAAATGGATTTCTATTTAGCCGGATCCGCTTTGAGTAAACAGTGAGAAGGAATAAGAGGGAAGTTACTTCGCGAGTCGTTATTCCCGGTTTGCAAAGGTTGTATAGGCTTTTATCGAATTGGGTTATGGATTGCATGATTATTGCACAAGAATTGCAGATAGTTTAAACGATCTTTGACACGGAGTTATCGTTCCACAAGTGTAATGATACGTTCCGCCTCTGTTTCCGTCGCAGTTGCTACAATTGCACGATACTTGCGCCATCGTTATGAAACAATCGTGCTTTATTCCGCGCTTATACCATTTATTGAAATTGATAATAGGCATTGATAATGGACGATAGGTTTATGATCGAAGCAAAGCAAATATAATCTCTTTAATTATTCTTATTGTTAAAAACTGATTCGTCATCTTTCTAAATTTTCGTAACATTCTTCTTCTTTACGTTTCAAAGTCGAAAATTTATTTTGTTTAAAAAAAGAAATTTAATTCGTCACACTCGTTTCTGATTCGCCTTCCTTCTTCGACACTTTATCTCGTCGTCCCTGTCCCGCTGACGCACGCGATTCAGAGCAGAAAACAGAAAACGCGTCGTCGTTTCTCATGGTCGATGACATTCAGCGTCGTGCAACGGAAAACACGCGATAAAACAATACGAGTTTTATTCTCACGCGCCGATTGCGCGATTGTTCGTTATTCGGAATTGTAGCACGAGTAACGTTGATCAATTTTATCGTTCTCTCTCACCCGGATTCACCTCGTGACGCCTCTACCGAAACTTCTTCGATCCAAGTGACAAAAAGGAACAATGAAGACTAGAACTACTGTTTCACTTTTCGACTTTCGTATTTCATAATAGAATTTGCAAAATTCGAATTAAATGGAAGAAACGAACGATAAAAGGATGAACGATGAATAGAATCCGTTTAAATCTTCAATTTTTCTCAATGAAATTTGCTGTTTGTGTCACGAAAAGCACGATCCTGTTTTTTTTTTTTTTTTTTTTTAATCAGAAAATATAACATACAGCTGTAAGAGACGACAATTAACACGGCTGGAAATTGCTGGTTACAGGCGTAGCCATCAAGCGACAAACAATCGACCAGCTTTCTTCGTCTTTCCGGGACACGTTACAGAAGTAAAATAATTGAGGACGTAGAAAGAGAAAGATGTAATTAAAACGACATCGAGCTGATGGTTGGCTGGGTACGAAGGTTGTTTGTAAATTTGTTTTTGAGTGAAATGCGGGTGAACTTGACTTTTGATCCGGCCTAACAATGAAATGGATTATATTAACATATAAATAGATGCTACTCGCTCGAATATTAATTTAATGTACAGAAAATAAACTTTACGAAATTTTTATTCTTTTCGGATTTGTTTTTAACCCACGAAAATAGATTGAATTTTAATTCCATCGCTAATAATAATTATTCGGATAAATGATTCTATTATTAGAGAATTGAAAAGTGGCAAATTTGCAAAATGTCTTGAAACGAGTATAGTTACAGAAAATATTTGACCATCTCTTTTCATCCTGTCGTGTTCGTATCGAAAGTCGAGATTAACGATCTTAAAATGCGAAAGAGACACACGGACGAGATTATATTTGCAAATTGCATTCCATTTCAATCACCATTTATCTCGGTTTTCATCGGTATCATTGTCAACCGGTTGATTCGTAGAAAAGGTCATGATCAGCGATCTCTGTGAATCTCTGTGAAAAGGATTTGCTGCGTCATCGATCTATGAAAGAGGTTCTCGGTTAACGTACCCGCATGCCATTAATCACATTTAATAATTGCATCTCGATTGACATTTCGACCTTTGTGCATTGTTCGATGCGGTTGGTTGTTCGTTACAGTTGATATTTTCTATACGTAGGTCAAACACGTATGAATAGATATCTTGTTCGAGCCATTAAAACCGAGAATATCTTATAAGAGGTACGTCTCAACGTATATCTTAAACGTTAATTTGTTTCTTCTTCGGAAATAATTTTTCAACGTCTCCTTACAAATAATTAATTATCATTGAATGAAACTCTTAACAAAAAAAATTCAAAAATTTCTTTCTATGTATATTAATAAATTTATATCGTATCTTATTTATATCGTATTAGATACAAAATATCATAGCTATAATTCATGAATATCATAGTCTATCATAGTAAACTATCAAAAGGCAAGCATATATCGATCGCGTCCTTGACTGCCACAGTGTACAGTATAAATTTCACATCCCCCGCATATCACAGGCGTGAATATCAAAGGGTTAAATCCTAGCCTAAAGCAATACACGCAATTTACTATTCACAAAGATGTTGGCAAGCCCAAAAGCCGGCATCAGAGTTTCTTCCAATGATATAACCCTCGATCCGCCAAGCATCCGTTACTGGGCCACTTCCGCTATTGAGGGAGAAACGCATTTAAACAGTTCTCCCAACACCTCTTAATACCAGGACTTAGAGAGCAGCAAGAAAAACGACGTCGAGGAAGCGCCCGAGAAGCGCAGGAAGAAAAGGAAGAAGAAAAAAAAAGTAAAAGAAGGGAACCCGTTAGAGCGGCTGACACGTTGTTACCGTGGCGTCTGCCGGCTCTCTGTTATTGGGCCGCGAATCCAGCTAATGAATGCATCGCCCACGGCATGCACTCCGCTCGCTAAAACAATTTTAAACCCCCCCTATCTATCCGCGTATGCGTGTGACGGTGCGCGCGTTGGCCTTGGCCGCCCCAGGGCCACCACCAAGTATCGGATCTTGAACGACCGGTGAAATTAACTGCGATTCCGATAGCGAGCGGTTGATGCGATACCACGAACCAGCCAACGGATACTGTTACCAACTCTCGCATTAGCCGCTCGTTTTGCTCGCTAACAACCGAGCTAAGCGTTAACAACGAGCTTTCCGACTTGGGGAGTCACGACTGACCTTGCATCCGGAGAACGCTAACGGATCGACCTTGCCCGACCATTGTTCGCCGTTTCTTTAAGAAAATCTCCTCGGATTCTTGAGGATAATGGGCAGTGTTAGAACGTTGAAGACACCTCGATAACGAAGCTGATATCCTTTTTCTTTTTCTTTTTTTTTTGATCTCTTTGATGATTATCTTTCGAGAATGGGTATTTCTTTTTTTTTTTCTTTTTGGATTCGAGGTGAGTGGAACGTAGATTGCTTTAACTATTGGATCCGTATTGCAGCGATATGGAAAAAATCACCAGTTATTTCTATTCCAATGATGCCGGTTGTCGTTTCTTGAAACAATGTTAGAACAGAAGATGACAAAAGATTAAAGAGACTTCTTAGGTTGGTTATTGCGGTTTGTCAAATGAATGGTATCGCGCTATTATCGCCGCTGTAATTCGGTTTCTCGAGCAATTTCGAGTTGCGGCTAATCTTTTAACGGAACTGCCTCAACGATGACGGTAAACTCTCTACATCACCACGATACTACAAATACCACGCTATTATCGACCGTCCAACATTCACTATCAACGTTCCACTGGAAAAAAAAAAATGTAAAAATATCAAGAACGACAAAAATAACTCGAATTTCAACGTATATTTTTTCTTACATCGATCTCGTCTCGTCGACGAGCAGATGGTCGCACGATCGGTTATCACGATGGGTGAAAATTAATCGTTGTCAAGAAATATTGCGAGGATTACTGTTACCACGAAGAGGCTGTCCCGCGAGATGAACGCGCGCGAACCGGGATATCCTCTGGCCGTTTCTAGGACGAGGACGTGGCCGACCTCGAAATCTCACTCGAGGTAACGGAACGACCTTGCGCCTCGTCGACACTAGCTGCTCGCCGATGACGGCCGCGAGGATCGAAGTGAACGGTCGTTGTCGTTTCCCCTAGACACCGATCATCCTAACCATGCCACGAATTAACCTTGACATTACGTATTCCCCGGGAAAGAGCGGTGCGAGTGATATATTGAATTTGCATCGATTTGCTGTGATAATTAATCCAATATAGAATTAGTTATTATACGTTAGTTTTTCTAATTTTGATTGGAAACAGAAATTGATTGGAAAGAAATTTTTCTTAGAAAAGGAAAGAATTTGAAACTAATTTAGATAACATAAATCAACGTCTTGAAAATATTTATTAAGATTAAGATATTTAAAATGTCCCGATTCTTTTTCTCAAACAATGACTTGTTAAACACAACAAAAGTTCATTGAGAATGACTAACCAACTTTAAATCCCTCGAGTGTGCACGAACGAAAGTGACACAAGGAGAAAGATGGGCGTGAAATAACCGTCAGGCAAAAACATGCCTCTTCTCCTCTCTCTCTCTCTCTCTCTCTCGTGCATCGAGGTACGCGACCATCAATCCTCGAGCTCTTTTCTCAGTGCATTAAGAGTTACTTTCCCAAGAGCTTGCCGTATTAACGACCATTCGATCTCTCGCGATCATCGGTCGCGCGATACGCAACGGAGCATCGTCAATAACCGCCAATCAAATTCGACTAACCCCGGCATTGAACGTTTAAAATATGCAGGAAACAAACCGAACTCCCACGAGCATACTTACGAAACATAACTTCCCAGGGAATATGATCGATGGATCTCGCGTGTCTAGCCTCCCTCACCAAAAACAGTCCGTAATTCCGTTAAATGCACGCTCGTGCATTATTCAAATTTCTCGCGGCTCGCTCGTGTTGGTTCGTCCGTGTCGCTTGGAATAGATACAGAGAGCTCGAATTACGATGTTCGCGAGAGGAGAAGATTCGTCTTGGCGAGACGTTACACGGAAATCATGGATGGATCGTTAGATCTTCGCTGAGATCGGGATGGATCTCGTGACACGGGACTCGTTTCGCGGAAAAATGGTGGTCGATATGCAAATACAAGAAAGTGAGAAAGCCTGGACCGCACGAAACGAGAGTGTTTCCTGTTCGCGGACGAGAAAAAAGATGAATGGCGATGCTTGTACCGAACGTTAATGTCAACGTATACGTGCGCTACGTGGAACAAAGTCTCTTGCGTGGTTTGGGACAGTGCTTCAATCTTTTTCGCTCGAATTTGAATAATAATCGATAAGAAATCGATAAATCATATTAGAAATGAATAAATTTTTTCAAAATTTTCCATAACGATCCTTTTTAGAATTCACAGGTTTGCATGAACGATACAGTCTTTATAAATTCTCAATATCGTTGAGAATCGAGTTGTTGATTGCGATAATAACATAGAGATTGAGATACTCTAACTTAATCATTGATTCATCTGTGACGAATATCAATGAAGAAGAGTTTTTTCGAAGCAATGTAAAGATGACTCGAAGAAACGAATTGTCGTTACAGTGATAGAAGATTCTCGAAGATTGAAGATAGAAGATTAAAAAAAAAAAAACAAAAAAAGACGTTTTAACGAATGTTACACGAATAATAGAAATGATGAATGATGATTTATGAAGCGATAAGATATTCCATATAAAGCGTATTCCAATCTCAACGTGGTGAAATCCAACGTGTTTCCAGGCATGTCCGCGTTCCACGGGTTCCAATATACTGCACGCAACGCGATGATCCGGTGAAAAGAAGTGAATTGAAACGTCCTGGGGCAGGATGCCCGCGGAATTCTGTAATGGCGCGAGCGCAGTCGCGACGAATCGATCGGCAACGAGTCGCGTTTAATCTCTCGGAACGCGTTAAATTCGAATCCAGAGTGGTAACATTACGATATCGATGCGAATTTTCATTCGGGATCGGGAAACGAACACTTGTACGTCATTACATATCATTACAAGTTTACATATCCTTCTTTTCGAGTAGAGAAGCGATTTAAGAAAATATCATTCCAATCGAAGATTCTAACTATTGAATTGCGAGTATCTTTCAGGAAGCGTTTAAACCGATCACTCGTTCTCTTGTACGTATTATATCGTATTAAACGAAACTTGGTGTCCGATAAAAATAACGTATTAGCATCACAATGTATCGTTAGGACGAGTGGCGCGTTATTCGAATTATTTTCATGTTACCACGGCCTGATTAGCCTGTGTTTCCTGGAATTATTCTCGATCTCATGATAATCGTTAAGGTTTAACGAGCATCGATGCTCGGCAAACGTTTTTGGTTAGGCAGCAATGTCTCTATTAAAATTCCACCATTGTTCTTTACGAGCAGACAGACCTGGATGCTCCGGTGCGTGAACATACTACCCGTATTTATCCGCTTCCTTACATCGTAAGATGCGCAATGCCACCGAATATTGTAATTTAATAACGATTATTGTCATCTGTTCATCCCTCTTCCTATTATTACAAGTCAAAATCGGTCAAGAATCCAGATAGAATCCAGCGATTTTTATATTCGCTGCTATAACGAACATATCATTGTTCCCGGAAATTTGAAGATTCGAAGAGAAAATTGTGTATTAGAATTTCCTTTAGACTTTTCGCTGTCTCGGTAGAATTTCAGAATTAAAAAAACATCATCGTCCTGTGATCGACCGATACCGCCTTCGCATATATTAATTTCTTCCGTTTGTAGAAAAGTTATCGAATCCTGTTTGCAATTGCGTATTTATACGTGGTCCCGTTACAATTTACTGTTCCGACATTCTTCTTTATTTCATGTCAAAGCGGCAGTTCTCGTATTCCATTAGGGAAAATCGCGGCGCACAATAGAAACTAATGCGCGGACGAGTAATTTCATAAATTAAATATTTTCTCCCAGCCCGTGAACGAACAAAGAATCGATGCCTCGTTAGAGAGGATCGTGCGAGTTGCGTATATTCCGTAACGGGAACCACTTGGTTGTCCCGACGAAAAATTCGTTGATCTTTATCCTTGGAAACGAGTAAGAGTGGAAACCACCTAGTTACAGAATGAAACGAGATTCCCAGGCCTGGTTTCAATGGCGAATCTCCCCTCGTCCGATTTTCAATCGCGATCCCTCGACTTCTATCCCGTTGCAGCAACCGTTTTTCCTTCGATTTTCGTTCATGAAACACGAGACGCGCATTCGGTTGTACGCATACGTGTAAATGAAACGGGAGAAGCGCGTGGAAAGGAGAGTATATCGAGGAAAATTGTGCGAGAATTCCTTTTGAAATGGGATTCTGGGTAAGAGAGACTCTTCCTCTGCAACGATTATCTTTACGAGGGTGCTTCTAGCTCTTCTTTCACGACACTATAACCACTTGCGAAAGAGACACCGTCTCTGGCGATTCTGCGAATCTTAACTGCTGTTTTATGCCCGCTTAATTCTTCTCGTGTAAACGGATGATATCTGTCGTTCGAAAAATGATCGAAAAAGAAATTCCGTTCGAATTTATTTCCGCGGTATACTTAATTTTCAATATTTACGCGCAGTTTATACACTCTTGTTTAAATACCCTAATAAACACATAAATATCCACGCCACATAATTTACATCAAATTTCTATTCGACATCTATACGATCCCCAATTTTTCCCCCATCGGGTTATAGTTATTTCTACGAGCGCTCGTTAAATCAAACACGGCGCTCGAACTTTTACGACGACCACTCCTTCAAGACCGGAAGACAGGCTGATCCGTGATAGCCCAGCCTTTCGATTCGGCTCTTTCGTTGCCGACGGTGGCCCCTTTACGAGGGTCGGCAACTTCCCTCGATTCCTTCCATTTCAGGAGATTCCATTCTTTTTTGGTGGAAAGCCGATCGTTAAACGGGAGAACGATCGGCCATCGTTCTCACCATTATTTTCTATCCGAGTAATTTGCGTCGCGCCGCCTTTATCGCGCCCTTCGCAACATCCCTCTCTCTCTCTCTCTCTCTCTCTCTTCCCTTCTTTCAATTTTACGACTGCTCTTTCATTTAGTCGCGCGTTGTTTTTTCGCCCCTCGACTTCCTGGTTCTCCCGATAAACACGCGTGCATAGAATTGAAAGGGTCGGCAGAAGAGATAACCGCTCTGGTATTTTAGTTGGAGGAAATTGGAAGGTTGAGTTGGACGGTGGTTTGTACAGCAGAATGCTAAGTAGTTTAATACTGTATTGTTAGACCGTGGTTTCCTGGCGCCTGGCTTCGTTAGAAACAAGCGGAGATAATACCGATCGTCTTTTACGTTGTCCAATCTCCGCCATTGTTGCGAAGATAAAGAAAGGTTACGTGGAAGCGAAGGTCGTTCGAACCGGTGTGTCGTAAAACCAGACTTAAGAATTACGTAACTTACGCGGGAAAGGAGATATCGAGGCGCATCGAAGGCTGGGAATACAGTTTGCAGAGGAGGGGAGAAAAGCAATTGGAACGTTTTGCGTCGCCGCTTCCGGCGTTCCGTCGCGGTTACGCCGAAGTTGCCGCGTAACGATTACGCGCGTTATCGTCGAAAGGAAAGCAAAATGGAATCCTGCGTAAGAAACTAGGCGAGAACTTTGTTCAGAAATCTCGAATTCGAAGGAGATTCGAGCTCGAAAAGGATATATTCATATACGAAGAAAATCGTTCAACGTCCTAGGCGAGGAACATTAAAGGCGTGAGCAACGTTATTGTCTCTGAGGAAAAATAGTATGGGGAATATCAAGCGCAATCCTGACAGATAGGGATCTGAATAAAAACAACATATTTCCATAGAATTCAAGATCGATACTCCCTAATCTGGCCGACCGATCTTCGACACGGCGTGACCGTGCACGAGAGATCATCAGCTCGATCCCTGTCGTCGTATACCCAAGACACATGGATGGAGAGAGGAGGGAGGAAATCACGGAATGGTAAACGGAGGAGTCGGTTGATCGCAGGAAGAGGAAGTTGGATGTTGGCGAGGTTGGATCAGTTGTAATCCTGTAGGTGGAACTTTATGCCGATGCCGGTTTTATGCGTACAAAGAGAGCCAAGTAGGAAGATTGAAGAAAAGAAAGACGAGGAGGATGGCTGTTTTCCTATTATCCAACACCACCGTTTCCAGGTATTACGGATTACCGAGAATCAGTTCAGGAAGCAGAAGCCCTCTGCTCGCTTGCTCCCTCTCTTAACTTCCGTGTTCCTCGTCCTTCTATACACATGCATTGCTCTTCTTTCCTCCGTTTATACCTACTTGGTTGCATACTCTGGACCATTTCGAAATTACGGGCGAGGATGATTACACCGGCGAGTCTTTCAACGATTTTTCCATCGTGTCGAGGAGATGAACTTCGACTGTAAAGTCGAAACAATCCCTCGAAAGAATCCCTTCTCTGCTATTGAGAGTCAATTTTAATCTGTGTCGAACTGTGGAGAAGCTTTGCTTTGGTATTAGATAATACTATTTTCCGATAATCCATAATTTCATAATTCGATCGTGATTAATTGATTCAGATCAGAAAGACACACACACGCACGCTTTATATCGCAGCGTGCTAACTCGCATTAGCAAGGATACAGGATTATAACGTAACTTTGATCGAGTATTCCACTATTTCTGACAGGATCTCCGCTGTTAAATACGAAATGATCGACGGAGTTTCGCACCGCAGCCTTCCATTATTTATCGCGTCCAGTTCGACCGGTCACAGTGTCACCCACGCAACAAGTGCATCCTACGCGCATTCCTCGCGATATCAACATTGAATAGAGAGGCAGTTTGGACCAACCGTTATTCCTTATACTCGTTTATAATTCTGTTTCGACTTCTATTCCATCGACGATTTCGTTTCTATCTGTACGATTCGTAATGTCATCGCTCGAAGGTTAGAAGCGCTTGGAAGGTCAGCTCCACGAATATCTGCGATCAATTCGCGGCCAATATCGATCTGGAACCGTGCACTCTCTAATAGTCACGCACGGGTTCACTGATCTCGAAAGGGTAAAAAAATGACGGTTGACCGCTCGAACGAAGACCGAGATAGATCGTAATTGTGACAGTGCGGAGCTCGTCATGCTCGTCACGATATTCGATGCTGTTGTCCTTTCACGAATACTTTCCTTGGGAAAAGAATGTTGAGGAAGGATCGTAGATAAAGTTATGTTTTTTCTCTGAAAACCGTGGACGAATCTAATTATTTTGAAATTATTTGCTTTGATTTAGTGATCTCGTGTTTTTCTTCTTTGAAATATCTTTCAAAGTCCAGTTTTGTGATCTTCTGATAATTTTGAAGATTGGTCAAGAAATTTTTTACTTTATTATCACGTTTTGTATTAAAAATGTTGAAGAGAATATTTCAAAGAATTAATTTTGTATGGCATGTAATTCATTTAACATTTTTATTTCTATTAATGAATAAATATTTATCCATTTTTATAAATAAAAGATATAAAATTATATTACAATAAAAAAAAAAAGAAAATTAGATTGAAATTCATTATTTCAAAATGGAAATATATTTTTTTATTATCTGTTAAAGAAGTTAAGAGACAAAGAATTCCAATTCAAACGATAATTGCTCTGATGAAGGAATATAGAATTCTGATTGCTTTTCAAATAACGAACAAAGCTATAGAGAAGGTGTATGTAATGCTGGAATAATTTAGTATCTCGTAACTTTGTCCAAATACATCTTTGAAATCTCTCAATCGCGTGCAACACACGCGTTATGTCCACGGTTGAAACGCGTAAACGAGCGAAATCATCACGGCAGGATGGATAAAGGAACCGGTAAACCGGAATAATTACAGGGACTGTCGAAAATAACAATAATAAACAATAAATAATCATCGAGTTTTACCATTCTAATTTCTCAAATATCCCACTTTGATCTCACTCACTTAAACAATACATCCTCTTTTATTTTCAGAATCACGAAATTCTATTTCCTTTTAAAATCTATATTATTGATTAAGATTGTAATTATTAGATAGATAAAAAAATATACGTTTGTTCTCGTCTATAAAAAGAAAAGCAATTTGAAATGGAAAAAATATTTATCACAAATTAGGCAAAAACCGTAAAAATAAACTTTGGCAAAAGACCGATTAATTAATCATATAAATTATCTTTTTTTTTAATGTCAAATTCAATAGAATCGATCGACGAAAAGTCAATAGCAAGAAAAAATAGAATGAATCAATCGTATTATTAAATGCTTATTATTGTGTATCATCATGGAATACAACATGCGCGTGTTTAAGACTCGATGGAAGCGGCAGCGTGACAATTACAAAGTTCGTTTACACTAAAGTATTATGTTGGCGTGACATAATCCACATGGTTTGTCGTAATAAGATAAGTGCGATAAGTTTCGATATAAACAGAAGAAAAAAAAGATCTGAACATTGTTGCTTTTAACGAAGTTTTCCTCTTGGAGAATTGGAATTATTTTTCATTTTTAACTCGTTGTTCTTTCGTACGATCAACAATTAATTAAAAACTTATTAAAATATATCTAAATTTTTTTTCTTTTGTGTTTATAATTCATCACATTACCTAGTCCTTTTTTTTTCATTTTTGAGACGAGAAAATAGTTTGAAGCGACACGTTAATGTGTGTGTGTTATCTAATTATGCGTAGAGACTATAATAAATTTTGTCACCTTCGTATTATTTAACGGCACAGTCGGAATCTCGGCTAGTTGAACACTATAATAAAGTAAAATTTCGTGCCTTCTAGTCTGAACCCAGTGACAACCGGTCTTACGGTACTTTTCACTCTCGACCACGAGAGACAATGAAACGTGTTATCTTACTTTTACATCTCTAATACTTTCTCGTACATTTATCCTAGATTTTGATCTTTTTATTCCAAAAATTTGCAAGTTTAACTGTAAAAAAAAAAAAATAATCAATAACATTTTTATGACTTTTATTATTATAAAAGAAATTTAAAAATATACTCACATTTTACGAATCGCTCAATATTATCGATATGATTTTTCTAATATATAACACACAATATCCACTATTTGAAAAACTATATAAATATACACTTTCACCATTATAATATAATTCCATAATTCCAATATTCAAAGGCCGCAACAATATTCGAAAGAACTAAATCAATACTCGGCGAACTCAATACCCGTTCCAAGAAGCAAATTAGCCGCGTTTTCCAGGTTCAACGATCGTCGAGTAGCCCCTTATATCGTATAATCTATACCAAACAATCTTTTTTCTCTTCTTCGTTCGATCCAAAGAACGCCAATAAGCGAGTCAATCGAGCTCGAGGAATCAAAGAGCATTCGGAGAACGCGATCGATCCTCTGTCGGAAGCCGAGTAGGCAAATTAGCCAACGTTCTCCATGCTCTGCCAGTCGCAGTGTCCTTCCTCCGAGCGGAATTATTAAGCGGACACCATTACGCGAACGCGGTCCAGGACACGCCTGGAGCTACATCCTTCCACGTTTTCCACGTCGACGTCTGCTCGAGCGCAATTGAATCGCCATGAGCCGGTCCTCGTGCGTGACAGTATCGACACTGGAATCTTCTCGTCGCGATCTATCAGTTCCATTCCTTCTTTGCCGGGGTCGTTTACCGAATAACTGCAACGCGTTCCATCGATTAATGATCCACTCGATCATACGGTCACAATAGCCGTACCGCTATGTTCTGCATGCGGCGACACGCGAAAAACAGCTTACACTAGTTGCCGACAAATGGCCAACGTGAGGTAGAAAAATCGTCGATAGGATTTTGACGGGACGATTCATCGACATCGTTACGCGAAATCGTTTGAGCGGAGAAGGAATGGCGGGGCGAAGAATGTTGTTGCGAAGAATGTTTAGGGAATCGTTTACCTCTGATGAAAATTATCTGACACGGCGTGTAATTCCTCGTGATTTGTATGGGTAATTCCATAAGTGACGGGGCGCGATCGCGGATAAGATTTGGTTTCGTTGATTTTCGTTTCATCCTCGAGTTTTATAACAATCACGTTAATGAAGACAAGGAGAATTCCTTGGAGGCAAATTCAAACTTGGAAAAAATGATGAGGAGATTAAAAGATATTCTGTTCGAAATAACGAAAGATAAATAATGAAAAATTGCAAGAGTTCGCACAAAAATAATCAAAACGATTCACAATAAATAAAGATAACCGCTACATTAACTCTTTTAAAGAAAAAAAAAAGAAATATATCATCCAATCTCTGATATGATAAATCTAATAAAAACATGATTAAAATAATTTCCTTTTCTAAGCTGGATCAAATCAACCATAAACATACGTCTCTTCTTCTTTGATTCTCGAACCAATCATCTCTCATCCTCTTCGCTCCTCATCCGATCATTTCCAACTGGTTTGACAAAAACGGAAAGCAAACGAACTCACCGTGACTCAATAGAGGATCTAATAAATCAGTGGCTCGACAACAGAGCCAAGAAATCACGATCTTGACGCCAATTTTGCCCCAACCATGTGCACGCCCAATAGGGTCGAAAGGTCGTTTCTGTAATGCAACGGTTGCACGGTCACGTTCGGCTATCGTTTCTCCGTTATATGCATATCAATTTACGTCCACCTGCGGTCCAGGATCAATTGCGCTCGATTTATTACGAATCCTGGATACGTTCGACCTAGGAACGCCGTTTTCACGCGTGGGCCGAACAGATACATTTGTCCAGCCGGCAAAACGCTCGCACTCGATATTGCGGGAAGTGTATGGTTGGACCGTTTCTCTCAACGAGGAACGTTGTTTGCCGGATTCGAGAGCTTAAATCGAGCAACGAGAGGCGATAAGTCGCGAGAAATAGGCAATCCATTTTGTCCACTAGATCGGGTTGGTTGTGTTAAGATCTCGGTAGTGGATGGCGAAATTTGTTGAAAAGTGGCGAAGAATGGGATTAACACGTTGAATACGAGTGCGACCCGAATGTACGTGTCGTGAAATTTTTATTTTATTTCATTTTATGGCCTTTGATATGTACGATCGCGCCATAAACTCTTTTAAAATATGAGAAAAAGTTTTCGTGTATCCGATTTTCTTTAATCTTTGATAAGTCTGTCTTTTTAATGCTTCTCTGTAATATGATTCTTTCGCTAATATGATGCTACAAACTTGGCAGAAATTAATTTTGAAAGCAAATATCCTGATATTACATACGTTTAAAATTGATAAGACATTATTTTTTGCATTATGATTTGTACAAAATCATAAAATGGATAGGGATTTTCTCGTTGGAATGTATTGATTGCGGAACAATCTATATTACCGCTACCATTTTCTAGAAAATATCTTAATAATATTCCTCGGAAGAGAGTGTTTTGGTCATACCTTAAGATCTCTGGCAAGAGATTCAGGCAGTTTGTATTTGTACGGATGCAACCGATGGAAATAGCGTACCGATGATCGGTCAAGATTTGCACATTTTGCTGGCGGAATTGCAAGGCGAAACCGACCTATAAATACACGTTTCAACTACCACTTAAGATTCCTAGAATGTTCTTTCTCTCTCTTTCTCTCTTTCTGTCTCTCCCGCTTGTTTCTAGTTGTTTGGTACGATAAATCGAGAGAGAGGAACAGGAAGCACGAGGAAACTGTTCTCCAGAAACAATAGCAACGCGGCTTGACGTAAAAGCTCCCCACGAGAGAAGAATTAAGCGAGGAAACTCGGAGGAGATTAATAGATGATCCGCATAATTGGATGCAGCTACGAAAATTTTACCGTGCAAACTAATATTTCCTTCGAAAATCTGTTGAAATTGAATATGCATCGTTTCATCTCAGTTTTCTCAATCTGATGCACACAATTTATTATGCGAATAATTTAGGAAGGAAAACTTTTTGTTAAATATTTTTCAATCTTAATAATTTCTTCGATAACAACTTTTACAATCGTAAATGATAGAATTAGTGGATACATTTCGTTTCTTTTTTAAATAAAATTACTACTTTTTTCCTAAAACAAAGAAAAGAAGATTATTAAATATTATTGATATAATATAATATATTAGGAATTTATCAGCGTGAGAAATAATTCATTTTTTCACGACGATTTTCTTTACACCGAATTTTTTTTTCTATGAGAATACTTGTCTCGGATTAACGAATTGTTTAAAACGCGTAGAAATCACGATTTAATCCGAAGAACATAAATGTAAATAAAAGATCATCGCAATCTGTACGCATTTTACGCTTCATAAAACTTATTCCAATACAGCGTCAATTCAAAATACATTCGAAAACCGCACGTTTAAAAAAACAAATCTATCTTTACTTTACTTCGTTAACAAATAAAAGCAACAAGACCCAGACTTGTTTCCCATAAATTATCCTCTCCCTTCGAGACATAATCCAATCGAGACATAATTCGTCACATGAATAGATACTGTGTCTAACACGACTGTGTCCCTTTCCTCCCAGAAAGGAGGAAACATTCGTGTAACATCGACTCAGAATTGGAGCTCGTGCCAAACGAGCTCTCCGTTTATCGTTATTTATCGCTCGTACTGTTTGCTCGTAAACACGGCGACTGCATTCCATCGATGGACACACGGGATCCTCTTTTCTCTGGTTGACACGTTCTAGGTTGAAAAATCCTTGCCTTTATGTCGAATTCAAACGAATGTACGCGCGTTCTTGTCTCGTAAAACTCGGGAAGATTACACGCCCCGGAGATTTTTAGCCGGGGCGAAAAATGACAAGGAGATCGATTAATACCGAGTTTTATGGGGGTTTCTTACCAGTTGTAAATCCGTTTGATTTATAGATCGATCGAAACGAAGGAGCGATCGGAATTTTTACGGTTGCCAATTAGCCGGTCGGTCGGCCGGAAGAGACGACCCGATTGTAATTCCTGATCCGCCGCCCGATCTCGAGGAGAGCCGGCGAGCTTCCGGGATTACGATCCCCGCTTGGGTTGACAGGGACGTCATAGAGAGATACGCCGCTCGAGATAGGAGGAGGATACGAGCTGTAGAACTAGCTGTAAATTAACCACACACCACGGAGCCCGGGTGCATTCGTCGCTTCGTGTTCGCTTCGTCCTCCTCGGTGAGTTTGCGTGTACGTGTGTTGCGCCCGTGTATCGAGCACGATGGCAAGAGAGTGCGTCACGATTTCAGATATACTCTGGTACGCATGCACACGCGTGCATCTATGTATCTACCGCTCGTGTAACTTTTTCCCTCGGCAAGATTTGTATCGTTTCATCGATACCTATGCGAAAAAATATTTAATGTTAATTAATAATATAATTAAATACTTTTTTTGTGAATCTTTTCTTTTTAAGCTCTTTTTCGAGCTACGTTTCTCTTGTTTGATATTTTTAATTCGAAAAGATCTGTGATATATGATATAATCTCGATTTCTTCTTTCAATATATTTCGCACGTATATCTATTATGTGTCATATCGTTCAAGTAAGGTTCAATTTTTGTCGCTGTTATTCACTCCTATACTATTTCAACCGTTTTATAACCAGGCAATAACTTGAGAATTTATCGTTTTCAAATTATCACAAAATCATTTATACCTCTCTTCTAATTTCCTGGATTGTAAATCAGTCGGTACGATAATTTCCAAGTATAGTATTTTAACAACCTAAATGAACCGATATCCAAGACAGCAATTACTCGAGTGGTTCGTTAAATGCTTACACAGCCGCTAACGCAAACCTTCCAGATGCTAATGATTCAATTTCTCAACGCGTATTCACACTTTCACATCTATTCCACACGCGTGTGCTCGTTTTAATTACTGATCTCCTTTGCACACGTTTATCTTTTCGCGATTACAATTTAAGCATTCGCACGCATCGATGAATCTTTTTATAGATCTCGTTCTCGATCTATTTCCCTATCTACGGCGCATGTAAACCAAACGCTCAATCCTCCGTAACATTGTGGTTAATGTCCCGTTTGATAGCTCGACCAATCGATCAAGAGATCAAGGCCAACGCTACCTACGATCGGACAACGATCGATATGTTTCCGTGATCCACTTATTACGCCATCCTTCGCGCTCATAATCCCCGCTAATCATTACTTAATTATCATCCAATCGTTCGTATCCTTTTGCCTCGCAGATTTATGTAAGTTATACCGGTAAGCTGTACACATCGTTATTAACATGGTCATTAAACTAGTAATTGACGAGCGAAATCTTTTTTCCACGTGTGTGAATAAGATATATGATTGATTGACACAAATATTATTTTTTCATGCAAATGATTCGAACTAGTTTTTGTTTTAAATATAATCTTTCATTCTTAAATACCTTTCTCGTCATTTTTTTTCTTTTTTTATATATTTTTTAGAAAATAAGATGAAACGCAAAATTTTAATTATGCGAAGAGAATTCTATTTTTATATAGAATTTGTATTTTGATCATTCTTATTTTCGAAATCCAGTTTGATCATGGTCAATGGGAAGTTATTGATAATTATTTGTTTTTCCTCGCAATTTATCCTTAAGTTTCCAAGTGATGATCCAAATCTTGATCTCAAGAAAGAGAGAACCTCGATTGTTCGATGAAAGTACGGCGTCAGAAATCACTTCGAAATGACGAGGATTCTCGCTGGAGGCGAGGACGACAGGAGAAGATCGGTGGATGCAACGATCTCGATTCGCATCGATCAACGAGAGTAAAGATGGCCGTGGTATCTCGACGAAAACGGTAATTATTATTTACGCGAAACGATCGTAACTTCTTGAAAGATCGAAAAGCCAAGGGAAACGGATAATAGATAAACGAGATACGCGGTGTTTCACGGTCGATGATTCCGCCTCTAATCGATTATGTTATTTTTCATCGTTTCCCTCTCTTTCTCTCTCTTTCTTCTCGTGATCGAACAGTTTTCATATCGGTTGAGAGGATCGCGGAGAAAACGCGGAACGAACGATTATTCCTGATTTCCCGTAAATGAAGGGGCTTCGTTAATGCGAGAAATAATCGATCGATTCGATCCGTCTCTTCTATCCTGTATTAATCCATCGTATAATTGTTTCCTTCTTTAAATGATTCTTTTGTATCGATTTTTGATCATTCCTGTTAACCGCGAGGATTAACCTCTTGCCTCGTATGCAATTGCTATTATATGCATTTGAAAGAAAGAGCTTTAATCTTAGCTATATGGTAAGACTATAATAAAACTTTGAGAAGTGTTGTCGATTGAAAATCAATATTAATTCTGTGAATCTTATTTTTTATTCTTTATCAATCTATCGAATATTTTGAAATACGATATTATTTTTAATTTAATTTTCATCTGTGCCAAAATAACCAAGATTCAGAGATATCGTTTCAAACTCTTTATAATAATAATAATACAACATTTTTTTTCTTATTTACATTTTCTTTTTTACGAGATATATACGGAGAAAATACGCCAAGAAATACGCTATTTAAAAAGGACAGAAGCCTAGATTTCCTCTCCCCGTAAAAGAAAGATGACAGATAACCAGCCGTATCCTCGAAAGGACACTTGGCTTGCGAAAGGAAAGTTGCACAACACGTGCACCACCAAGCGCAACGATCATCATCTCTCTGTTCGAAAAACATTGAAGCGTGGAGGATCGACGTAAAACTCCGCCAAGAGAGGGAAAAACAACCGTTGTTGGGGGAATACAACGGTCAGAGTTCTCGGTGGCCGGCGCGGGACGACAAAAAGAAAAATAAAAATGCACAAAGTTTGCAGTGTGCACCGTTGATCGCTCTTGCTCGCCGCCGAGCAACCGTCCCCTTAAGCAACTAGAGCGAAGTAATAAAAATAATCACTTACAATCTAATCTTCCAGTCCATCCTCGTGGCAGCCATGACGCGCTGCTCGGCTCTACGGACCTGCACGACCTTCGTTCGCCCTCCTAGCTTCAGTCCCTGGAAACTCACTGGAACAGGGTCTCTCACGAATCACCAGTGCACTCTGTCTTCCCTCTCGTCGAAAACGAAAGCGCGGTTAACGTAATATTACGCGTGTTCGCGCACGTGTGCAGTTACGTGTGTATATATACGTATACGAAATATGCTCGTCGGTGGCCGCGCTTGAACCCGTTCACCACCGGTCTCTTCGTGTGTAGCCGCGCCACGAACGGTCCGTTTCCACTGTCTGCCCGCGATAGACGATCCACTTCCACTGTAACGGAAGGAAAAGAACACCTGACGTCCAACCGTTTCGAATTTTTATCTTTTCTTCTTTTTTCTTTTTTTCTTTTTTTTTTTTTCCTCTCCTCCAATCTTCGAAGATGGAGATCTTTCGTTCGAAATTCGGTTAGTTAAAGTTGGTTAGTTAGCACACGAGAATTGGACAAAACAGTAAAATAAAGGCACGATTTGGAGGAAGGATCGTGAAGATGAGAGAACGGGCTTTCTGCGCGCGATCCACGAAAATGGAGCAACGTGCGTTCTGTGCCACTGTTCTCCGTTCTCCGTAACACTCTGCCAGGATATCCGCGCGTGGCTGCTCGTCTTCCACGGCCGCGAAAGGTGGGAAGATGAGGAGGAGGAGGACGAAGAGTAGTAGAAATAGAAGAGGTTACCGAGGTGGAGGCGGTTGATGGTGGTGGTGGTGGTGGTGGTGGTTGGTGCGCTGGTGACGGGTTGGCTTGGTGAAGGTAGAAAGAAGAGTGGAGCGATGGTGTGGAAGTGGTGACGACGGTGGTGGAGACGATGATGGTAGTGGTGATGATGGTGTGATGGTGGAGGTGGTGTGGTGATGGTGGTGGTGAAGGTGGAGGTGGGTACTCGTGAGAGGATCCTCGCCGTGTGGAGTACTAAGGAGTAATGACATGGTCTAGGAGATGCCAGTCAGTTTTGTAATAACGCCTGTAAAAAGTGAATTTACAGGGAACAAGGTGGGGAAACGTGGCTGAGTCCAATCCTGGTATCCCTCGGGTTCGACAGCTTGGCCAATAGGAGCGCGCCAATTCTTCATCTTCGTATTTTTTCCGGAATTTTTCCCACTCGTCCTCGAGAACACCTTCTTCTCGTAGGTATACTTTTTTTCAAATCGCCATTGGTTTGGGTGGCGACGCCTTTCGATGTCGGGATGAACAGAATCGAGCATTTCGAATCGATTATCGTTTCGAGAGAACCAACTCGTAGAACGACCCGCGCAAAAAATGGCATCGGGATGATTCATCCTTTTACGAGGATTTTAAATCCAAGGGATAAGGCGATCGGTAAATATGGAACAAAGGGTGGATTGTCCGTAAAGATGGGAATCAGGCATCGTTCGAAAGGCGAAATCGTACGTGTCGATACGCGATGGCGCAGGCTACGCTGTCATTACGGTGCATTATTCATGCATCACCAGCCACCCGGTACATTTAACGGTGAACAATATCGCGAAGGATATGTCAATAAGGTGGTACCGCTGTTAAAAAATAATCTGCCACGAGGACAGTCCGGTGACGAGGAAATATGATTTGCCTCGTAATAACTACGGCCGTCGATGGATCACGACGATAACTTATTCTTTATTGCATAACAGTAACTTACTTCTTTCTGTCACGATGGATACCGCTCCACGCTTCTCCTTAATCCTTATTACTTCATTTATCACGAGGAATCGCCACCTCGACTCATCCTTTTTTCCTTATCACCTGTTGCAATCTTGAATCTCTAATCTGCCGATATGTTTCTCTTATCGTCACCTATCGGTGACGAAAAAAAGAAAAAAATTCCAAATAAAACGAAACGAAGAATAAATATTAGAAAGGAAAAAAATCAACGGCGCAAAATTCGAACGATCCGTCAACCGTTGAACGAACGGAATACAAACGGCCAGGGCAAGCTTGGCGGTCGTTTCCAAGAGTAATAAAAAGGGTCATTGTTCGGCAGGAACTACTGTCGCTTCGAGAAGCGTTTCCGCGAAGATTCCGTTTCGCATTCGTCTAACGGAACCGGGAGCATCCTCGACCCATGGAAATTGTCGAACAGTTGAAAAGAATTCAAAAAGTCTCGTATAGTTACAGCGAAGAAATCCTCACAATTTTTCATACTAAATTTCCCATGATTCGCTAATTCTTCGCTCGCTCCCTTAGTTTCCCGTACGAAGAAATCTGGGAATATCGTCGCAATTTTATTTTTACATTTGTCAAGAATCCGAGTATCGCGTATTCCAATTAGAAATGAGAGAAGAAATAATTTAAGGATAGCAATCTATCCACTTCTCGATCGGGTTCGTGAAAGGAAATCCTTCGATTTGAGACCACTAAAGGTTAATTGACGCGATCCTATATACTGGTAATTGGATCAATACTCGCTGCTTGCGTGTGTATTCGAAGTCCGGAGGGCATCGATGAATCGGCCGAGTTAGATTTGATACGCGTTGCGCGAATAAGCTACCGTTCAATGTTTTCTCAGAGATTCTGGTTTCGCGTAACGGGATCGTATCCACGGAAATTGACAAAATTGTCGAGGATACGGTAACAGCGGGGAATCTTCGTTGCGTAAGACTGTTCCGCGTGTCGGAGGGCAAGAACGGGTTTCGTTTTCAATGATGTTTATAGCTTCGAGTGTTCATCTCTTCTTGAAGAATGTTTTTCTGGAATTTCATTGTTTTATTGGAATATTCTTTGGTATTTTATTATGTGAAAATATCGAATATTGCGATATCGAATATTCCGAGAAATTCGTGTGATTTTATTAAATTTTTTTCCCAATAAAGAAAAGTTTCAATGAATTTTTCTTATTTAAATATCTACTGTCTTCTTTCTTGAACTGGAATTATATCGTAAAATAAATTTATAAATTTTATAATATACCGATACGAATAAAATTTTATAAAGATACGTGGAATTCATATACAATTTTAAAAAATTATTTTTTCCAAAGAATAATTCTCCATGTCAGAATTAGAATTGAAAAGCTATCGATTAACCAAACTTATTTTAAAAAAAAAAAATAATCAAATAACATCATAAACTTCCTATCTTTCTTTCATTATCTGTCACTGCTAAAGGAATTTATTATCAACGTAATTACACAAGAAGATTCAGCGAATAACATTTTGAACTAACAAGAAAAAAAAAAAAAAGAACAAGCATCCACCGCGTATGTGGAGGAATTTCGATACAGATTCCGCGTTTGAGGTAACGGAGAACGCATCGAACGAAAATTGAAGAAATATGCCGATAGGATAACTCGCAGGGCAGTTTCGCGTCCATGGAGGAAGATAGCGCGGATGGAAGAAGGTAAAGGAAAAAGGAAAAGAAGCCGGGGTTCCGGGTTCGATTCCCAGGGCTGACTCGAGAAACGCCGCTTCCCTCGACCGATCTAGATTGAGAAGGAACGAAGGCGCCTACCGACCAGAAACACGAGCTCTGGTAGCAATAAATTATTGTAGCACGAATGATTTCATGGGCAAGGGGTCAAACGAGCCGAACGGAACAACGGCTGTTATACGGCAAAGGGGATGATCAAGACGTCGCCTCGAATCGGAAGTTCATCAAGCTTTTTTTCCATTGTTTCTATCGCGGTATCCAAGCGATTTATGAAGAGGTACGTGTATATGTGTGTGTGTGTCTGTACGTGTGTGTTAGAAATGCATTTCGTGATCCAGAGAGGTTGATGCGATCTTCGAGTTGGGTTTGTTAAGGGCGTGTGTTAAGATTTTGCGCAAGATTCAGCCCCTTGCAGGTGTAGCTTTGTGAAATTATAAATTTACTATGATGGAAGGTCTTTAACTATAATAGGCGAATTAAAATGTTATTTCTATTATATTTAATGTAAAGATGTTTTTCAATGGTATATTACGTAATTTTAAATTGTTTTGAAAAGCTAATTTATTATTCGTTAAATTGATACCTTCATCTATTTGAAATAACTTTGCATGAAACTTATTATTTTGTACAAATATTAACAAAATCCAATAGAATTTCTCATAGAAATCACCGTAATAGAATTCCATGATAAAATTATCATTTCTCATTCTCTCTTTTTAAATACCACAACTCGTTTTTTTTTTCAGAATTTAGTGACGAAAGCACAAAAACAACGGTCCCTAATCTGCTCTCATTGTCAAATTATTGCTCGAAGGATCTTCTAAATCTGGCATACCAACTTCTCAAATCGCGAAATCATCGTGAGAATCGCGCGAACGACGATAAAAAGGCAGAATTGTAAGGTCGATGCTGTTCTCTCGCCAGAAGTCCTTTGTCCGTGTCAAATTATCCGCGACGACGGTGTCACGGATAAAAGCCCACCTCCGTACGGGCAACTTGGGATAATTCGCAATTTACTCGAACTTGTGGTTCCCTTTCTTTCTTATAGTCGCCATCGAGCTTGGAAGCAAAAGAGCGACAGCTCGGTGAACGTGGCCTCTAACATCGAGAGGTCGATCGTAACCCACGATAATCCGGTTGACGCTGCATTACGAATAATGCAACAGTTGCCGTGATTCGACTTCTGGTACCATTGTTTCCCTACTGTGCGAACTTTAGGAGCATGTGTAAAAGAACAAAGCTTCTGTTTTAAATGATTCCTCACGCGGAATCCTATCTCGTGAAACAATTCAAGAAAAATATCGTTTGACAATTGACGATGAGTAATTAGAATGAGCAATTGAAGGTAGAGATGGTTATTGAATTTATATAAAAAGTAAGAATAATTTTAATTTCTTTTTTTATTCTTCGATACTTGGTTCCGAGGAAATGGGAATAAATGATATCGATAGTGAAGAGAGATATTCTTCGGTGTATCGATAATCCAAAGTTGAGGGTACTAAGCTTATACAATCTATTCCTGCAGCTTACGTTACCAGACCTTGGATAAAGAGGGATTTCACGGTGATTGTAGGTATTCTCTACACAATGATCTGTAACGAGATTAAACGGATTGAACACTGTCGTTTAGTTGTATATTGCGGTTCAATTACGGATTATGATTTTTGCAGCAGTTTTAACAATCTTTATAAAAGCATCATGATCATAATTGATGAAATCTTATTTTTAAATCTTTAAAATAAAAGAAAGGAAAAAAAAAATTAGCATACGTTAGCATTAGTAACAATGTGTCGATAGGACACGACGAACGGCTTTTTTATTTAAAAATCTTCCAATTTTGCAAAAGCTTCATCAATGAATTAATCTCGAATCTTCTTCAGTTAACCTAGAATTCTGATCAACGCAGTCCAAGGATTAAGTGCACGCAAGGGCGACGCAGCAAGCCTCAAGAGGAAGGCACTCGCGTTCAACGATTGGTACACAAACAATTACGTCTAACTACTCGGTATTTAGTCATTTTTGCGGCTTCGTATCCTAGGTCGAGATTGTTCCCCAGTGTCAATGAGACTTCCCATGGAACTCGTCTCTCCTTTGCGAATAGAAACGCAACGCCGAAATTGCACGCGAACTATACCGCACGACCTGTTTTCATCGCATACAATTTATCTTCTCGTTTCTCTTCTATAATTCTTCCTCAAACACACGAGCGTCTCGTTACAGTCGAACAGACTTCTTCGTTTTGAAATGTAATATGAAACACGAATTTTTGTTCAGAAAAATCAAGTCTTCCAGTGTATCAATTGTAAAAATTAACAAAGAGTGCTTTGGATTTTCGATGCAACGATGATCATGCAAAAACTTGATGATATTAAATTTATAAATATATCCAATATAGATCTTTAATTTTTTAAAATATCATTTTTAGATGTAGTAAGAATTTAAACATATTATTCAGATAATAATATTGAATATATATATATGTATAAAAGAAAATTCGAGAGATAAAATATCCTAAAACAATCATCACATTCAATTTCACGAAGGCTGTGACATTTGAAACGTTCGAACTTACGAATAATCTTCCAATCTGTCCAATATCTGCACCAATTAATTACATTGATTCTCGGTGACTTAATCGCGATAGTAATTAACATTCCGACCGGTTTACTGAACTCGAATGTTACCCTTCCACAAAAATAAAGGAATTAAGATTCCTTTCCTGGTTGATTCGCATCGGTTAACCAAAAATCCGCTTGCAAGGGCAAGATCCACGACATGGAGGCCAGAAAGGATGTTGAGAAACGTGCGGTTACGACGTCTTGCCGGACGAGGATAATGGACGAGAGCAACACGGAGAGGTTTCGAGAGATGCCGGCTAACCGAAGGTGTTCACCTGGCTGCGCTTCTGTTCCTGTTCTGTCCCTCTTCTTGGGTAGCCGATTAAAAAGTTCGAACCACTTGCCGCCAGGATACTTCTCTTGTCGGTGTCTTAACAGCTCATTAACCACGTCCAGACCCCGACTGACCCCAGTTTGCATAAATTATACCTGGCCTAACAGCGCTATTGAGTCCACGACCTTTGAAGGCTTCACCATGGGTAATTCCATAGGAGAAAGTAGATGCCATTAAAGTTATCGATGAGTTCGTGACGTTGGTTCGTATTGTTATAACGTAGATGGTTGGAAAAAACTTGAGTTTTGAATTTGTATTTTGTAATTTATATTGATAAGTAACATTGGTGAATTTCGTATCATTTAAACAATGGACACAGAGATACATAAATGATATCGATTGAGAATTAAAGATGATTTTGGAAAATTTTATTTGGATTATAAAAATTTCAGGAATATTGTATTCAGAAAAGAGAGTTTTCTGGCTGGTTGTTGATACCGTTATCTTTTTAGTCTCGCGTGGAATAAAATCAATTACGTATAGTGGGAAAGGGGTTAATTTCTACGATAATCAAATTAAAGATAAAAATCCGCGGAGATGAATCTTAGGCTCGTTAAACTTATCAAAACAGGATAATTAAGATACGTATTTTGTTCGCACGAGCCTCTAAGAAGTTAAGGTACACCGTTACATTGTTTATATTACAAAATGCGTAAAAGATGAAATGCTGCGATGTTAGGAGATGATGAAGTGATAAAGCACAGGAGAAATTTCTACAAAGAGATATGCAACATGCAACATGTCTTAATTTTTGCATGTTAATGAAACGTAAAGGAATAAATCATCCAAATCAAATGCTATTATAGATAATTCTATTTTTGCAAATAGAAATAAAAGAGAGTGTATGAAACGGTTGGAAATAAGTTCTATTAAGAACAATCATACCAAACTTCCGGTTACAGGTTCAGAGATAACGACAATCGAATATTAAGAAGATCGAAATAGATTCGACTGAATGGTCGTTGAATCGAATTAAAAAAAAAATAAAACTATTTCTGTAGCGAAATAGTCGGAAATTTACTGTTATATCGTTCACCTCGTAAACTTACAAAGAGAGGAAGGAATGTAATTCGATTGGATAAGGAACAAAATTATGGATGAGGGATGGAACAATCACGCGAACCTCGCTAGGTCAAGAAATCGATTCCCAAATAGGATCTACGATCCTGTTTCGCTGCTATATATCTTTATGGAACTGCGTTTCCGGTACTACGCCATAATGTTTCATCGTATGATTATCCCCTGCTGTGATATGTCCTCTGATTGTGGCGTTTCGCTCGACTATTGTTCGCTCGTTAATTGCAACTGGTGACTAGAGCCTCGTTCGCACGTTTTATTTTTCCGATTATATTATGGTGACACGGTGAAACGTGGATGTAAATGGGTACCTGTACAATCAAGATGATATTAGAATTACAAGTATGATTAGAAAGAACGTGCTATGACGTAGATTATACGAAGTTATCGTGATCGGTGATGTTATCGAGATGTTGAAGCGAGATTCTACACGTCGATTCCAAGCGTGAATTTTCAGTCGTGTCATCGGACGTGTTGCAAAAGTAATAATCGGACTTAATTCTTGAAATAATAAGAACCTTTAAGATTTCTTTAATGAAGTCGAATGATATTCGAACTCGAACAGTTTTCGAATCTCAACTCGAAGCGAAGCTATCTTCGAGGAATTTACAACCCGGTCACGATAGTAGGGATCACTACAATGAAGCCGTTTAAACCGTGGTGGCTCGTCGGATACCTCGTTCCACGAAGATGCAGCATCGGTATAGAAGATCGATACCAATTGGTAATTCTTCTCGTGAGAGAGCCGAGCCGATTTCATGGCTATTCACTGTCACGGTTCGATCGTCTCTCATTGCCTTTGTTATTCCCTCCGTTGTTAATTGCATTACTATGGCTCCGGGATGCAAAACTTTCGTGGAAACGTTGCAAAATTTTCCACAAAACTAGAACGAAGATGCATCGCTATGGCCTGCACTCCAACAGTTGCAAAACTCGGCAAGATGCATCGACGGTTGAAGAAGTTATGAAATCGTTTGTAACTGGCATTTCCGGTTGATCCTCAAACCATCCTATTACTCTTCTTTCTTATTATTCGAACGGAGATTCGATGGATATTGAACGTATTTATGATCGAAATATCCTTTTTCTTTTTCTTATTTTAAGTCGTAATATATAATACGTAGTTGAACTAATAAGTTTTACTGTTCTGTTTTATTTCTAACGAAACGTCATTTAATTATTTATATTAATCGATATTGAACGTTGACACGCTTCTGCTCCTGAATCTTATGTAGGCTAATTAATAAAATAATGAGGATGATGATAAAAAAAATGATCGATTATGAGTTCATATCGTTTTGTAACGATAAAAACGATACACTTATTGTATCGCAGATTGAATTGATTCCGTCCTGATCGTTCGAAGGATTTAAATAAATATAGGGGCTGAGAGATCGCACAAAAAGATTCAATAAACGCGAAACGTGGTTCTCAGGGACGACCTACAACCTTTCTGTTCGATGCATGAACCCATATGTCCGGTATCGATTCCGTGGATATCGATTTCTTGAATCGATAACGCACCTCCCGTCGTTTATAGTAAATCGTTAATTATAGCTTGATAAACTCGATCTAACAGCACCGATAAAGGGCGTATGAAATAGGATATCCTTGATATTATCGAAGTTAATTAACGAGTAAACGTAAACACGGAATTATATAAGGAAATTACCGGTAACCCGTGGCCCGTAATCCGTGCAAAAAATTTTAATGCAAAAGGAAGAATGAAAAGAAAGAGAGAGAGAGAGAGAGAGAGAGAGAGAGAGAGAGAGAGAGAGACGTCAATCAAAGCACGATCGTACTTGAACTTGTTATTTCCAACCGATTTAAGGAAACTCGTTGATCTGAAAAATGGCTAGAGTCATTGCGGTTCAAATTTAAAACTCCATTATATAGAGAGGATTCTTTACCAATAATCGCTGCAATTTGTCCCTCTTCCATTGTTTTTTCACAGGCATCGTTCCACCACCGCCTCCATCATCTCACGCTCCCACACTTCGTAGCCAGTCGACTGTCACGAACACCGAGACATTGCAAATTCGTTGATAGCTTCTAACGAGTCGTTTCCGCTTGATAACTCGTTTTTTTTTCCTCCAGTCAGAAGAATAAGGTCGTTTAAATTGAATTAATTGTAAACGAAATCTTAAGATTTAAGGATAATTACATCTTAAGAATATTGTATCGTTAAAATATCTAAAAATTGGAAAGCAAAAGATCAAATCGATATCAAAATATCGATATCGATAATAAGCGTCTCAAAAAAAGAAAAAGATGTTAAATTATCAAGATCATCCTATATATTAAAAAATCACATTCAAAGATCGTCTGCAAACGTAAAGACATCTGACTCATCCAGTTCAATGCCAAGGAAAATAATAATCCACGAAACGCTCTGTTAAATTAATCACGTAATTCGTTCCAACTACCTTGCACGAGAGTATTTCTTTCCCCGTTTATGTCATTCGAAAACGGGAAAAGAGCCGTATCCCGTAAAGGAATTATGATGTCATCCCGACGGGTCGCCGGGTCTAAGGTCTTCGACACACGCGCGTGACGAGCGCCAACGATTATCATCCCGTCGTCGCCACTCCATGGCGGCCAAGGTTCATATAACCGCGATTAATTACCTTCCTTCGTCGTCATTCCTTTTTATAAACGAGATTGCTAACAATATCGACTAAATTTAAAATCGTGTCGCGTTACATCAAAAATTCCGCAAACGGTGCCAGAACTCGAGAATAATCTCACAATCATATCGAGCCTTTTATTCCCCGTAGTACGGCCTTAATCGTTTTTTTATAAAACATCACACGACGCATCGAGTTTTTAATGAAGCGGCGATCGTGTCATCCATCGGGTCGTCACGGGTCGAAGGTGTCCGACACACGTGCTCTTCAATTAACCCTCTCCGACCTATCGACGGATCCGATCGCATCCACGCTCGAACAATCGTGCTCGTAGCGATACTTTCGCCTTTGCTCGTGGGATGATTCTCCGGCGCGTACACCGTCAATGGATCGTAGTATTTTCTACGTCAGTCAACCGCGTCATACAGCCATCGACGTTTTTATCCGCTCCTCGCCGCCACCCACCTACTCTCCGTTGTTATTCCAACGGAGGCTCGCACAGAAGGCACTCGGCCGTTAGTTAGTCTTCTACCGTACTTTCGTTGTAATTTCACCAACAAAATAAAATTGTCGCGATTTTTAGACGGCACGGGAGTAACGGTTGTTATTCCTGTCTCCATTAGAGTCATTAAACGAAAAGGCCGAGGTATATCATGCGACAATAAAGGGATCGGGTTAACAGGAGTTTCTTTCAACCGACCAGGATTAACCAAACAAAAGGCTCGTTCACTCGTGGCAATTCTAAGATCCATCTGAATGAAGACATAGAAATACTTGGCGGTAATTAAAATTACGCTCGAACACGGGCAAGATTGCGTAGAGGTGCAAGGTGGAGGCTCGGTTCGATACGAAGTTTCCATGAAGCAACGGTACTTGACAACCTTGAACCAATTATGCACGCGAATTATTTCGCAAGCCTCGCATTTCGCCTCGCTGGGTTTTTCACCTTCTCGGCTCCTCGGGTTCTTCGTAAATTTCTGTAACCGCTTCTTATTTCGTTCGAACCTCGACGATATTTTTCTTTTTTTTTTTTTTTATAATGGATGGCCAACTCCGAGATTCGAGAAATCGCGCGTATGCGAGGAGAAAAGTTATAGAATGGTTCGCGGAAGTGCAAAATCTGATTAGGGAATGAGATTCCAGGAATATGAAAAAAAGGCGAATGTTAAAGTAAAATAAGCGGTTAAACTGGTCAGCACACGACAATTAACCTGCAACAATCGGTCTATCTAAATCTGGAAAGACTTCTTTAAACTGGTATAACGTTTCTTTCTTCTCACGGTTATATTCCGCACAATTGGATGAAAAAGTCTCATACGTATCATTTCAATATTAAGAAATTAAGAAACAAAACTGACTGATTTTCAGTGCCGAAAAGATTATCTTCGAGATTAATTTTAATTTTAATCTTCGATTCAATGGTTTAAATTTAAAAAGGAAATAATTCTGATGAAATCTTATTTTTATTAAACCCTTCATCGTTAATGGTTTAATGGCTCCCTTCGTCGTTCCAATTCCGATGTCCACCACTTGTTGCTTCCTCCTTTGAATCTCCTCGTCTCTGCATCCGACACCTGACGTATATAACCGCGTTAAACACACATCGTCCCTGTCATAGCCGATATTTGGTTAACTGTACAGGATCGTGATCCCCACAAGTGATCCTTAATTGCTACGAGTATCACGATCTCTTCGTATTCTCCCATCTTTTTTCTACCACGTTATTCAAAGAAACGAGTGACGCCGATGGACGAGCAACAAGAGACACGCGAATAGTCTCTCTGCGAGATGACGCGATTTACTTAATTACGAGGAACACCGTTAACACCGTGGTACCGTTCGTCAACTTTCAATGTCGACCAACGTGTGTCCTGCCCTCAGCAAAATTTACGAGGCACGCTTAGAATTTCCTTGCTCCTTCTCATCCTGTCTCTGAAGTCAAGCTGCCTGTGTCTCGATCCTGATACAGTTAGATTTAAGTGTCTCCCGGTTCGGATACAAAAGAAATCTTCTCTTATGCGAGTCGAGTCGAAGAAAAAGAAGAACGTTTCGAACTTTCCGCTCTTTCAAAGAAACGCGATAACGCTTCGAATGGAAGCTGTTAACCTTAATCTGGATATCTTAACAGCGTATACGTGGTACATCCGCAACGTGGACGCGATAATTTTGAGAGATACAACGAAACGACACGGAGGTGATCGCAGGTGAACTCTCGTTCTATGATTTTTCTCCGACGAAAACATCAAGGACGCGCAACATCTTTGAGACGAGACATCTTCAGTTTTTCAATTGTGTTTTCTATGTAAGTGTTTGCCGTTGTTATAAGATAAAAAAGTGATGGAGTTTATTTCCATTGCGTTCTTCGAATTTTTATGTCTTAATTTTACTCTTATTTATTTGGCTCAAAGAGTATTGATATTTTTAAGAGAAACTTGAATAATAGCGAATAATTCATCGAGTAAAATGTAACTGTATAATGAATTGCGATTTATTAAAATAAATTACATTTATAGTAGTATCATATTCGTTCATATTCATTAAATCATCAACGTATAAATAACGTTACGCAACTAAATATATAATATGAAATGAATAATGTACCATAGAATATATAATTTGTAATTACTTAACAACATGTAAATGGAAAGATATGTTTTTTAACGCGTCTTTAACTGTACTTAAAAGTAAACGAGGACGAAAATTGTATATTTATTTTCTTCATATACGTACAATCAATTATAATTATTTATTTAGATGAACTTTAAACTAGTTAGTAAATAAAATATTCATACATTGCACATAAATGATTATAATTAAAGCGATATGAAGAAAATATATTATATAGTTATACTGCACGTAAATGGTTATAATTAAAATTAATACAAAGATACTGTATAATCATACTCGTACTTAAATGATGATCGACATTAAATCAATCAGAAGAACCTATACAATTTTAATAATCGTATAAATAAATCGTATTCAAAACTTATAATTTTAACAAGTGTAATTCTTCCTATTTTTCTCGATTTTAAAAAAATCCTTTAACAATATACCGATAATAAGATTGATTAAAAATGATGAAACAGAGGATGTAGTACAGTTAAAATAATATTTCCATTATCATAAAATTTGCAAATTGCACGAATTACCCGTAAATACGGCAGAAAATAAAATTTATTCAAATGAACCTATTCCATTAGCAACTTTTCGCTTAGGTTGGACGAGTTAATTATCCAATAACGACCAGTTTTATCTCCAACTTGTTACCGCGAAAACTGTCCCGACCTCCTCTAGTAAATTCAAGGATTTCTCGTTCCTAGAAACGTAATTACGCTTTGGAACACCAAGGCGATGCATTAAAACGCTTGAAACTCCGAACTAATCATCGTGAACTAGAATAAAATTAATAAAGCCGTCTTACTTTTTTCTTTTTTTCTTCTAACACTCTAGAAAACAGGAATTTCGAAGAAAATCGTAATTCCCCCATCAAGAATGTTGACGCCGTTTCCTCGATCTACGCGTAAATCGCGTTGCGCAACAATCGTAACATCGTTTGTTGCGCAACTAGAAATTCACCTTTCGCGTAACTTGTCGTTGACCGTGAAATCGACACACGAAAGGGAAATAATAAAGCCGTGATCGAGTAAAGGAAACCGGATGAAACTCAATCGCTCTTTTTTCTCAACGAATGTGTGATGTATGGTCTGTTAATTGCATTGGACTTTTATCAAACTTAGTTGAAATGTTTGTTCGTGATATACGCAAAAGAATGGAGCTTGAATAGGATAAAAATTGTATTGATGTTCCACTGTATAGTTGATTATACGAGTTTCGGTTAAATATCGATTATCGAAAAACGGAATGAGTTTATAGTTTTTTAAAATTCATATTTATATATTTGTATATTTTTAAATATTATTTTGAAAATGATAATGAATATGCATCTGGAATGGAAAATAAATGATAAAATAAGTGAAAATTGTTAGAATTTCAAAGCGATTAATAAAAATAAATGTTTCATTGTAAAATTGTAGATAAATATTATACATAATCAATCATCAACTATTTTAAGATAAGAAATGCAATAGGAATGCAGATATAAATACGGTTGATGATTCATTGTGTACAACACTTCGCAATGAAAATTCTACTTCAGCCACGCAACAAAATTCCATATTTTATTTTATCTTTTCTTATTTATCTCCCGATAAAAACAAAAATATGCTAAATATTTATTCTTCTTCACTGCGATCCATAATCTCCATTTATCTGTAAAAACAAGTATTTGGTATCTACTGGCCTGGAATCACATAGTAATAGCTTTTTCATCGAGCAGAGTTATAAATTTCGACCAACACGACATAGATTCCTGTGGCATGGCATTCAATGGCAAGTCAAGACGCTTCCCACGAAGAATTCGATCGGACACACCCGCCCTCTCTCCTGTAAAATGCAAGCATCGAGAGACGATGAGTCGTCTCGTCGTTGACCTAGGCCAACTTGTTTCGAACGGTTGATTAATGAACGTGATTATGCAAAACAGATTGGTATCTTTGCCTCATTGAACGGAACCTATCTCATCAACGTATCGCGAGGACATTGCCGCCTCTTAAACGCGAATCCTGCTCAAGTATGAATGATTATTATCCCGATGATCAAGGACGTTGGTGGCTTGCAAATATCTCTTTAAGCAAAGGCGACACGACTTTCGATGAATTTTAATTATTTTGAGGATCGCTTAGAAAACGTTGAAAATAAATGAAAATCAATAAGTGGATTCGTGTAAAATTTACATAATGTTTTTCTCGTATAAAAAAAAAGGAAAAAGAAAAAAGGATTCATTGAAATAAAGAGAAAATATGTAAAAATAATTTGCAAAAATTTTGATCGTTGATCAATAATAGTACAAAGCAATAAGTGCAAGTGATTAAGCATCAGAAATTTATCTATATGTATGATACAATAAGAAAACGACGTGTCACTATCTTATAGAAGATAATCGTGACGTCGCATCGGAAGATGAAGCTTAACGAAAAGAGATTAACAAACCGTTTGAATGTTCAATAATGAACTAACAAACGCTAACCTTGACTAACCAACTGATTTCTTACCATTGATATCTATTGATTCCTTTGTCTTCGCAATCTTCTCAATCCTATCAACGGATATTTAATTCCATAATTAGTAAGAAAATATTCACTTCCTACCGTCTCTATTCTATCAATAATTTCTCTTATCTACGTAGATAAATCTTTTTAATTTCGACTTCTTAATTTTAAAAGCTATTATTAGCGGTGAGATGAGAAACCGTGAAAGAGTGTGCATCGAAGTTTCATTGTTATGTCCAAATCTTCTGGTATGGCGACGACACGAGGATAGATTGAGTCGCTTCTTCGGGATGACAATCTCGTTGACGAGCTGTCATTCGACTACTCGTCGTTGGTCTACGAGGACCTGCTTCGTCATTGTCACCGGAACTCGCGTGTCCTTGACAGAAACGATTGGAGATCTCGATAAATGCAAATAGCCCGTTCAATTTCATGTTTTCACTGATCCTCCCGCGTCTTCGTGCTTCACGATCGGAGTATCGGATACGTTTATTCTGAAAATATTGGGTCACCAGTGAGCTAAAAGATGAAAATACGAAGGCGTATCGATTGCGTCGTCTCGATTGGCTGTTCTCGTGCCAAAGAAGACTATGACGGAGAAAATCCATCGTGGAAGGGTAAGAAGGGTAAAAAGATATTTATCGTAGAACGTGGCTGCTCCAAGAAGAACTTATCAGAAGAAACGAGAGGAGGACAAGTTAGGAGAGAGTAAATAAGAAAGAGCTTAATAAAATTCTCTGGATATTTTTGTTCTCACTGACCTGGATTTATCTTTGCATATAATTACCAAGCTTATTAATCGTGAAATCAAAAATTATTATATACTATCGATGGAATAATTGAACGACTTGTAATTTATATCCAAAAATTGTAAAAACGTTCGTGCAAAAAAAAATCCATTATTACATTTTCATTCCATTGAAAGAGCATTCGATTTTGATAGAATCTCAAATAAGACTAAATTCCATTTTAAACAAGAGACATTTCAAATAGAGACGATCAAAGGCTTCTTCGACACACCTTTCAAAATCGTACGATATTATGTTACACGATGGTAAACACATGGCTTGCGCCCAAGTAAATGCGAAGTGAACGCGTTTCGCAATCTCGGCGGGAGATCTCGGAGGAAAATCGGCGAAGGAGGAAACGAACGAGCAGGTGAGAAAGAGCGTGGAAGGAGGAACGAAAGCGCGGGCAGGAACCACGAAAGACAAGGATCAGGAGGAGAGGTCGGGTTTGCGGTGGAACGGGAAGAGGCGAACAAGGAAGCCGTCGTGGGGAGACCGAGGAAGAAAGAATTGAACAAGAACGGTAAGGAGCAAGGAGTCACACGGTGTTCCATAGGCATAGCGGATCCGGCGTAGCGGTAGATACTTTCAGATAATACTCTCATTTACATAGGTAGGTGCATAAATGAAAAGCAATGCGATGCATCGTGGCGCGCATATGGCGTACGAGTTATACATATCTGGGTAAGTGGATGCAAGTATCTTCGAGATGCGAGATTTGCGAGCATAGCGATGATTATTTTCGATATAGCGTGTTTCGCTATATATTAACGCGTTTCTCTAAATAAATTTAAACGAATAATTGCTCACACCGGATTATCTCGTTGATGCAAACGGTTTATATAGTTGATAAGTGAGTTACCATTCTGCTTAATTAAAATTTTGTAACTGATATTTGCCACGTATGGTGCATTCGGATTAATTGATTATTTATTTAAATAAGATATCTCATAGGATAAAGATCATTTAAGAGAGAAACTAAATTATTGAAGAAATATATGCTATTTTTAAGAATCTTCAAACTTTTGATCCTCCATCGATGTATTAGAGCATATTTACATTACGAATTTAATGTGAAAAATTGATTAAGCAAAAATGATAATTAAGATTAAAATTCTCCGTTGTTGATATATTCTTGTCGATATCACGATCATCGAAATCATTGTAAAAACGATAAGTAAACTTTGCTCCCATACCAACATTGTTTTGTTATATTCGAGTTTATATTCAATTTCTTCGACGTTTATACTCAACTTCTTCTTCGAGGGATCGGTTGATTATTACCTCCCTGTTTCCTTTCACAAGGAAGTTGTTCAAGATGAGACTTGTTTTATTTTCACCGCATATCTCTTTCAACGATTTCTTTCTGTGGGAAGAAGCTTCAATTTTCCGTAAAAAGAACAATTATTTCGACGATTTGCATAATTTCACTCACAGACAGTATCAATGTCTCATAATGATAGCCGCGCAACTTTTGATCAAAGAAACGTTATGATTTATCGGAGATGCGATTAATTATGTAATTGCAAACTTTGCGTACATCTTTTGGCTTTCACCGGTTACTGCTGATCAGAAAGTTCGATCTTCATTTTGTATTCATTGCTTCAAGAAAATCCAGTTTCATATCTCCGTTATCATATTTTTTTTCTTCTCAAGGAAGAATAACAGATCGTTAAAGGAACAGCGGTATTCCTTTCAATTACACGGATGAGGAACAAAAATTCACGTTATTTAAAATAGATGAATGTTGTCGAAATGTATTTTCGTGTGCAGTAGCTGTGCAACTGACAAACATCCGGTCGATGGATTGTCTAACGATTGAGACGATTTAATGACTCGTCTTTTTCTATTCCACGGTAGAACTAATTTCGAACTTGCATCGACGATCGTCAATTTCGGTGTTAATTAACGCCATGCCGTGACGAATCTTGAGAGTTCCGAGAAAATTATGGATCGTTCCTTCGGCATTATTCTTCTAATAATTATTTTAACATTTTCTTTTTTACGATTATAAAAAAAATCTTTTGTAATATTTTTGTTTTTAAATTTAACATTTATAAACTATATTCATTAAAATTGTGTTAATCTCATTAATATCATGATGAAATTTGTGATAAATTTTATCTTGACGGCATTGTTATAAATTAGAGAGTAAAAGCGGTACTGAAGCACGGTCATTTGGCCGGAGGGTGATCGTTTCACATCTTTAACGCCATTTTCTGAAGACACTGGTGCCCAGAGGATATTTCTTTTACCATTTCCCCAAGAAACTGTCAAGTTTATTGCACTTGTTTCCCCGAAACAATACATAAAGGAATAGATCTGTGGGCAGGGTGGTCTATTGGAAGAAAACAAACGCGTAAAATTTTTTGAGAGTTCAAATTTCTTAGACTTTAAATCGATACAGCAATCATCTATCTATATTTCCATTCCAATTTTACGAAACGAAATGAATATAATTCCAAAAAGATTTCTAAAAACGTTCGATTCAATTTTATCTCTGTTTCAATTCCATGAATTACGAATTAGTCATAATTTCAAAATGATTCCATAAAATTTATTCAACTTGGGATCTCGAAGTAACCTCGAGATCTTGGTTCTTGCGGTCGTACCAACAGATTAGTTTTAAGTATTCAAACGAGCAAGATATTCGCAAGTATAATGAAAATCGTCGTTCTCTTCAAAAGAGAAATAAGGAATAGACGAAGGATTTTGCGGGAAGAGTTAACAGTATCGGAAGGATCCTGATGCGACTGGCTGCTGGTAGTCTTACCCACGCCATCATCATCCGTTCTATTTCTCGAAAAAAGAACGATCGAGCGAATAGCGGCCGTGAAATCGCGATACGGACGTCTTCGTGCCCGTAAAGAATGATTAGAGGACCGTGGGCCCATCGATGGAATCGCTTTCACAAGACACCCTGTATCATTCTTATTTTATTCCCTCGTCTTCCTTGATTCCTGTATCGAATCGATACAGGCCAGATCGATGAACGTTCGATAATTGATAGTTGAATGAATACATCAACTACCATGCTAACGCTTCGAAATTCGATCCATCAATTTTTTAATAATTCGAGGAAAATTCATTAGGAAATGAAGACAGATAATTGTAGAATAGAATGGTGACTTGAGTAAATTGCATCAAATATTCTTTTAAATATAATAAAAAAGAAGAAATAACTCGTTTCATAATTATCGAATGTGATAGAAATATATAAGATAAAGGTTAATTAAAAAGGTATTCGTCAGGCATTTTCCCAGAAAGGAAAATTCTCAATTATGTTGCGTAAAGATGTGTGATAACGATGTGGCAATGTAAGGCTCTTGAACACAACAGAGTGAAAAACGCAAAAGCAATGCCAACACGTTTTTCCTTATACACGCGTACGCTGCACACTTTCGTTCCGCAATTTATTCGGAATGCTGTCTCAAGCGCCACCTTGGATGCTTCTTCACGAGAAACACCGATGAAACGTACGAGTCAATTTCCACTCTGGTAATTTCTTTTTTTCGCGGAATTATTCCTTTTAAAGTTTCGCATAAAAAAAAGTAAAATATGTAGTTAGGATACTTTCCTGAACGCATTTAAAATACAATGTGATCTTGGAATGCAATATTTACTCGAGCAAAGTGAGCACAATTTCTCTTTAACGACTCGTACTTATTGTCATTCGTGTCCCGTTAATTGTATCACATTCAATTCGCCATCAGATTAATTGAATAGCTTATTTTTTTCATGGATGTAACTGTAATGTCTTAATTATACTCACAAATAGAAACAATATTGAATTATATAAGTAAAATGAAATCGTGATCAAATTAATAATAAATGCGTATTATATTCATATATTATCCTGAACATCCCAAAGCTCTATTAAAATAATCTTAAGAATCTTAATGTACGCATTAATCTGTCAAGATAAAATATATGTCTGCTGAATGAATTCCATGAATTGCGTGCATAGAAAATTTCTAGTTCAGTCGTGAACTAGTATAAAAGATGTCCATCCTTTTGAAAAATAATGAAACGAGCAAAAATATTAACATCAAATGAAGATCGCAAGATTGATTCCTTATATTTTAAATCACACATAGTAATTAAAAATGCTTTCAATATTTCAAAGATAAAAAAAATGTGAAAATAATTCGACAAGTCCAGTTTCGAAATCAAATTCCCCCAAGAGATTAAAAAATTATAACTTATCAATTTTTTCTTCTGCGATCTTCGAGTACCGTAGCCATAATAACATTCAGAAGATTGCATCGCAACAAGATGCCTTGACTTTCTCTCATTGTAATACTCGCGGCGATTTTTATGGCCACGCGTAATTACTCGATCAACATGGTCGGTTCGAAGGTGTCGAGATCCCGAGCGCTTGATAAAGCATCGTCCACACGAATCTCCACTTGAACAGAAGCGTGGTAAATAGTATTTACTTACTTACTTAGCGAGGGATCGAGAAGAACGAGCATGTGGGTGAAGGCTGCGGCGGAGGGCTCTCCAGGATGTGTCGAAAGTGAAACCCAAGGCCCTCGTGGCAGCTTCGTGTTCACGCCGGTCGAGGAACGCCACGTTCGTCCTCGACGGGCTCGATCATTGTTTTAAATCGAGATTGATCTCCTTCCCCGGTTGAAAATGTGACCGTGAAGAGTGTCCAACTGGAAACATCCACCCATTCATTGTGTAACATTGTTGTCGTTGCTATACCTTCTTTTCTGTATTGCGTTTGAACGCGTGCTTTCTTGCTTCGATAAATCTTCCATTATTCCCTTGTTTTGCATGTTTCGTTTTACATTGTTGCGCCAAATGGCGGTTGTTTCTCAAGAAAATGATCGTGGTTCCTTTTGGAAATTTCGATTATGCTAGAATGGTTCAAGGATGAGCATAATTCCCCGCTTTGAACAACGAGGTCTATAGGTTATCCTATAGATCTATCATTCGGAGTATATTGTATGAAATAGAAACTTCTTTATTGGCAATTTATTCGAGTCACGTATAAATCTATTTTATTTTACAGACTTTCGACCTTTGATTGAATTGCTTTTATATGATATTAATATATTCGTGTAGTGAGTTTGATGATTTTTATTGAAAAATCGTTTCGAGTATTCAGAAGTGAACGAAAATAAAATTCGAGACTTTCCTTATTTTTTCGCTTCCTTTTTGGACAAAGGTAGATAACACGTTAAAATAGAACAAACTGCAATAGAGAGGAATTATAGTATTTTACAAAAAAAGATGAAACGAAACGATTGGAAGAGAGAATAGCTTACATAATATGAAGCACGCCAACTGGATCATCGGTACAAAGCATCCTTGCGCCAGAAGAATTGGGAAGAGAATATTTCCACAGATCGACCCTATTCTTCCAACCATCATTACGAAACTTACTGCGATCGCCCTAGTTTTTCAAAGAAAAAATTCTATCTTATTATTATTTTTAAATTTCACTTTGGATATTTATTATATTTAACCTTAAAGAAGTTGGGAACATGATGACAGTTGCAGAAATAATGATATTTTGAGTATTATTTGTCAATCCAATGAAGAAACTTGACAACAATAACGTTAATAACGAATTAGATGACCAATAGAGACTAATTATACATATTAGCGATATTCCGTAACAAATAGCTGCAATCAACAATATCAGTATTATTGTTATTAAATTAATTTATATTACAAAATCACATGATGAATTCTTACCTAATAAGATTTTATGTCTCAAGTAATTCAGTATGAAGCTACTCGAGAGAAGAAAAAAGCTTCCTAAAATAGATACAATGATTGTGTTTACGTAAACAGACTCGTTGACAACAATCTAGAATCATACAAAAAATAATATCATGTAATGTATAAATACAGAATTAAATTCATTAAAAAGAAATTATAAAAATTATCCTACGTTTTTACACGTAGCGTTTTCTGCAATGTTTTCAGAAGAGGTTGTGAAATCCAAAATTTCGCAAAATGTAAATTCGTGTTCTGCTGTCAGATTGTAACTCAATGGATCGAAATTTTCTAGGATCGTGAACAATTGGGGTTGCCACAATCGAAACGTATTGGTTCTATAAGATACAAAAAAATGAATAATTATAAATTTGACTTATTACTTGCTTTTTCTTGGATTGCTATTTTTTGATAAGATTATTATTTTTTCACTGTTTCTCGCGTTTTGTGGATTTATTTATTATCTCTGTTTTTACGTCATATGACTGATGATAAACGTCATTATACCTATCTGTTTTCTCGTTCCTTTGCGATGAAACAACGTATTTATATAGATAAAGCGAACATTCATATCACATATTAAAGAATTTGATTTTTGGTATTCTAATTGATTTTTAATAACAATCTATTTTTAGGAATTAATATAACACTATTGTATATCATAAATAATTATTAATATAGATAATAAAAGGGAACGCTTACGCAAACATCGACCCGAATTGCATGACAATGACCGAAAAAAGTCGAGACAAATACGGATTAGTGAAAATTACTTTCTTCTTCATATTTCCATCGTGATCAGCATTACTCGATTCTTCCGTGGAAGGAGGATCGTTTCGTAAATATTGAATCTTAAATAAAAATCATCATTATATAGATTTAATTATTTTTTTTTAAAAAGCGATATATATCTAAATCGTTCAAAAAATCATAGCAAATTATTAATATAATCATTCATAGGATATTCTCACCGGATATTCTTTCGGCGGTTTGCCCGTGTTTATGCTGTAAATCCTCTGGAAAACTTTCAACGCATCGTCCATACGACCCTGCGACATGAGAAACTTTGGACTTTCCGGAAACATGAAGAGACAAACAACACCGATCAGTATTGGTATACTACAGGCAGATAAGAAAAATCTCCAGGAATTGTAGACAAATGCTCCGTCCCAAAGAACGATGGACCACTCTTGAGGAATGATGATCAACGCGAGCGCTATAACATGAATTGATCCAACTCGTAAACAAAATGTTTTACAATCTGTCGTATATATCATACCTGAGCTTACGATATTTCCAAGTGTGATGCTGAAACCGATCAGTAATGGTATTTTCCCTCTTCCTTTGTTTCCATAGAATTCAGAAGAGTACGCCACGATGGAAGCGTGAGGACCGCTTATACTGACGTGAGATAATTATTATTGTTATCGTTAATAATAAGATTAATAAGGAAATAATAAAAATTTCAAAAACGAGGTTAAAAATCTCTTTCAGACTTACATGAAACCGTTAAGGAATTTAAAAAATAACAGCATCCAGAAATTTTGCGAGAATCCTGACAAAATGTTACATATACCGTCAGCTAAATAACCAAAGAGGAAAACGGTTCTTCTACCTTTGACATCCGCTATATAACCCCATAGAGTACCGCTGCAGACCATTCCTAAAATAATCCAAGGTATAATTTTAATGTTAGAATAAAGTATCTTTGCGCGTGAAAAGATAAGAATATACGAACCTATGTATACGATAGCAGTTAGGACACCCTTTTGATAGAAAGTTATTTGCAGATCGCATTCTGCAGAAGGAAGAATGATCCCAACACTGGAAGTGTTAAGGCTTGTTGACCATGACACAGGAATAATTGATAGAAGAAGAAAATATTGAAACTTTCCATAACCAGCTGCGGTAATGGCTCTCTCGAAATTTGCAGACTTCTCCGTTTTATTTTCTATATCTGTTACTTTACAAATAAAATTTCTTTACGTATGCTGTAATTAAAATATTTGTTTTTTGGTGAAGAAAAGTCTCACTTGAATCAATTTTATTCTCTTCTGTTGGTTTATCTGGAAGAGTGACGATACTAATTGTACGTTCGTTCGACATTCTTGTAATTTTTTCAGATTGTCCGTGATTTTAAATGATTTACACCATGCGATCTCGCTTGAAACTTGTTTCTCGTGATGTAGTATACGCCTTTATTGGTCGTTTCTCGGATTTAATTGTCGGAGATACACCATGTCTCACAACGATTTAAATTGAACGGACTGATGTAAACTACACGAATTATTATCGTGACACAAGCAATAGTTAAGATATTCACAAACAATTTTATCTCATAGGAAAATAATTTATCACCAACATTATGTTATCACTGACGTAGTCGTAATGTAGTAATAACATAGATCAATTAATAAATGATAAATTTTATAAAAAGATTTCTTTTATTTTAAAATAATTATATGCATTAATTATCAATTACAGTCTTTTCTTTAATTTATGCGAGAATATTAAGAAAAAAAAATACATTGTGATGCAAAATTAAAACATTATCTTTTATTATCTACGTTGAATTTTTTGTAAATCTTTACGAATTAACTATGTTATTTTTTGTTTTAAGTAATGTAAAAAGTTTATATTATCACAATTGATACATCTGAATTCTATAAAATTATATATTTATATAATTTATATATTTTATAAATATTCCAAAGAAATCAAATCAGGATTATCCTAAACTAATCGAAATACATTAACAATTTAATTCAAAGTGATTTAGATTTATATTAGGATTATTTTACAATCGCTTCGAAATCATTTAAAAGTGATTAATAATTAATATAGTTTTTTATATTATCTGAAGGTTATTACAAGATTATATATATATATATGATAATATAGATCATATATATATATATATATATAGATTCAAAAAGATTTAAAATATCTGTTAATTAAAAAATAATTATAGAATTTTTTATTCAAATTTTCTTTGTTTTATTACTATTTTTTTCTATTTGTTTTCATCTTTTCTTTCGTCGTTATTATTATTATTATTATTTAAATTCTTAGAGAGTTCTTATTCGGAACTGGCCATTCAAACAATTTTTCAATTTCTTTTTTCATTATAGAATCTAAACTATAAGTAAAATTTCTTCAAACGTTATTGAAACCATGTAATACTTTTTTCTCGATCTTAAAAATGGCAATTTCAACGAATAATTTGATCATATTAGAACATTTCACAAAATTTACTTAAGAATTGACTATGATCACGTTGGCACTAAATCATAGAACGTAATCATATATTGTGCACATCAGTCCAAATAAATAATAACGTGAAATGGAAATAAACGAAATTCAAAATCTATAAATTATACGTTATAATCAAAATGAATACAAAATATTTTATTACAGAAAATTTGAATTTCCACGTGATAAAAAAAATAGAGGACAAACAAAAATAATGCTTTGTTCAGGATAATTAGCAATGCAGTTGGATAACTTCGCGTTAACGATCAACAAATTATAGTCATTTCTTTTAAATCGCGGTAACTTACACGCTTCGCGTATTTTGACAGTAACTTTTGTTCTTTTGTCTTGAGTCGATACAGGAAATATCATGTCCACCCTGACCTTACATCCGTGATACCAACCAGATTGAATTCGTTGAAAACGATTGAAGCTCCTGCGAAACTAGTAGCCATTGTTCTCACAAGAATCTAGATTGATGATACGAAAAAGAATCCAAAAAATTGTAAGAATTCTAACGTTCCCCCGAATTGTTGCTAAAGTTCTATCCCTTTCCTTTCCCTTTCATTTCTCGTAATTATTCCGATCTTTGATATTTCTCAATAATTCTAACAATTTTTCCATTAGTATTTCTAATGGAAATGATTATTATAATCTGATTGTTAAATGTTATCTAAATTTCTAATGTATTTTCTTTTTTTCTCCATATATAATAGTTTACTTTCGAAACGTTAAATCTTAAGTATATTTAATTAATACAAATGAATTTTCACTTGTATGCTCATTGTCTGAAAATATGCATATTTACCGAAATAAACCTCTAATAAAATTTCTCTTCATTTCATTAATATGTGTGCACATGTGCACGTGATTTGTTAATTACATTAGACGTGCTATTCTATAACGATAACACAATTTTCTATAGTTTAATTTTTATTCAAAGACTTCCACAAGTACATTTATTAATATCAAATAAATACTAAAATATCAAACTTAATTATTACTACAATCAAATTAATAATACGATTTTATCATTCTTCTTTTGGTTTTTGAGTCGTATCTGACGATGAAGACGAACAATCATTTTTCGTAATTTGTTCGTGTTGATTGTTTTTAAATCGGTCCTTCTCCTGTCGATATTCCAACGGGTGCATGTACTTCGACACCTTGATCGAAAATAATTACAAGGTTATTTAGTCGCAAGAACGCGAAGCTCGTTACTGTGGATTAATTAAAATTTTTTGTTTTAAAACTCGTTGGAATCGATGTTTCGTGACCTGCTTTTTAAGCTGTTCGTACGATTCTAAAGCGAGAATCTAAAGCGAGAAATGAGAATTTTTCGCAAGCGTACGTACGTAGATATTTATGCTAATGTTTTATATATGATCTTTTTCCTTCTAAATTAATTAGGATCATAGTTGATTGGCCAATTTAAATATCGATGGCTTAATAATCAAAGGCAAGGAATTTCATAATATTAAATAGCAGACTAACACGTACACATATCTTAATGTGAAACGAGAGGAACACGTTTGATCGAGGGCACAGGAAATGCTGCGATCTTTCCTTCTTTCCCTTCTTTTTTTCTTTTTCTTTTCCTTTCGCGCTTACGTGTAGAGCAGACAGGTAAGTATCATGGATATGCACGTATATACACGAGCATTATCGCGTTCCTCGGTTTAATACGCATACTTGCCATTTAACCGCGGTAAGAAATGGTTTCTGTTATTCAACTGCGCACGTTTGATTTCGATCTAATGTTTGCGATCTTTCCGGCATCGAATCTAGCGGGATTCGTAGCGGTAAAGGACGATTAATATAAGCAGAAATCGTACGTCAGGATAATCGATTTTTATCCCAGGGAACTCGGTCAGAGACGGAGAAAACGATGATGCGACTTGTATCCGATAAGAAGATTTGTATCAGCTATATATTCCTTCGTAACAACATTGAAAATTAATCGTTTCACGCCTTGGATCGATAGTACAGCGCGACACCGTGTTCTTTCATAGAAATGTTAAGTCATCATACAATTATTCTAAAACAGGTTAATTGCCACAAAGCAAAGATAACTAGCGTATATACATTTCTTTCGTGATCACTTATTTTCTACCGAATTGCCGCGAAAAAATTTGTGAAACAGATTCAACATTTCCGTTTCGTGTCGTTAATTGATATCAAACCATTTTTTGACCCCGTTGTTACCCGCATTCATGTACGTGTAAGTCGATTGAAATTCGAATGTCTCGTACGTATCGTTACGCGCATTGTGAAAATGTTATTAATTGTCGTTCAACAGGAGCAATATACATATATAAATCGCCAGTCGAATAGGTACAACGCATCGCGTGATATAAACATCCGATATCTGAACACGCATCGGCGATGCAACCACGCTGGGGCGTGTAAGATTTTATACACGTGAGCAAGAAAGCACGTGAAACGAGGAGAAATACCAAGGGAACACCGAACTCTCAAGAAAGTTTCATCGGTATGATAATTAATTGTGCATTGACTGTCATAAATCTCTCTCATCTATCCTCGTATTAAGCGAAATCTTTTATGTGAAACACTTTACACGATCAATGTGCACCCTAATGAGCGAACTCGACGCTATGAATTAATGACACGGGTGTTAGCGAGTTATTCCGATAAAGCGGCTTGCCAACAATTAAATCGAACGATGATTCATAGGTTGGTTAAATTTGTATGATACGCTATGTTTTGTTCTTGATGCACATTGGTTTTTTTAAGAATTGGTAATTAATCAGTTATAATACAAGTATGAAGTAATTGTGTTATACGGAATAAATGTTTAATTACTTGTTCTTCGTATTTCAAGTGACCTTTAAATATTCCAAACGAAATTAAACCAATAATGGTCGTGAGGATTATTCTTTGTATCTGAATTCTGTCATAAGGCCACTTAACCATGATATAACTGAAATGATTTGGCATGATTTTTACCAGATAAATGTAGTAAATATATATGTATACCTTATTCGAAGATATATAATAAAATTCTTACTTTTAAAAACATATTATTCATAATATTCATTTATATTGAATATTAACGTTTGATAAAATCAAAAATTGATTTTACAATAGACTTAGAATTTATGTCTTCATCGCGTGACTGAATACACAAGTCTTGATTAATTTCGAGATCGATATCGTTACTCTCTACTGTTATATTCAGTGTTACAAATTTAGAAGCATAAATATACGAAATTTTTATTTGTAAATAGAAATTAAAATAGAATGTTGCGTGTTTTCGAAATCATACAACATAAAATATAAAAGATTATAGCTAAACATAATATAAATTGCATTCAATACTAATCTCGTATGCATAATGACTTTATCGTAATCCTCAATGTCGTTCAATATCACGTTTATGGGTTCATTGATAAAAGATACGTAGACACACGCGCGAAATTTCACCGTTATTTATATAACATTACACTTCGTCATTGGTTTTCTATACTTTTTTCTGTCCCTGGTTCATGAGATAATATCTATTTCAAGCTGAATATAGTCATCGAGTTATATTCATAATTTTTTCCGGTGAAAAGACACCTCTTCATCTACCAATCTACCGTTGGTAAAAATTACAAAAAAAATTTTTAATAAAATTTTTATTTGTAACAACAACCATTTGATATTTTCTTTATGTTAATGCTATTTTCGAATTACTAAATCGATAACTCTTAATCATATATAAAAATGCGTAAATAATAAATCGTTAAAATACGTGATTGCAATAGAGGCGCCTCGAGGCACGTATAGTTTCAAATTTCATCGTAAGATGGTGTTGAAATCGGAACAAGATGGCGTTCGGTCAATAGACGAATAGCAGGGAGGCCGGAGGCGCTCTCGAGGTTCGTGGGTGTTCTCAGCCCGGAGCTGGAGAGCCTTTAAGGCTGTATATCATTGACATTTTTTTCTCTATCGAAGTGAAATGGTCGACACGCGAGTGAAATGAAAAATGTTCCATAAAGAAGTGCATATTACGTATGCGTCGGCCTGAATGTGCCGTGTTTCTCGAACTCAAAAGATGCTGCCGTGTAAAGCGACGACAGAGAAGGCGCCTTCGCGAAACTGTCAGGAAGATCGTTGTCGTCGTACGTGAGTCAGTGCGCTCGGTGGATTGAAAGAAGGCACGTACGTACAAAATGGCTTCGGGCGACAATGTGGACGTGATTGAAGTGGTTGAGACAAGCTTCACTGGCCCGGTACAGGCCACAGAAGATCATCTCCGACCGGAACAGTACGCGGACGAGGACAGTGAGTAGCCCTTATCTTTGTTAAGTTCTTTGTCGTTTCGACCAAATGTCACGACCTAACCTATAAAAATAGCACGATTCCAGACGCCTATAACGTGAGCATCGTTTCTTTTAATGTTAAGAGATTTGTGCTACGAGACACGACGGAAAGATAGGCGTGATCGATCGATTGTGGCCGATCGGATTTTCGTTTCGCTTCCGCATGCCCGCGCTATGTTCCGTCCTTTGTTAAGTCGGCAACCGAACGAACAGTGTATGCTCTTTCAGAGCTATACTGTGATTAATCCATTTCGTTATTTGACAGCTGATGGGTGTCACCCATTGCACTGTATAGTAATGTTAACCTTGTAAAAAACGTATGAGAAATTCTCATTTCTTTCATTTTTTCTCTTCTTTTATTAAATAATATGTAAAATAATAAAATTGTTGACACTTCGAAAATATACATCAATTTTTTTTTTCTTTTTCTTTCATATTTCAACTGACGTGAAATCGATTTTATTGAAAAGTCTGTTAGAATGTGAATAAAGTTCGAAAATTTGTTAACATTGTGGCGAAACTTTTCAACAACATTTTCAAACAAAAAAGTTGAATGAAGCTATGTAAACGCCTTGATCAAGACTGAAATTTAATGATAACGGGAATAACGGTATCGAGACACATGTGCAATAGTGAATCCACACCGCAATCAGCGTGGCACGACTTTCGTTTTTGAACTCGGTTAACGTTCCACTTTCTCGCTTCTTTCCGGGAATACATACGATTGACTCGACCGGTCACAAGCGTGCGATTTTTTCTTTGCATGCGTTTGCATCCCTCCAATTCTAGCATTAGAAACGGGACTTTTGTTCGTTCGGCTACTACGTAATATATATATATTATCGTGTGCATATAGAAGTCAAGTGTTACATGATCTTATTTTGTGTAACAAACACGTTATTTTCAATGTGTTACAGATAAATCTACAGGGGATAAAGTGACAGCACTTGACGTAAGTAAAAAATACAATCCCACATATTTCGCTTAGATATGGTGATAATTAAAAACTGTTCCATGCACGGATATATATAGATATTAATATTGACACTTGTACATTCTGACTCGATATGTCCGACGAGAGAAAGAGATAACTAATAAACAGTTTTACGTAGGCACTATTTATCGAAATTCTCGAGACTGCATTATTTTAATGATTTCTTGATTTATTTATTTATAAATTTAGCAATTGTTAAATATATAAAGTTATTTATATATGTAAAGTAAATATAAATAGTTTTATATTTTTCTACCATATCTTTATCTATTTAAAATTAGTGTGTACATATAATGAATGTAATAGAATGTTGCATAAAACAACGCTCTCGTTATTTGTATAACGTGCGTGCATATTTAAACACTTCAAAGCCGTGCATTTTATTTTAAAACAAAAAGAATAAAAATTCATCAACAGAATAACACTACTAGACACGGAATTATGCTTCACAGATACAGGTGGATGTTATATAAGAAAAATCCTCGCTATCTCTGTATTATTCTTGCATTTTTCACATTCACTTTATTCAAATTCATTGTTTCACTCAATAATTTTACCGCGTTCTCTTTGAACAACAATCAACGATACAAGATGCATCGATTTCTTCTATATAACTATCGATTATTCGTTTGATTCACACTCGATAATTTGATCGCTGAGGTCGGTTCTATTTTCGTCTCGATACGCGTTAATCGATTTATATCGCAAAGATGATCGATATACAAGATATATAACATACATTTTTTAAATTAATTAATCGTCATCCATATTACCATGTGCTAAAATTTTATAGAACAAATGTGCGATCATTTTGCTATTTGAAATATTGATTCCAATAAAATGTTCGAGTTCAATTTGAGATGTTCGGATGTGTTATACCATGATTTTTAGAGGCGAGAATAGTTGTGTAATTATTCATTCGAATGACGCATGCCCGTGTATTTCTTCTTCGGGTGTTTCCTCCCGTGGCTCGGTGAACAATAAACATTCAACGGGATATTGGATCGGAGTTTTCATTTACTCAAGTCGAGTAAAATTTAGAAACTTTATTGACATATTACTGAACACAAACTGAACGTGAATAAAGTAAATAAATAAATATCATTTGAAATTTTTCATTGATCTATTATTTTGAAATTATTAAAATTTTACCAATTTTAATATTAATATTTTTTTTATTAATAGATTGAAGTGTAGTTCCGTAATTAAATAATTTTTTTTTTCTTTTTAAGAATTTTCATACTAAAAATATCACACTCGTTAAGATTGTATTGTATGTTCTTTATAGAATTCGGTAGTGCAACATGGCACCATCGGGCCCAAAACCTCTTCGGGGGTATCAAGAAACAAATCAGAACGGGAGAGAAAGATTGGCCACAGAAGAGTTGGAGTGGGAGGTGAAATTACGTACAAAAAGGTATATTATATAAATATGCTACAATATCTTATTATTCCGTTAATAATTTGATGAAGTAAAAATTTATGGTAAATAGATATATATTAAGCTCAACTCAAAAAAAATAACATTTATGAAAAAAAAAATAATATCAGATTATTTTGAATAATAATAATAAGAATGAAAAGTTACCATTTATGATAACAATATCATATTAAAGAAATTAAATGTTATTTGTTTAGATTCAAACGACACAAATTATGGGATCTATCCAGTTAGGTATTCAACATGCGGTTGGTGGTTTGGCCAGTAAACCAGAACGTGATTTATTGATGCAAGATTTCATGACTGTAGAAACGACGAATTTCCCAAGCGAAGGATCTAATCACACTCCGGCTCATCATTTTTCCGAGTTTAAGTTCAAAAATTACGCACCCATTGCATTTCGTTACTTTCGGGATCTCTTCGGCATTCAACCGGACGATTTTTTGGTAATTTCACATTTATATTTGCATATAAATATGTTTCTTTCTCTTCTATTTCATAAAAGAATTACAAAGGAATATAATCAATTAAAATTCCTCATCTAATCAATGTTTATTTAACAATATCATTTGAATATTCAGATGTCGATGTGTAGCGCTCCATTACGTGAATTGTCGAACCCCGGGGCAAGTGGAAGTATCTTTTATCTAACAGATGATGATGAATTCATCATAAAGACTGTACAACATAAAGAAGGAGAATTTTTGCAGACACTTCTTCCAGGATATTATATGGTAAGCTTTAATATCTTTTTAAGTATTCAATGATTTTATATTGAGACATATAAAAAGGATAATTTTTATTTATAGAATTTAAATCAAAATCCAAGAACATTATTGCCAAAATTCTTTGGGTTATACTGCTATCGGTGTAATAGTAAAAATGTTAGACTAGTTGCTATGAATAATCTTCTACCCTCATCTGTGAAACTACATCAAAAGTATGATTTAAAAGGATCGACATACAAAAGAAAGGTTCGTAATTTTCTGATATTTATATTGATTTTATGATGTTTATTTTTTACAAATTTTATGAAATATATTTGATCCACAGGCATCGAAATTAGAAAGATCGAAAAACTCCCCAACATATAAAGATTTAGATTTTATGGAACATCATCCGGAAGGGATTTTTTTGGAAGCAGATACATATAATGCTCTAGTGAAAACTATTCAAAGAGATTGTCGAGTTTTAGAAAGCTTTAAAATTATGGATTACTCTTTACTCGTTGGTATTCATAACCTTGACCAGGCTGCAAGAGAGAAAACGGTAAGTATTATGAAAATAAAGAAAATGTTTTAATTTATCTGTAAAAGTATAATATACAATTTTTTATATTATAGCAGGAACAAAGATTACTGACGAGTGCAGAGGAAGAAGTTGGTGAAGTTGGAGGTGAGAGTGCAGGATTCATTCAAGCAGAACGAGATGATAGAGTAGGAGCTAGCGCTCTAAACCGATCGCGAAGTATAAATCGACAAAGGTTAGTTGCGCACAGTACCGCTATGGAAAGTATTCAGGCTGAAAGCGAGCCCATTGACGAAGAGGACGATGTACCGTGAGTATCACGTTTTCATTTCCTTATATCACGATTGTATACAAAACGAGTGCTCTCATAACGTGGTTTTAATTATGTTCGTATTCCTAGCAGTCCAGGTGGAATTCCTGCTCGTAATGCTCGTGGTGAACGCCTGTTACTTTTCCTTGGTATTATTGATATTTTGCAAAGTTACAGGCTCAAGAAAAAATTGGAACATACTTGGAAATCGATGATACACGATGGTGTAAGTTGTATAATACTTCTTTCTCTATAATTATTAATTTTTGATTATTTAATTTCTATTTATTATATAGATCACATTGAAATTATATATTATTATTATTGATATTCTTTCATTGTGTTTTGTATACTCTAAAGAATATAAATTGTATTTGCTTGCAGGATACTGTGTCAGTACATCGACCAGGTTTTTACGCGCAACGTTTTCAAGATTTCATGGCGAAGACAGTATTTAAGAAGATACCATCACGTAAGTACCATCCTAATCAGCCTCTTCTAACAAATTTGACCTCAATGTTAACACTGAACAAAGCTCATTCTTAATTTGTAAGCAATTTTTTAATAAGTTCTTACGATTATATTTTAAGTTCATTAATATCGACTGACGTTTCTCCTATTTCGTCAAATCGATTTGGCTATATCTCGTGTAAAGCATAAAGTACAAGAAAAATTTTAGGCTTTAAGAGTAGAGTAGAAATTATAACGTCAAATATTTTTATCGCCAGCTAAACGTGATTAATTAAATCTTTCTGTTTATAGTAATAGAAACAATTACTGTGATTCAACTACATATTATATAATGCAATGTTATCGCATAATACGTTTTACAAAAAAGAAAAAAAGAAAAAAAAAGAAAAAATCTTTGGAACATATTTTAAATGTACGGATAGGGAAATAGGGGTGAAGAAGAATTTGGAAAATTGAAATGCAAAGGGGTAAAATGCTCAAAAAAGAATGGTACTTATATATTAACGCGTATAATTCTGCCATTTACAATTAAGTAGCGACATAATAATCTTGTTATTTAAGATTCCAGTTTGTATAGAGCCGTAAGCTATAAGCTAGAATTATTGATAAATATATAATTTTTTAGCTTCCTTATTATATAATCGCTATCACTGATCGTTTAAGTTTATTTATTCGATTCAGTGAAACATTATTTTATTTTATCGTAATGCATGATAAGTTCAATATCGAATCAGCGGATTCTTCGATTATGTAAATCTTCTATTCCATAACGATTTCATTCGTTATATATTATATATCATTCCTTCATTTTTATTTTTTTATCTTATTTTCTATTTTTTTATTTACCGAAAAACAGCTGCTCGAAGCGAGAATGAGCGAATATCAATTTCTCTCTACTAAAATCATTTATCACAATCAAATTTAGCCGTCCAGAAAAATTCTAATAATCGTAATAGTGACTTAAGGTAATTAAGTGACTGCAGAGAATGCGATAAATCCTATGCGGATATCCGAAAATTATGCACGCATTGATTGCGTCTCATATCGATTTTTAGGAAACTTTTTAAAAGGAAATTTTATTTCAAATCATGTGTTTTATATACACATGTATAGTATATAAAAATTATAAAATCTAGTTGGTTATCCCGATATCCATTTTTCGGATACCTGCATTATCCTTGATAATCAATGCTATCGATCAAATATCCTGGGTTTATTGAATGTCAGTTGGTCACTTTTGGGTTTTGTATTGTGGTGTAACTAATTGCTAACACGGCACACATATTTTTTTCGATAGGCTTATTTTGGTTCAGTTTTATAACGTTCTTCGATTCATTTATTATTTTGTTCTTTTCAATAATTGATTTCATTGTTCACTTTGCATTTCGTTTCGAAACAATCATGTTTTATCTTGAGATGTTTAGTAAATAAAAATTCCATTTAATGAGAATCAAGTAATCAATCCACTGGTGTCCACATACGTAGCTGAGTATTTTGTTGCCAGTAATCACGCTAATATAGAGCACAAATTTGCTAATTATGCACAAGTACGTAATGAAAGCATCTCGAGAAGCACGAGTAGCGATCAAAATCGAATCATAAGGAAAACGGGTAATAAGGGATATAAAATTTCCGTGAAAAGCGTATTATTATTGTAATGGAAATTTCATAATATTTTACCACTGAAACATAGCCGTCCCTATATAAATAGAATTTGAACATATACTTACATATATCGAATGATTTTCAGTCAAGTTTTCCATCGTCGAAGTTCCTTCATTATTAACGTACGAATGTGCCAAAGTTTTGTAAAACTATTCCCACGTTCCTAATACTGTACAGAATAGTAAATGGCTCGTGATCACAGAGGTTTCTATTTTATGAACACGCGAGAAAGCAATCATTGATGACTTGCTGAAGCCTGCTAATGAAACAATGTCATAGATCGCACAAGATTTTGTTTTAACAAATAGTATGATTTTTATTGTCTATGATATTAGATAAAAAATTTATTATATGGTGTATAGTTCCAAAAAAAAAAAAAAAAAAAATTACAAATTTTTATATACATTTATCGTGATAATTTTTAAATATTGTTATACAATTACGAATAATTTTATGCGATCTATTGTGAACGCAGAGGAGTCTTCGTGGAGTGTACAGTCGAGTATATTTTGACAAAGCTAGTTAGTATGGCATGGATGTATCAGAGAGAGTACACGAGAGAGAAAGAAAGAATGTGTGAGAGTAGTATAAAATGGTAGAAGTAGATACATGTTCATTTTTATTGTGAAAATATTCAGCTATTAGCTCAACGTGGACACCAATGTACATATTTATATATTTTGCAATAAACATTTTCGCTGTTTACAACTTCATTTCATTTATGAAGCCTACCCGTATATATTACGTTTATATTTTCCATATATTTTTCTTTACTATTCTATATTTATTCTTTTTTCTCTCTATTTCCTAGTGATATTTTTTTTTTCACTGGTTAATATTCTTACTATTATCGTTATCATCACCACTATTACTGCTACTGCAACATATTATTAAATATACTATTTAAATATTATCTCATCATATACCGTAATTCCTTCATATTCTCGTCATTGTAGCCATTGAATCATCTATAAAGTTTTGTTTTATGCACCATACCATCGCGTTACACTTTATGTATTGTCTTAAATAACGTATCATGCAATGTGTTTGTTGTTTGTGTTTTAACGTTTGGGTTTCAATCACGATTCGTTCACTATTTGTACTTTGTGATGTAATTACCAAAGTACGATGATTCGATATCTATAAAAATCAGAAAAATCAATGAGACGATATTTTTTGTCGATATCTTTCACCATTTTTTAAACATAATATATAAAAAAATTTTATTTTCTATCCCTTTATTTTCTTTTTCTTCTTTTAATAGATCTTTTGTTTCAGGTAATGATCATCCTTTTGTTTGACATCTTAACTTTTGTATTTCATTCAATACCTTATTTCAGATACCTCGTACGACGGAATTAAGATTATTCGAACAAAAACAAAGAATCATATTTCCGTTTCGATTATATTAATTAATTATATTATATTAATTCGTAAGAATTAATTCAAAGAAATATATAGATAAATCAAAGTTCGAATAATTGAACTTCCGACACGATAAGACGTCACTAATATCGTTTAATAAAAATCAACTCGCGATAGGTTACATAAAAAGTAAATGACACACTGTAATTATTTATTTGATCATTAATTCATTCACAAGATCAAGAATGATATTCTTGTATCTCCGCTTTTCTCTTCCTCTCTTTCTCTCTCTATCTCTATCTTTTATCTATCTCTTTAATTCTGTCTCGAGACAAGAATGTCGTATTAACCCCGCTTTCCTTTGTGTTGCTACTTTGATTCTCGGCAGTCCCTATAATCTATCGATCGTTTTAATAATCCGGTATATATTAAAGATGTTTAAGTACGGAGTTAGCTAAATGTTGATGTTTTTGTGTCCCGTGCACTTCTTTTCGTGTCAACCCCCAATGACCTGATCTGACCTGCTACCGATCGAAACTCGAAAATCGAATACCAAAAGTGGACCTGCCTGAGATTAAGGGGAATCATCGCAAATTCCGTAACCTCGTCACCAGCTACATAGGTAACTTTGTCTGTCTGTTCGTCCATCTGTCTGTCCATTTTTGTATGGTTGTATGTTTGTTTTTTTTTTTTATTTCTCTCTCTTGCCTTTTTTTCTTAAATTTTTTAATTTCTCTTTGAAATAAATAAACGTCGAACGTTTATCTGCTTGTATGCGTATACTTTTTAATCTATCTCTGGTGTCCATCTGGTTTGTTATTCCTTCGAGTATCTTGGATTGCTTCACGATCTTTTACTATCGTGTTGCTGGTTTTTCTTTAATATTTTTTTTCTTTTTTTTTTCTTTTTTCTTTGTTTCCTAATCTACTAATTATAAAATTCTTTCTATTTGCAACTCGTCGAATTTCTACTAATTTAGATGCTTTTCTGTTTTTTGGCAAATACAGTCTTTGCTCAAAGTGAGTTTTTCTATATCAAGTTCAAGTAGAAATTGATACGTAGAACGTTGAAAGTATTAATGGTTTTTATACATCACTCCTATGTCCATTACTTACTGGCATGTAAAACCAATCTTTTTTATAGTAATTGTAGATGCGTTATCACACGTGTACATTTGTAAATAGGAAAGATTGTAAGTGCAAAACGCTTTCTTTTTTGCAATTATTAATTTTTCTCTCTCTTTATTTTTTCAATCTTGATCTTAACACGTTCAAGTTCGAATGATATTGCGTTCCCTTAAGTATTATATTTAACACTGATCTTTTGTGATATGCTTATTGTTCGTAAATTTGGAGTATCTTCCTGAACGTTTTGGTTTTCTTGTTATCTGATTCACTTCTTTAATCTCACAAATATTATACCAATATCTCACTCTCATTTTTTTCTTTCACGAAATTCTTTTTCAAGTATAATTTTATATCCGAAGATTTCATCTTGCAACGCTTCTTTGATTGTCTTTCTCACTTATCTTTAGTCCATCTTTTCAATATTTTACCCAAGCACATATGTATATAAACATAATCGTAATTTTTTAGATATTTGCATTCCTCAATTTTTATCCACTGTATATATAAAATGTACTCCGAATATATTTTTGTCCTTTATACCGAGAATAAAATAATATATATTTATATTTGAAATATAAATATCTTGTATCATTGGCAAAAAAAAGTCGGAGTACTAAAAATTATAAGAAAAAGAATAATCGAATTTTTTTATCGATTTTCCAATTTTCACTCTGCTTTTGCATCGTGAGTTCTGTATGTCTGATTGAAATTCTCTTCCTTCTGGTTGTTATCATTTTCTCACACTTGTCTCTTTCTCTTCTTCTTCTTCTTCTTCTTCTTCTTTTTTTTTTTTTTTTTTTTTAAGCTTCGACACGTTCACAACTTTTCAATTACACTAAATAACTACCCAACTCTTGATCGATGACCCTTTTTTTCCCTATCTCTTTGCGCGAATCTAGGTCACTCTCCTTTCAAAAAGCATCTAAAGAACAAATATCTAATCCCTGCTTATAGTCGCGTCCGGATTTTTAATATTTTAACACTCCCACGATTTGGATGACATATATCAGAATTTTCGTTAGGAATATATTTTTGTCTAAAACATATGTACACACATGATATTCACATGATATTCCAGATCTTAATCACAATAACCACGAATTAAATCTTGTTATGAAGCACATATTTAGATAACATATGAACCATACAAAAGTAAAACTTAATCAAATTTATCGAAAAAAATCACTTGATTTTTCTTGAGATATATCTAAAAATTTATAAGAAAATTGATATTTTACCGTGTTAGGTATCTTTACGAACAAAATCATAAAATCTACATCAATATTTTAAAATATAAATTAAATTGATAACCCAAAAGTTTTTACACTCTCTTTGTGAGAGTCAAGATACTTGTGAAAAGTGGAAATCGATTAGTTTAACTTCTGATTGGTTCATAAATGATCTGTGAAAAAAAAATTATAAGAGTTAAGAATATGTTTTTCGAAAATTTATTCTTATCTCAAAGACAAAATATTCATAATTGAATCAAAGATGCTCACATGTGTAGTTGCGTGTCAAATTCTGCCATCGTTTTCTCTCCAGTACCAGAATAATTCTTCCCAGATAACATCGAGAATCGCGGCTCGTTCTAATTAACTTTGTTGTCCGGATTCTAATCAGACCTGAACACAAGGCAATACAGTCTGATAAAAACCTTTAGAGGCCGTGGCTACGCGTGTTCGAGCGATTATAATTAAATGTTCGTCGATCGTGATCGAACGAACGTTTCTGAACATTTGTTCGCTACAAGATGTCATCATAATATTCATGTACGTATATATACAAAATATACGATGTGTGGATAAAAATTCGTAGAAATTTTTTATTTTTCTACATAGGACAGGTACAGCAGTATATTTTTCTATTAATATTTCTGTAATTGATATTTTCGATATTTCAGAAAACAAAAAATATTCTACGATCTTTTTATCCACATCTAGTAAAGAAAGGCAAGTATAACGAAGAAAATGTGACGTGTATCGCAGAAGATACACAGTATTAATTCTATGAAAATTAGAAAAAGAGTTTTCATATAATTTGGATAAGATAGAAAGCTTTCGATGTTGTATCAGCTTTACCATCTATATGTGATAGATATTGACGAGTTCGAGATTAGACGAATTCGAGGCGAATCCCTCGTTTTGAAGTAGTATAGTTTCGTTTAAGCCCAGACCCTTGTCCGATAACGTAGAGAGATCAAAGAAGCGTAGCTCCATACATTATGGAGAAGAAGTTATTAGACGTAGTCGTGGCAAACAGTGCTGTAGCGAGATTTGTTTGATAATAAATTGGGATTATTGAGAATTGAATTCGAAATTTTGCGAAAAATTATGTTAACCTTTTCGATTTTAAATTATTTAAAAAATAATCATATTCAAACATTTTAAAATTTAAAAATAATCGAGGTCAAATTATAGAAAAAAAAAAAGTTTAAGATTTCTCAAATAGAATAAAAACTTCTTTGAAGTATGCAGTCTGCTATTGAGAGGATTAACTGATAATCAAAATTTTAATCGAAACGATAATGATTGCCAAACGACTCCATCGTGTATTAATTACGGTATCGTGGTAAATACGGTGCGAAAATAGAAAGTCTGCAATGCAATGAAACGTGCGTAATGCGTTTCGCGACTTACATGGTATACACGAAGCGCAGCGAGAACTTTTTCAAAACAAGTATTATACGACGCTTCATGCATAAGCTAACACTTGCTACGGTACTGACGTCAGCTTTTGTAGCGTTAACTCGTTTGATACATCCCCCCTTTTACGATACATAGGCACAGTTCTCAGACTTTTTTTCCAATTAATCGTTCCGATTTCCATCAGTATTTATCGATGTTTTCAACCCTTCAACCTACGTCGAGTATCGCGGTATTAATAACCCGTTGATTTGTGTTTCAGCATTGAAACATTCCCCGTCGAAGAGAAAAAGCATAACCAGGCCGCTCAGGCCGTTGGATGGAGATTTCGATTCAACCGGTAAGTTTATTCGATCGATAGAATATCTTGGAAATTTCCTTTTTTTTTTTTTTTTTCGAATATTTGTTAATGGTCGATTTCGTATGCTTCGCGTGGTCCTTTGCGACTGGTTCTACGATTTGCGGACCAATTCGATGACTGATATTTTTATATATTTAAATTTATTCAAAATGGAAAAGATAAGTTAAAAAAAATTATATTGAGTATTCATTTCAAATATAAATTAAATAGAATCTATCAATATCTTATCTCTATAAAATTTTTTTAGAATGAGAGTCATTGTTGATTATTTGTCGTATTTGAAAAATTGAAGTCAAATTTGTAAAATGAAATTGGGACAATATAACCGCAACGGAGTTTGTATTCGATTAGTAATTATAAAATAAGAGATCATCTGGAATTGATCCGAGTCAAAAAATCGATCCTGGTCCGAAAATCGTGCAGATGAAATACGAGCGAACATTTTCCACAATCTTATTATTGGCTTTGCGCTGAATTTCACATGTGTAGCCAGGCACAGCGATCAGAGCAATAAATTTAGATCCTGTCTATCAAAGTTCCCTGTCTCCAAAACGTTCACCACGATTCCTGTTATCTCTGATGGTGTCAAGATATATTATTGAACCATCTCTCCTATCAGCCGTTTCCTTTGAGAAGATAATCTGTTTTACGAAGATTGCTCGTGCGTGCTTTCACGTGTTAATCAGGTACGCCTATTCGTGTCGGTAGACAATTACTTTCTCGTAACATTAAACTTAATCTCTCTATCGATAAATTTTCATTTACAAATTTCTTCTATTCGTCGAAATTTATTTAAAACGATCGATTCAACTCGATACGAACTTCAAAGTCAATCAAATCGCGTGACAATACCATGTGAATCTGACAATCGATAAGATTAAAAAATTTATAATACCATCAGCAACGAAAAAAAGAGATTTAATAGTATAATCCAATTCTATCGTAAATTATTATCGACAATCCGTTATGGCTTTATCCGTCTGTCCATACGCATCCTTCGAATTCCGTCCGATTCTGTCTGCAGACGCATACAACGTACAAATACAGCTTTCTATCGTGAATGTCAGTCGAATGCGCGCATTCCGATCATCGATTCCCTCTCTATTTGCCTCGAACGTCCCTTGCTCGAATCCCTATTTTATTTCGGGACACGTTCGATCCGTGACTGGACAGAGAGACTTTAAAATCGAGAAACAATGATAAAGATGATCTGTAGTTTCGAGAATAACGAGTGGTTAATGTTTCTATCGCCAAATCGCGAAAGAAAAAGTCGGAAGTTTCTCTGTCTGATCAAGAGTCGCACACATGGTGATACGGTAATGGTACATGGTGTTGTATGGTGGTTTAGCGGTGCCGACAACCGGAACTTCGACAATGCATGCTACGTCACCCACGAAAGCTGGTGAGTCTCATACGATCACTTATTTTCCTAATATTCCATTTAATTATTTCTGATCGTTATTCGCGGTCTCTTTTGTTTCAATTAAACGTCTATGAAGATCTTTCGAATACTTATTTCGTCTAATAACAAAAAATATATATATATATAACGAGATAGTAATATAGCAACGTGTAAATAGGAATTGTGTAATAAATTTAGAACGATATCTATTTAGAGACACGATTAAGTTGACCATTTCCATTGATAAAATAATCTTAAATCGTATTAGTCACTCGTTGCTCTACTATTATATATTACACGTTTAATATTTTTCTCCAAAGAGTTGTCACGTTGCTTCGAAATCACAAACGATACGGCGAAAGAGTCATTTCATTTCAATCCAACAATAAATTGTACGAATCACCGTGGAAATCGACGGAAAAAAAATTTTTCGGTTCAAAGCAATCTCGAAGCAACGTTGCACGATATTGATCACCATGCGATCTCACTCACCCAGCTTCTCTGTTTCTGTCTGCCCCTCTCTCTCTCTCTGTCTCTCTCTCTCTCTGTCTCCTTACCCCCAACGTGTTCACGTCATCATTGTCGGTGCACTTCTACGCAACCTCCGTATTCGATTCTGCCCGGTTCCCGGCCGACGTCGCACGACCTTGGAAACAACCCTGGACGACACGATAACAGTGACCCCGACAGACCCTGCGATCAGCACGACCAGCACGGTGATGTCGACCAGTTCCGCGCCAATCGCCACCTCCACCCCGGTTAACTTCGCCGCGGGCCCTGTGAGCCCGCCTCCGTTGACCTTGGCCGCCGGTCCAGGCCCCCCTCATCAAGAGCAACCAGTGACGACCTCAGCGGCCAAGGTCACGAGCTATCCAGCCGTCCTGAAGGGCAGGACCGCCGCCAGCCCACCGAATCCGAATCTGGTACCTTCCGGCAAGATTCCACCTCCCGTTCCCCCAAGAGGCACCGGCCAATCGAGGACCGCGAGGTCCTCCGAGGAGCACCGTGGCCCCGGAACGGCCACCTCCACGTCCTCGATGACGTCCAGCCGAGGTGACGAAGCAGCCATAATCACGAGATACCGCTTGCATGAAAGTTCGAGCATCCTGCACCACCTCCCCACACCCGATTACATTTCTACATCTACCGTTTCTGCTGCGTCCGCCGTCACTACTTCTACTGCTACTAACTACTCTACGTGTACCTCTTCTCTCTTCTCCGCCGCCGCTGGTACCGCCACCATCACATCCTCGTTCACCACGACTGCTAACAACACCGCGAACCGTCACTCCGACTATAACAATACTACCACCGAAACATCCACCACCGTTCTGCATACCGACGTGTTGCATGCCCGTACTCCTGCCTACCTACCCCCACGATACGACAAATTGGCGTTCCACGACCGATCCGCCGACATGGCGGCACCCTTCGATAGCATCCACGAGGAACGGTCTCCGATGTATTGGAACGACTGGCCGATCGAGAACATCTACGAGGAGCAGGAGGAATTCATGAGCATAGAGAAGGTCGACGACTCGTACGTGATCAGGACTAGCCCGTATCCGTTCAGGCCCGAGAGAGGGAATTTTAAACAGACGAGGGAGAAAAATGTCCCGATCAATTCTGAGAGAAATATACCGGAAACTGGTGTGATTACGGAAGAGTGGAGAAGAGAGCCTAAGTCGAGAGCCGAGCACATGGCCAAGTTCACGTACTTCTTGAACCCCGCGTCTAGACCAGAGTTAATGAACTACAAGATGTCGCGAAAGGACAAGAAGCACTCGGAGACGTACTACGAGCGGATGAAGAGAAAGCAGAGAGAGCTCGAGAGCTCGATCATGACGTTGACGCAATGTATGGATCGAAACAGGATCGTGGATAATAGAATCGAGGCTTCCAGAGTGGACAGATCGATCGCCACGATAGTTAAGAAGGAGAACGTTACTGAGATGAAGAAGATCGATATTCAAAAGCTTATGGAGCGTAGAAGAGATAGTAAAGTATTGAAGAAAATCAGGGAGAAGTCTGCTCAGAGGAGGAAGAAATTAGCTCCTAAACCTTTGTCGAGGGTGCAACCTATTGCCAATCCGAGAAAAGTGAACGATTATGAGAATTTTGAGAGAAAGAAGAAGATAGAGAAATATGGAACTACATCTTCGAAATTTGATTATGGAAATAATGAATATTTGACAAAATCGAAGAATGACAAAATGGTGGAAAATAAGGAATATCCGATTGTTCTTAAAGGCGATAAAAGAACATTCTTGGTTACGAAAGTTAACGAGGAAGCTTCGAAGAAGTTGAAGGAAACGATTTATTCTTCCCAGATTACAACCAAGATTGCTGATAGAGATAAATTTGATAACAAAGATGAAACAAGATCGATAATTTCTAATAAGATTGAAATGAATTTACTGAAGAATCAAATGTCTGATAAACAAAGGCTGAAGTCCAGATCTATGGGTGAATTGGAAAAGGACAAAGAAATAACACCTAAAATTTTAAAACCACAAACTAATCTTAATATATCGCAAGAGCGTTCTTCTCCCAATATTTTGGTACCAAATATTTCTTTCTTGTACACCTATAGATCGAAGAAAGCGTAATGTCAATGAAGAAAAAAAAGCACTATCTGTTTCGATAATCATTGAAAAGGGACCAAATAATAAAGGCATCAATTTTAGAATATTTTCAAGATGGAATTTTGTGAGAAGAATTTGTGGGAAGAAGATACAATTAAAGACCTTTAAAACACTACAACATATTACAAAAACTTTTCTTCCTTTTGCATGCGTAAAAACATTTTAAGTTTACTCTTTATTTTTTTCATCTCTCATCATTCGATCTCTCACTTGTGTCAGTTTGTAAAAATACCTGTTTTAACTAAGTCTCATGCAGAAACGAGAATTTTTCTTCCACTGTTACTTCTGTGAGAACGAAGAAGTTAGTTGTTTTAATGTTTGCGTATTTTTTACCACTAGATTATGCACTTTGTCGTTTACTGTTTTATCGTATATAAGCTCGATACTGTATTAATATCGATTTTATGGCATCGATGAGGTACCGCTCGAAACGCTGAGATCGACTATCCTCGGCACACAAAAGGTTTTAAATTTGAAAAAGTAGTATGTGTAAGAATTGATTTTTTTCTTTGTCTCGATTGAAGTGTATTTCTGCATGCATATACGATCTCTGTTAGGACAAAGAATAGACGTAACTTATAAAGTAACTAAAAAAAGAATTTTAAAAAATTGTTATTGCATTTCTTTCTAATAAAATAAACTTTATTTATTTTAATTGATAAATATTTAATTTATCTAATAGAATTTGATATAGATACTGTATTATATATTTGCGAAAATTATAATTTAGCGCTAATTATTAAACAAGTTTCTGGATGTACAGCAAGACGAGAAAGAACGGAAAATCTTTAAAGTTTTCTTAAGAAATTTAGAAATAGTTACGTCTATGTCTAAAAAAAATCATGTTTAAACATTTTTAAAAATAATCCATTGAAATATCGTCAATATAACATCTGAACGGAACACAGAGTTTTGTCGGTGTGTTTGTGTGGTGTGCTCTCTGTATCAGAGATATAAAGGGACGTTCACACGAGTGTACTGTAGTTATGAAGCCTTTTTCTTCGAACAAAATATCGCCTTATGTCATGCTGGCTAAAAGTAGTTTGCTATTTGTGCACTTCAGTAGATAAAGCAAATAGATGTAGTAATTCTAGAACGTGTTGTACCATTACAAGTTGGAATGGCTTATTCGAACTGACTTCAATAGGAAGTGTTGATTAATTTCTAACGTTTTAATCCTGTATTTGAACGAGTTCCTGCCAAAGTCGATACGACAGAAAAATAATTGAAAATTTGAAGTGTACGCTTGTGCAACAGAATCGAAATTAGCACATGTGTGTTTGATAAACGTTAGAAATGCTCCTGATGTAATTTTTTTTTTGTGATTGCTTATTGTATTGTGACACTGATAACACAGCTGTCGAGTAGGTAATATTTAAACCTATTTCAATTGCTTTCCGTAAAGACAGAATAATTTATAATTTTTCACACGTATTTTTCAATACGATTAACTTGAAAAAATGTGCTAAATTTTTATCATGGATTATTATGTTTTAAATATTTTTTTTATTATACAGACCAAGGTAGAATATAGCACACAACGAGTATTTATTTGTTTGCTTAAATGCAATGTAAAAAATATCGAATTGGCAAGATTTGTTTGAAACACTTTGTTTTTCTCCGTCTCTTTTTTACGAGACTTTCCTCTGCTAACGATCCTCTCCTTAGAACCCTTGACAACGAAACAAGCACATTATATCGTGTTCATTAGGGCTAACTGTAGTGCGCTTTTTGTAGGTGGCACCCTTCCCTCCACTTGCTCCACCCCGCCCCCGCCCTTTGACGATGCAGTGCGCTCAAACGACCAAACCTTGGCTTCTGGTGGTCAACTTCAACAGGGTGCACCGACCACAATGTTAGCGAGCAGCCTGAGCACTGCTCAATCGAAACAGAATAAGGTTGTTCACCATGTCACTCTTACAAAGACTTATCACGATGCCGTGAGGTGAGTCAATCGAATATTTGCCTTTTAATTTCTTTCCTTTAAATACCAATATTCACCATCTATTTGAAAAATGCATCGAATATTGCAGCATATCTGATGTGCATTTGGAAAGCAGCGGTAGCGGAAGCGGAAGCGGCGGAAGGGAAACGAAGTCGTCGTTGAGCGTGGAAAGTGGTGGAAGCAGTCGAGGAGGTGGTGGATTCACCTGGACACCACCCGCGGGCAGCGCCGAGGGCTCGACGCCCACCTGGACAGAGGGCACACCGTCCTTCACTGAGAGTTCCAGCAGCGGTGACGCAGGTAAGTTTCCGTACGCGCTCACTATCTACTACGCCACCTGAAGGCGCCTTGAGGATTCCTTCGTTCTCTTCTTCTTCTTCTTCTTCTTCTTTCTCTTCTTCTTCTTCTTCTTCTTCTCTTTCTTCTTCTTCGATCTTCGTGGCGAAAGGATTTGCATCAAGCGTGACCGTTCCATTGATTGCCCTATCGTTTATGCTGGCTTGTCGAGAAGGTGAAATTATATTATGTGTTTCTTCAAACTAAAAGATTATAAAAAATTGGATTTGATTTGATTTATTTTATGTAATTTAAGCGAGATTAAAGCCCGTTAGAAATTTTCTGGAACTTTATCAAAAATTATGTTGCACAAATATTGAACTATATTTCCATATAAACTAACTTTGCATAACAATTCTATAGATCAAAATTTTTTTTATCTTTATTCTTCTTAGAACACTTACTAAAGAGATAGACACAAATTTTACAATGTAAATACCTCTATATATTTTGTTATATGAATTTAAATGTAGTTCAACTTTCGTTTAACACAATTTTTGATAAAGTTAATGACGATATTTAAGTAGGACACCCTGTATATCAAAAGAAATCATTTAAGTAGATCCGAAATTATTTTCAATTTGCTTCTTCTTTAAATATCGATGCTTTTGTAGAATAGGTTCCATTGAATTTCACTGTAGAAAGATTGGCTTCGAATGTCGTTCACAGTAGAGAGATTCCATCAGGCAGTAAATAGATCTTAGACACGCTATATAATTATCATTTATTATTACTCTCTCGCAAGTCTCGGATAATTAAACAACAAAACGAATCCGTTAATTTAACTGTAATATTGTGTTTTTAAATCGAGTATATCTTTCAGTAAGTATACATATCGAGTTACGGGCAATCAACGTGACGCTCGCGCCAGAAACCGGAAGTCTGATTAACGTGCCACCATTTAAGGTAGTGTTCTAAAACGAGCGAAAGTATATCGTTGTCGGTCATCGTATCATCGTTGTCCGATATATAATTCCAACTATTGTGTTATAATCATTTATACGAAATATATTATTTTTGCTCTTTGTAAACGGGTAATCTTTCCCGTGTTAACAAACGTGTAAAATACGTAGACCGTGCATTAGTTAGCGCTAATTCGGATGTAAAGTATAATCATCGAGAAAACACGGATAGATTTTGTGCGTAATCGTGAAACAAATACGTATTATTAATCACCTACATCGCTTGCATTTTGCGTACCAACATATTACGTAATCCGGAACTAAAGAGGTTTTAGAGCAAATTAAGTTAGACCATTTGCTACGGTACACTTCTTATTTTACTTTATGATTTAACGAAATTAATTCTATCGTGATATCATCGTTGTAATACTGATTTATACGAAAAATTAAAGGCGTTTCTGTTGCATGTTCTTCGAATTCTCGTTCGATTCTTGAAAAGATGCCATGTAACAAAAATTGATTATAATAAGAAAAAGAATGGAAAGTTAAAATGAACGACGACAACAACTCAGTGCCTAAATTTAATCTTATTGCCTATGCGTTTTGAACCATGTTTCGAGATTATTATTTATTTGTAAGTGTTTACGAAAGAAATGCTCTTAAATACTTCGATCGTGTGTCGCGTACGAAGGTGTTCGTCGCATAAGTTGAAATGAACGATGATTAATAATGATGATTAATGCGTGTAAAACATGACGAGCATCTTCGTCGTTTTTTTTTTTTTTTTTTTTTTTTAGATAGTTATGATGAAATGGATTAATTGTTCTCTTTGACAAGTACAATCGAACAACCGTCTTTTCTTAGCCCTGTCTAGGTGATCTCAATGTCTTGTCAAGTAATACTCGAACATTTTCTTTTCTCGACAATGAGAGCGACAATAAAGCGACAATTGCAAAAGAAAAATATACACGAGAATTCACTCTCTCATTATAACCTCTTATACACGTTTCTTTCTTCTATGGTTCCTTCGTAAGCAAGAATGGGCATCGCCTAGAACCGATGTTCTGTCGAGATAAGTTTCAACTTTTTTCTCTCTTTTTCTCTGTTCCTTTTTTTTTTCTTTTTCTTCAATTTTTCGTTTCACTCGCATACACCGTTATATAATAAAATAGCCACACACGCTTTTTATCACTCATAGACTGTTTAGATTGATGATATTAATTAGAACGATGCACGCTTTTTTCTTATCGATGCATCTTGGTAATTATAAGATCTCAAAAGAAGCATTTGAATTGAAAAATTAAATCCACGACTATAATAATATAACGATTCTTTTCTTTTTAAACGTTCCAATTTTTTAAGAAACTTAACTTCCCGTTACTAATATATAATGTATTCTTGGTGGTTCTTTTGGGACACAGGAACACATCATCAATTAAAAATTTCTCCTCAATAAATAACGAATTTTATCACTAGACAAACACGTATCTACGCTCCAGTGATCGAACAGCTGCAACATGTTGATCTATTTATTGCACTATGACGATTAACGATAATTTTAGGTTGGTCGACCACACCGATCAGGGGGCGTCAGGATGACGGAGGGAGGATTGCTACCACTGTCGAGGAGGCGCTAGCCAGTCTCACTACGGAAATGGTAAGTTGGCAATCGTAGCTTTGAACGATTGGTCACTCGAAAAGGTACGCTAGCGATATCCAGAGATCGTATTAATGTTATCTCTATTTCAAACGTGAAACATAAATTAACCCTTCTTTGACTGGCCAATTTATTAACTTGCAAAAAATCTAAAATAATTCTTCGAAAATATTTATCGATGCTTTTACTATATTATATAAGCATTCGTTAGGTCAAATATATATAAAAAGTATAAAAATAAAGATTCAAGGATGAAATTCAACTCAGAATTAATTCCAATGAAAATTAGATTTAAATTAGATAAGTTACTTAGTAAAAACGTAAAAGAAAAATATATTTCTTATTGAATATGATTATTTTACAAATATAAAAAAGCGATTTACTCTGTTTAATAAACCAGTCCCACGATCTCTAATCATCGTTATCGTTTACCTTCCTCGACCGATTCCTCGAGGCGGTAAGTGTGCAATCAAAGCCCGGTGACCGATCGATCGGATTGTGTAAATGTTTCCCCCGAGTGGCCGAGGGTTTTTTGTAACTAATAAACAGCCCCCAGACGACGACGCGTGACATCTGCGCCGCGATGACGAGCGGGCAGAAAGAGTTCTGTCCTCGTATTAAAACTGTCGTCGTGTCTTTGGTCTCGTTTACGTATCGCTTCCGTGTCGAGTCCCTATCTTTCGTATCGAATCCACAAAGGATAGCCGATTCGATCGCGCACGGAACGTTCCAAAGCGAAAATTTTTATAATTTTTTTCTATAAATTTGATACTTTATAGATAATTCGAATATAAAAATCATTCGAAAATAATGCATGAGACTTTGTTTGAGATTTTCTCTTTGCTTTTCGAGCATCTTGGACTGATCTTAGTATATAGTTTATTCTTTTAGCGATCGTATTTACGATAATAAATACTTTGTAGAAGAAGCTGCATGAACAGTTAGACGAGCCTTGAAACGATTATTTTTTCAAGTTTAATTACGTAATATTATACCGTCTAGTATAAATACTATTCTTTGTTCGAAATCGTCTCGAGATACTTCGAGACTATGATCGATTTCATAAATCATTCTTTCGAAGCCTTTCACAGTTTCTAGTTATTTGCTTACGATTCTAGACGCTAAGTTGTTGCATAATAAATATTAAAACAAACGATATCTATTTTTATTTGTAAAAATATCTTATAAAAATCATTTAAATCGCAAAACAAATTTTTGTAGAATCATTTTGAATTCAAGATTCCTCGTTCAATTTCATACAAAGAATTCAAACTTCAAACAAAGAAGAATCATTCGATTTAAAACAAAAGAAGGTCGTTGAATTACCTATCTGTCTTATTTTTTTCCACGCGACAACTCGAACGATACTCCAATTTCGAAACATAATGAACGAATCCTCGAATTTCTGCGTGCGAACGCATCTTAAAATTCGCAACGAACGCATCAGCGATTATTCTCTTGTGATTCAGCCAATTTTTTCACGAGTCTAGCCAAGAGTTTGCAACACGCGAAAGAATGTCGAACACGTAAAACGCGTCGGCCAAGTAATTCCATATTAACCCAGTATGGCAAGAATTCGCCGGTTATGGCGAAGCATTTCAAACGATCATCTTGACGTGAAAATATGTTCCGTATGGTGAACGATTTCGTTGAGAACAAGTCCAAACAATCGTCATTTGATATTTGATATTTCGAATTTGATAAGAACGATAGAGACCGCTTTGGAACGCTCCATGCGAGAAGATCAGACAATCTGAAAGGTTTCTCTATTTCCTCAAATCAGGAGATACTGCAGCACGAGTGAATGCAAAACAACTCGTCCCTCTAAGCTTCGTCGATTCAATGAGGTTTGGATATGGGTCTGGTGCGCCGTCGTAGCGACGAATCTTCGAAAAAAAAAAAAAAAAAAAAAAAGAAAATGAAGGAATTTCGAACGAGGGAAAACGAAATGGTAGAAAGGAGCGTTTGATCGCGAATCGAGACGGATGATTAAGAGTCGAGGAGGTGAATGCCGGACAAATATGACGTAATTTAATCATAATCATTCCTTCTTAAACAGTATTATCATTATACGATTCACAAATAATTTATCATATTCGATTCTGTACTTAACGAACACCTTCTGTAAGAAATATTCGTCTCGATTCGCGAGTTATCGAAATATTAATCATCCAATGTGTGTCAATCTCGCATTTACTCGTACGGTATAAATTTATGATTTAAATAGACGAGTTCTCGCGAAGCGAATAAGGAATCGATGAAAAAAAAAAAAATGATTCCGAAGCTTTGGAGATCGTCAGAAAGGGCCAGAAAGCTTATACACCGTGATAAAACTCGGCCTACAGTATTAGAAGATTGTATAATACTCGACACTCGTTCAGGATCCATACAATCTGTGGAATTGGCGAATCATCATTCCAATTATTTCTTTTTGTATATCGAGTTTCGTGGGCACTGTTGAAATTCTAATCGACAAATAGTTAAATGTAATAACGTCATGTGTTTTGATACATATGGATAATTAATTAAGTTAATAATTAAATTTTAGTTAGTTCAATTGTGTATCGATTAATGTGCACGATTCCGAGATTGCAGATCGAATAAAAAATTCGAATAAGATCGTGTAAAAGTTTTGGTAATCGGTAATAAAAGAGCGAGATCTCATCCGATTCCAAATTTTCCCGATTCGTCTCAAGACGAATGAAATACTTCTCGAATCACAGAACGATCACGCACACTTCCAATCACATTGTCTTCTGATTAATTATCCTTTTCGAAAAGTGTTTGAAGGAAAAAAAACACGTGCCATTATTACGATTAACTCGTTTTCTCATTGCTTGTTCATATCTAGCAGTATAAAATCAAATGATCATCGAATCATTGAGCTTTACGAGTGACATTTAGATTAAACGCGATGTAAGATTATCACGAGTATTTACTCATATTACCTCTTATCATAACTGACAATTACCTCTTGTTACGTCAGTTAGTTATAAACGTTAAGAGGAAGGCGATCGAGGGGGATGAAAGTCGTATAGCGAGGAGATGAAACGAGTTCTATACGGCCGCGAATGAAGATGTAAATAATACTTATGATCTAATTAGGAGGCAGTCCTCAATCCCGTTTTTATTACGATAATATAATCACCGGTCGTGTATATGTACCTATATGTGTCTCACGTTTTGTCTGTCTCTTCTGTATGTAATTATATATATACTTATACATATGTACACACATTAAATGAAACATGTATACCACATTTACACTCCTGTTCAAAAATCTTAGAATATTTGTTCTATTTTGATTTTGAAAATTGGATAAATTTAGATTATAACATAATTAAGTTGATACTTTATACGATAAAGGAAATAATAATGCCGATATATTTTTAATAAAAAATTCATGATTTATATCAAATATTAAAATTTGATTAGGAATAGAAAATGTCCTAAGGATTTTGAACAGGAATCTATATCGAGATGACCGGTGAATTCTAAGATGAGCTTTGAGCTTTATTTACTCGAGATTATTATTATTATTATTATACAGAATAACATTACAGATATTTTTTACTCGGGAATTTATTCTATTTCGAAAAATTTAAGTCTTCCAAAATTTATCGAGATGTCTCGACAAAGGAAGATTCTCGTTTCAGAAATATTTTATACAATTAATAAAAGCTAGGTTGATAAAGAAAAATAAAATACTACAAATTATTTCAAAGCTCGAAAAAGAATTCTCTGACCACTTCGATGCATATTATAAATATAACAACTGCGCAAACTGTATTATACGTGATACGATAAAGGAGAGTGATTGACGGGAATTCCGATGGTGTACGTATTATATATATATATGAATGGATAAAAATTTATATATATATAAATATTACAGTAGTCGCAGAACAAAAGAAAAAAAAAAAGAAAAAGAAAAAAAAGAAACAAATTATGTAAACGCGTTGCTAATAAGCGTGAGAGTTATCGTGAACGTTTTGAAAAAAAAACCAAAATGTTGTTCAATTACACGTACATACACGTATTATAATATATTGTCCTCAATGAAACGCTTTTGACAGTCGATATGTTGTATTTAGAAAAAACGGTGGTAAAAAAAAAAAATCTAGTCGCATCTCGGTGATCGGTCCATATTATTTCCTTCTTTCTCCGAGAACATTTTATTTCGTAGCTTTAATCGCGTCTTTCGCTCTCTATACTTTTCCCTTTAGCTTTGTGTAAAAAAAAAAAAGTCACTTCGTTTTTTAAGTTAGCGTAGTTGTTCTCTCCTTTTACTTTTTCTATTTCGTTCACTATATTGTGATCAATATACTAAGCATGTTTCGAAATTAATTCGATGTGTTACTTTGTTCCCTATTTTTCAATCTACGATTTAACCATTGAAATCCAAGGCAAGTACAATGAATAAACGAGCCATTCAACAAATGCGTTTCGATAATCATCCAGTGTAAATTTCTTCGAATACAAATTGATATTTACACTCACATCTCCAACGAAAATTCTATTATTTCCATTGTGATCGATTTTCAACGAGGAAACGTGACTCGCGCGAAACGTAGTAAGTATAAATACTCGATAAGAAGTAAAGAACAAACTTACGCGTCACGTTTGTTACACGCCTTTTCGTTTCAAAGGTTAAATCGATGAAGGAAAGCTTTACTCCTCCCCGTGGGTATAGATTGAATAACCGAGAAAAAAAATGGAAAACTGAAGCTTGATAAATTCGTAGCTCTGTTAAACTCGAGATACTCTTTCATGGGGTACCATCATGGTATTATCATTATTGTTATAAATATCGTAGCTATTATAACGAAAGGACAGTAACAGTGTTTATTAGCGATCTTGAAAGTGTGATATTTTTTTAATGAACATATCGCATCGTACGTTGAAGTTCTGCGAGTGATTTCAATGCTTGCACTTGGAGGGATGCTTCAAGTAATAATTCAGGGAGGATTAAGATGAGATTTAGATCAAGATCGAAGGAAATGCGTTTGGAGAAGGTTTCGTGCCAATTGAATAAAAAAGAAATCCTATACCTAATCCTACGATAATCATTGTGTTAAAATTAAATAAGAAAAAAGAAAAATATTTTCAATAATATGAAATTGGTTGTCAGCCTTATTAATAAAAGAAAAAGATTTACCTTTCTTCCGTAAATTATTAAAACATTCATAAAAAAAGATTATACTTTAAACAAGAGAAAATAAAGGATGAATTTGTTAATGATTTTCTCTAAGCGCAATCGATCGAAGATCGAAGATCCGTCGCTTTTTACGCTTCTCTTTGTCGCATATTTTAATTGTTTGACGATGATCGTTTACAAGTTGTTAAACTGGCATATATCTTTCATCTATGTTGTTTCGTGTGTGCTTTGATCGATCGTGTTAATCCTCTCACATTAATCTCCTGTTTTTGATTAATTCGATTTATCAAAATTATTTGTTTCTCCCTTTGATGTGTTCCCTCTTCCACTGTTTTCTTATTCCAGTTTTCATTTTGCAACTAATCTGATTAATCTTAATCGTTCCACTGTATTTATTTGTATCATTAAAAGCACAAATATACGAAGTCAATCGAATGAATTCTCATTGGAAGCAATAGAAATGGAAGTGATAGAAAAGAATTGATATTTTTTGTGCTCGAATTCAGAAAGAAACGAACAACATTGCGAAGGGTCTTGTGGAACAGAGAAGGTCCTTTTCGTCGTACACACGAGTGAGAACGAGTTTCAAACGCGGCGGCACGAATGGGTCAATCATAAGGAGCTTGCAAAGAGTGTTGAGCGTACAACGCCGGGAGCCATAAGGATGAACAAAAACTGGGGCTATGGGACGAATCGAAATATTTTAGAAATAATTCAACGACGTCCACGCGTATATTTCGTATATAGAAAGATGAGTGGAATAGAAAACCAAAAAGCAATTAATTAAAATTATCATCGAAATCTGTGATCACGCGAAAACGTTTAAAAAAAAAAAGAAATTTCTTTTTTTGATATTAATTATCGTTAGGGTAAACGATTATATTTTTAGCTCCTTTTTATTTATCGGTCATTTTTTTAATACGATCGTAAAATTTAGCAAATAATCATGCCTGTTTAACCGGTTCGAACGATAATCGGGCATAACTTTGATCTTAATCCTCTCGTGACTGTAGATCAGCCTTGCGTCTAAGTGTCTACTTAACTATTTGCATAAGATTTTATTATTCTATTTTTTTCTTTTTTCGTTGCTTCAAAGTCATTGCGTTATATATACTTTTTGATAATCGTGCGAACGAATAAGAAAAGCCTCGCGTTAAAGGAATTAATCGAAGCAATATCGAGAAGAAGAGTGACTTCTTCGCATGATTTTGTAATGTTGATGAAAATGTGCCAAGGAATTGGCGGGACAAATAATAGCGATTCTATGGAACGGATCGTTTCGCGATTGTTCGCGAATTTTATTCCTCTTCGTGTTTCTTTTTCAAGTTCTCGAGATTTTTTACCTGTTCGCGTTGTTTTTCGAAAGATGACGAAATTATAGAGGAATCTCGAGGACTCGAATTTCTACAAAGAAAAAAGTAAAGAAGTGGAAGAAATTCTCGTCGAATTTTGCAAAATATGCTTTACGAATACTTTGACACAGTATTCGTTAAACTTCTTTTACATTAGACTTACATACAAAAAATTGTATTAGCTTTCGATGGAAGATTGTTCATATTTACTCCGACTTTATTACTCGAAAGTCAATCCTCTTTGAAATAAAATTTCCGAAAAACGTAGTTTCGAGGAGATTTCTGATATTATAAAGAAATCGTGAAACCAAACGTGCCATCGAAAATGTGCGTAAAAAGAAACAAGGTTACAAGATCAATCACGGCTAATTGCTATGATTCGAATAATTAACCCTTTAACCGAGCAATACGTGTCAATGGGATGACTAATGTTTACAACTTGAACGTATTGGTATTAATTTTTCAATAAGTTTAATGTGGATTTTCATATTTTATTTCTATTATTATTTTTTTATTATCTTTTATCCATAATAATAATTTTTATATCTAAAATGAATTACTCGGTTAAAGGGTTCGAACAAAGGGTAAATAAATAACGGTGATGGATCGGTTGCATTCGTCCATGTATCTTTCTTACAACGAAATTCTAATTTAAGGATAATTGAAACATTCTGCTACTATTTTTAACAACTTCTCAGGAACCAGAATTTCTTTTTCTATTTTTATCAGACGAAAGAAAAAGAAACGGAAAACATCCCCGCAACTGATCCATTTCTGTTCTTCATTTAAGAAGCACACTAAGGGAAACGTATAAATGTTATATATACGTTGACAAGTTAATGAAAACAATACGAAAATATTCAATGCATAATGCGAGCGATCGTTCAACTGTTACAAGACAAATTTATCTCTTAACCGAGTTATTTCGGTAATACAATACTATTATGATTATTATCATTACCATTATGATTATTACTATCTCATCATGATTACTGATATTATTTAAATAAAGCAGTTACTATTATTCTTATGATTGTTTCTGTTATCGTCTCTCGTGTTTCGTTGTGTTTTCGATTTTAAACGCGCGATTTCGTACGTCGGGGGTAATTCCTTATTTTTATTGTTATTATTATTTGAGCGTATATGTGAGCCATACAAATGCCAGAGATCATCAAGATTAATTTTAGTTTAATTGTTTAAGAATTATATTTTTTTCAAAAAAATCGATCGTTTTATTTTCAAATGGCTCACGTGTACTATCCTTGTTAAAAAAAAAAGATCGATCGATCGATCGATCATTATATATCCTTCACCCTCGGCGCACTTTATTTTCACTTTTTTTTTTTTTTTTTTAACCGAAATTTTTTTCTTATCCTGGTTTCTTTTATTTACACCCGTTTCAGACCCACCTGTAATCAAGCGAAAATGAAGATAGTTATAAACAAAGAGTCATACAGAAAAGAAAAATACAAAATACAAATTTGTATGAGAGAGAGAGAAAGAGATAATTGACTGCAGAGCCTGTGAACCCTCGATGTTGGCGCATTTAGAAATCCTCCCCTTCCGGAATTAAATACATTAGGACGTTGATGTAAGTTCAACACAAAAAGCAGGCGTATACAGTAGTGCGTGTCTTAAACTATATTTATAGGGTGTGCCGAAAATATCTGATCACGGAAAAGACTTTTATACTTCCGTGAAAAAGAAAAAGCAAATTGAAATTAAAAATTGTGTTTTCAACTGTATATGTCTTCTTTGTATCATATTTTCGTTTAATATCTTTTGTTGTTCTGTAATAATTAATTTCTTCTCAGAAATGCAATTAATTCTATTTTATTTTTTGTTACTTTTTTTTAATACAGTTTTTTTTTATTAATAATACTAGAAAAGAAAAAGATAATTTCGGAACACTTTATATTAGAGAATAAGAGATCGATTCGAGATACCATTCTTTGAAGTCATTTCAGATTTTTCCACTTTTTTTTAAAAAAGTTTGAATAAATTGATGATACAAAAATCACGAAACATCTCGAATCGATGATAGACAATTTAGTTATTTATTTTTCTATTACTTTACTGCCATGTATCGCCAGGAAGTTACAGTTTCCCTCGCAGGACTCTCATTCTGGCTCGAATGTACAGACAACGATGGATAAAACGCATGATTTCTTAGATTCTTTTTCGGAAAGACTGCGTGCGTTTTTTTCCTTAGTTTGTTTTTTCTTTTCTTTTTTCTTTTTTTTTTATCGAATCCGTCATTTCTTCGACGAATTTTGATATTATACATATAATATTTTTATTATGTGCAGCTAGATTTTGAATCGTGTCGTAGAATTTTGAATCGAAACGAGTGATTTGAAAAAAAGATAGCAATATTTTTTTAATATAATTATTGTCGTTTAAAATAACTAGTGAATCTATTGAAAATTGTTCATTCCGTGGCTATATACGTGTACAGCGCATACTTTGTACATTTAAAGAATTAATATATTATCCTCGCCCTGTACACTAAGATTAGTCCGTAAACTTAAAATCTTGTTCTACCATTTTTAATCGTCCAATCGAAAATACTCAAAATGATTGCATGATATTCGTTCAATGATCTGAAATTTAAATTAATCTGATTAATGATTTATCTTAAATTCTTCCCGCTACTTATTAAATAAATGAAATGAAAGGAAGTTATGCACGAATCTTACAATATCGAATTCAACAAGAAATTCTTAATCACTTTATCCTACGATTAAACTTTTTTTTGAAAAGTTTCATTACGAAATAAGAATAAGACGTATATATATATATATATCTCGAAATCGTTTGAATCGTGATTTTCATTCCATATTAAATTAAATGATTGCTCGATGATTTTATTTTGCGGAAAACCAATGACAAAATTATGAAAAGAAGATAGATTCCATTCGGATTCTACTCGAATATAATGCAAGCATGCAGCTCAACGAGTATTAGCATCGAGAAAAACAAACGGAATCGTTTACATCGATTATGCATTCGGAACTCGGTACATTTGAATATCTTTCAAGTGTTTCTCACGATGTTCCTCGAGAATTCCTAAAAAAAAAAAAAAGAAAAAAAATCGCGTTATCACTGCTGTATATATATTTAATTTAGGGGATATTACGTGCATGTATAAACAGAGGTATATATGTTTGTATATTATAAATATGTACACACGAATACTTACACATGTTCACACACGCATACAGATTTACAAATGTCAGATTTTATCATGTACGTCGATGCATTTATTATGGCGCGTGCGATCCTGTGCATACTCTTGTATTTTCTTCGAGAGTCCGGAATCTTGATACCTCATTTCATTTATACACGGCCGATCGCAACGACGATGTACGATATAAGGGTGAATAAATTATTACTTCGTTCTATTTATTTATCGAGGGACTTATCGGTGGTCTTTCGTACAGAAAGTCCCCGAGTCTTACGTGGGAAGATTTCGTTCGATCCTCGAGGGAGATCTTCCTCTGGCAATAATTGTTGTAATAATAAAGTTTGCAATTATATTTCCGTTGTAATTTATATTTCTTCCTTGTTCATTTCTTTTTCATTCCTTGTCCTTTGATTTAGATTTAATCGACGATTAATCAAACTAGAGATGAGTTGCGGAGAAGAAATAAGATTTGAAAATATATATACGTGATTATTGATTATTATATACAATAATATAATTTTTATTCCTATTGATCGATCACGCCAATGAAAAAATTAAGGTGTATGACAAAGTAGGGGCTAACGAGAAGATGACTCAACTTACTTATAAAGGCTTATGTCGATGAAGTAGAATTAGGACAGAAGGTGCCTCGACCTCGTCGGTGCAATATATCCTGCATAAGGTAAGTATTAACTAAGGACGCGTACGTTAAAATAATGACAGACTGTTTTATAATAAGCATCCTAATTGTTGCGATACAAGGTTGAATTTTCTTAATTACAATTTAATTAATTACAAGCATATCGCGATGAATTCGTTTAATAAATCTAATGCTTGATATAGCTCGGTGAAATCAAATTAACGTGATTTCATTCAATTTTCAAATAAAGATTATCGAAACATTAAACTTTATTATTTCATCAACGAAACATTTAATTTAAATTTTTTTTAAGGAATTATTCATTTTGCTTAATATTTTAGAAGTTTTCTTTAATTCTAAGATATTTTTCGATGATATTTCAGAGATATTATCAATTTATGAAAATTTCATAACATTTAATCTAATCGAATAAATAATATTTTTTTCTTTCTTCGATTGAAGAAAACAACGGAATATCAACAACAGATATTAATTTAATACGTTATAATACTCACATAAATTCTGTTAGATATCAGAGATAAACAAAGGCGTCGTATTCATTGACTTTTAACCGCAATGATCGGTATTTAAGAAGCATGCTCGTATACGCACACGAACCAGTACTTAAACAGACGGTATATGAGTCAAGGCTGCGGAGGGACCCTTACCTACTTTTTCCTTTTACGGTATTGAATCGGACCGATGAATGTACGAGATGTGCTGACCGATAAATTTACGCAAAGGATTTCGCGTGTGGACAAATTACTCGGTGAAATTTTCGTTCCCATCGAGAACACGTTCCGTTAAAATTAAGTCGTATCGAAACGGCTACCATATAAAGTTCTACAGAGAGTTCCAAGAGTTTAAATCTAACGTAAGTATTTTGAGCGTAAAATACGAACTACTTTCATCGATCGATATTGAAGTTTCGACGAAAATGGTAATTTCGAAAGTGCTCGAATTATTCGTTAAATCTCGAAATAATTGCGCAAACGGCGAAGCTAAAAGCGTTGTCCGAGTCATTCCGAATTGACCATGACACGAGTTGTTGATTCAAGGAGATCGAGTGAGATGCCTATAACCCCAATGCCAAAATTATCGAAATCGAATATTAGGATTTTTGTTGGATACATGTATATATTGTTTCTTCGTTAAATTTTATTTTAGTTTCACACTTTTGCGTTATATGAAAACAGTTTATTGATATTGATTAAGCAATCTGTTCGACTTCTATCTTATCTTCCGATGAATTATCGATATCTCGTTTAATTGAAAATTAAGTGATCGAAGGATATCCAAGTTTTTCTAAATATGCAGTAACCTTGCAGCAATCTTGATGACTTTGATCTTGGTACCTATAGGGAACATCGGAAACTAGATCAAGGAATTGCGTAATCTCGGATTGATCTCTTCTTTTAGCAAAACCGATTTTACTTTCTCTAACTACGATTTCTTTTCAAAGTTTTCCAATAATTCTTATCAAACTTTTTTTAATTCGTATCGTAATCTATTTGCTACTTTATTACAATCTGATCATGCATCATTATTGTCGCTTATTATCAGATACCTATTAAACGTCTGTAATTCTTCTATTACAATTTATAAAATTTTGTTAGAGGTACTCGATCATTTTGTTATTTCACTGAAATCCAACTCCATATTATTATTATCACTTCTATATAATCTGTATCTTTTAAGATATCAAATTTCTCAAACTAACACTTTTTTTTTAAACCACAACTATTGTCATTCCACTACAAAGGATCCTCTTCCAAAGGACTTGATTTTTACTTGGTATTGTTAGTTTTTTCTTAAAAATCATATGGTGCTTTATAAATATACTTCAACCATGAAATGAATCGAATATCAATTCTCTTCCATATCAGTTCTCCATGTTTCGCGGCACCACGTTGGCCAAGAAGAGGTCCAGGGCGCAGAGTGAAAATAAGCATCGGCCCGATCGGCGTCGAATCATCGCCGATTCTAAAGATAAATTCTGCGATGCGGTGTACGTTTTCACAGGCCCGTACGTAGAAAATCCTCAGCGTGGATCTCTCTGTGTGCACACATCGATGGTGGTAGGGATACAACGTTCGGGAACGAGAAGGAGCAACAGGCAGAGAGAGAGAAAGAGAGAACCGCATCCTGGCGAAGCGACGTCATTTTCGTCTTTTACGATCGCGAGGAGAGAAGCCCGCGAGAAAAGGTGGGAGCCACGACGAACGGTTGTAGCCGAAGCTTTCAGCGGCCAGTCGAGACTTAGCCTGCGAGTCAGACGCATCCCAGACGACGAACGAACCTGAATACTTGCCCCGTGAGTAAGCATGTGCACTTTTTTCAGTCCGTACCACGTCCGATGCACAACGAGTTTTCGCCTTTCGACCTCGCGTTTCTTTCAGGACCTTTCCTGGATCCGCACGATCGTGACTCTAGTTCCCTCTAAAATCGTGTATATGGTGTGTGCTTGTGTGTGCGCCTTGTGTGAACGAGGAAAGTGATGTGTATAGGTACATGAAAGTGAAGGAAGAATTCGAATAGAGGCGGGTGATCTCGTAGATCGTGAGAGATTTCGTTTTTGCAGTTGAACCAAGTGACGTAAATGAAACTTGAATTGTCTTGGATCTTTCGTCTCTTTTTTGATTGGTAGACGCATTAAGTTGGTCGTTAAATTCTCGCAACTGGAAGGTATATCGAAATACGCCCGCATTCCACGAAGGCAAGTTTGAAAAGCGATCGGTTATTATGCAAATTTCGGCGCTCGTTTCGCAACGTGGTGGCCCGCGACTTGTTGTCACCCATCGTGCAGCCGCGGTGATATCAGAAATATCTGCGTGTGACTCATAAAAAATTTCAAGTATTCACGCGTAACCGCTGTGACAACATTGTCCCAGACTACCGATCTCCTTGGTGTACCGGGAGTAGACAGGAATTTCTAGCTACGAGATAGCAGATCGCGGTCACGATGTTGTTCCGGACGCTCGCTGATAACGAATTCTTGAAAGAACGAATGCACGCGTTGCTCTATATTATCTTTCTTTTTTAATATTCGGTGCAGAGGGTCGATGAAATCGTCAGAGCAATCGTGCGGTCCTAGAATAGATGGTTCATTACAAAATACATATTTCCTCTAACATCGGTTGGCATCGTGGCAACGATAGGTCGAAAATCACTAGCTCCGCAATTCGTTATATTTCTATGTTTTATTTTAATCGAATAAATTTATAAAAATATTCAATTTCTATTTCATGATCTAGGTCGTATTCTTTTACAGACAAATTTCTTATTTGCTCCAAAAGAGATGTAGAACAATCTTCATTCGTAACGTATGTGGATTGTGCAAAAAATTTCCAGATCAAGTGTCAGAAATCGTAGCGATAGTAGACTAAGGTAGGGAGGAAAATTTTCTTTCGAACGTAACAAGACACCGATCCGAATGGAGTAACGAAACTCGGCTATGCGTAACCCGAAAAGGTTCGACGGCAGGCGGCTAGCGACGATTCCACCCTCTCCTCTCGCGTGTAAAAATAACCCTCTCCTTTGATACAAGCTTCTTTACAATCCGGCAGCTCGGCTTATTTTTTATCCAAAGTTATTTCGATCGAGTGCTCCGTAACTTTCGGTAGGTCTGACTTCATCAAAGTCTATAATCCAAAACGAAAGTTATTATACTGTATTTTTTAAATTTCACATTTTGTTTTTGTGATTTTATTATCGATTTAGTATGATAAAAATGATGGTGTCATCGATTTAGGTTAGATATTTAAATTCCACAGAGTAAAGGAGAAGTGATGATGCGAAGGGGTTCATTTCTTCGGAGCATTGTGTCTAGAATTTCTGTTTCTTTGAACTGGTTGGAACTTTGTTTTCTTTCTCTCTCTTCTCTCTACATACCTTGCATCTCTGATTACCAGTAAGCCAGGAATCGTACATACTCGCTCATATAGATATGATACGAATGCAAGAATTCATGCAATGCTGTAGATCCAATACATCGAAGAACCAAACTTTATTCTCTTCTTTTTTAAATATCAAATTTTACTTTCAAATTTTAAAAACTAGAAAAAGAAAGATCGAAAAATGATGTTCCCTGCTAACGTCCTTGATTAAAATTTCACTATTGATCGGTTCAAAAAGAAAACACGATTCTAAAAACAATATTGGAAGAAGTGTCCCGAAGGAAACAACGTCTGGAATGTTTCCACGAAGAAAATTAACCCGTTCGTGGCTCTGTCCTCTTGGCCATATCGGTCTCTCCTGCTTCTCGCGATGCATCGGTTTGCTCGTGTAGCGAAACGAGCGCATAAAATGCGAAAGCATGCCCGCGAAGGATCTTCTCGTTTCGCCTCGGTTCGTCCTGCAGGATCGCATACCTGAATATCTGACGTCACGAGTGAGGAAGAAAGACGCCTCGGAGCAGCGAAGACGTTTGATTTTATATATACGGACACGGTACAGAGCCCGGGCCTTCTTGAGCAAGAACCTGCCTCTATAAATAGGATATCCGGTCGTTCGCTAATTATACTTCGATGCATGCTGTCCGCATAGCGAGAACTTGCACGAATTCTCTGTCGAATTGTGCGATTTCCTCGACAATTATCATTGCAATGTCTCTAAGGACAGGCGAGATATTAGAACGAAAAAAAAAAAAAAAAAAAATGAAACAAATGGACGAAAAAAAGAAAAAGAAAAAAAGATGTCGAAGAAAAATGAAAAAGCATGACGATTAAAACGGATCGCGGTTAATTGCATTCGTAATTCGTCTCACGGTCAATGAAATCTGCGGCGCGATGAACGCGCGCGAACTCGACCGTTCTCCTTGAGAATCGATCGAGTTCCGCGGAACAGGGAGAAAATTAAAAAATACAATTTTGTCGATCGGAGATAAAGCGTGCATGGGAAGCAAAATGATGAATACGTATTCAAGAGCGCAAGTATGATAATAGTGACGCTCCGATAATGTTGTAGATACGTTTTTTTTCTCGTGAACGAGTGAACAAACCAAACCGCCACCATGGACGCGATCAAGAAGAAGATGCAGGGAATGAAGCTGGAGAAGGACAACGCGATGGATCGCGCGTTGCTCTGCGAACAGCAAGCTCGCGATGCGAATGCGCGAGCCGAAAAGGTAAATTTTCAACATTTTTATGTTATTAATGCAAAGAATTAAAGTTTATGAGGAATTGAGAATTTATAAGTGACTTGATATAATATAAAAATATCGTAAACATCTGTTTATCTCTCATATATAGTACGGAATAAAAATAGCGATGAATAATCGCGTTGTAATAAAAATGCGATATATGATTGCTAACCGCGTTCAAAAATTTTAATTATAGATTTGGAATTTTTTTGATGCCTATATTGTTAAATTGTTATAGTACAATTTTACGGATAAAATATTATTATTGTTTGTGGTAAATGAATTGTTCATATACAACATTTTTTTGTTTAATAAAGGCTGAAGAAGAGGCGCGTGCCTTGCAAAAAAAGATCCAGACCATTGAAAATGAACTCGATCAAACTCAGGAGGCTCTTATGCAGGTCAATGCCAAACTTGAGGAGAAAGACAAAGCGCTACAAAACGTAAGTTAATTGTATATATTCATTATTAAATAATTTAAATTTCAAATTATATTTAAGTATTTTTAATAATTAGAGTTTATTTAATTTATATAAATTAAAAAAAAATTGAAAAATTGATCATTCATGATTTGATCAAAAATTGATCAAAAACATTTCAGTTAAAATAATAATTTCATTTGAAAAAATGTAAAAAAAAATAAACTCAACCGGTTTTTAAATTATAAACTCCAAGGTTTTCACAATTTTTATCAAACAATGTGCTGTTACCGACAGAGTAATGACGTTTAAGCGCCATAAGATGTCGCAGCAATCGTGCGCAAGCGCTTCACGAGGGATGAATAGATTCCTCGCGAAGTAAGCGCACAGTCGAGCGTTAGTACGCGAAGCTGCCGTTTCGTTTGTTCGGTGATTCTCGGCAAACTTCGGTTTCGTATTGTAGTTGACGGGTAGTAGGGGTAACCTGAATCGAGCATAGAGCAATAGACGGAGAAAGAGAGAGAGAAAGCAAGATAGAAATCAGACCAGGACGGTGCAGAGAGCGGAGACCAGCGTGTCTCCTCTCGTGCATGCGTTCGCTTGTCAGAACTGTGTGTGTGTGTACAACACAAAGAAAGAGACAAAAAGACGTATGCGTGGCGCGGTGAGAAACGTGTTACGAACAGTGACAGACAAGATGGCGGTGTACTTTGTGCAGTGGTAGTAATAGTGGTGCGTAGAGCACTTAAAAAGAGTAGTGGAACGAAGGGGGTTAGTAAAGGGTTGGCAGCTGGTTAGTATGGAACCAGCTCTGACGTCGACCACGAGACGTCGCGGTCATCAACATCATCCGCGACACGCTACGCGCCGACGTCTCGACGCCTCCAGCAGAGGACCCGCGCAGTGTGGCCCTGCTGATATCGTTAAAGATACGGCGATCAGAAATAACGAAACATCAACAACTACAACGTCACCGAAGCTTGATGAAAAAAGCAATGTCATCGATACAGAATGTTCCACTGCGGTGACAGTGCCCACAATCGGCACGAGGTGGCTTCGTGATCCGACGGCCACGGTGTCCACGAAAGATGTAACATCGAATGAAGATTCAAATAAGATAAAATATAATCTCGAGCATGATAGAGAAGAAAACATCCGTCATAGGCTCGCGCAGTGTAGCCTGGATGTTCTTGACGAACGACACGAACAATTTGTTCGTAAAAGAAACGAAAATGAGAACTTTGATAGTTATAAAATGGAAGAAGTATTGGACAATTCTGAATTAAAACCACGTGGGAATGAAATATGCGAAAATAAATCTGACGAAGAAAAGAGAAAAAAAGAAAATTCGCCGGAGCCTGAGCACGCGGTCGCGAGGGCTCGCGGTGATGGAAACTCTGACGACGAATCAACTAATGTCGAGGAGGATCCTGAACTTGCTGAACTTGCCAAGTTGAGGTGTCCTAGTGAAAGAACCGAGGTACAAGCTGAAAGAGAAGCTAAAAGAAGAAAGAGATGCGCTGATTATCCTGGATTAGCTTTTGGATGGTCTATATTCTCCAGCGACACAATGATGAAATTCGGTCTCATAAGGAACGAATTGCAGAATATTATGGGAAACCAGCTAAAACGGGTCAGTATCGTATGATACAATGTTGACGTACCCGGTATGTAGATATGTGTAATTATGTGATGCAAAGTCACCGCATGATGTGACCTTGATGCGCTTTAACGTCGGTCAATGGGTTTTTGTGGGTCATTCGGTCATTGATAAGAGAACAAGTTAGTCACTTATCAAAATCTCGCTTTCTCTCTCAAATCATATACCGTCCATATTTTTATCTCTTTTGCGTTTTTTGACTTACACAACGTTTTGTCGAACGAGGTAATCTTCATGAATTCGATACCTTATATGGTGGAGAACGAGTTAAAAATACGTACGCAGTTAGGTTAGGTGATCTAGTGGTTACCCACGGTGACGTTACAGACCATTTAATCGTTGCTCGAATAGGTTTACGAAATAACAGACAGCTCATATTACTCTTTCTGTTTTAATTATACGCTCTTTTCTACTGTTCATCCTGGAAAATAATCGGACCGCCGCGAATACTGATTAGAGAAAGGCCGATTAAAACATCGGAATTTCTGTCGTTGCCAAGTGGAAATCGAAATCAGTTCACATTATCGTGCGTTAAATGAATAATGTATTGCTATTTATGACGGTCATATAATAATACTTAAAAGATTATTAACAGCGAGACTTCTTACGGGCCTTAACGATGCTCGATCGTCCGACAAAGAATACTTATTGTATAAGGTTACTGAACGAAGACAATGGGTTAAACGTGATTCCAACTGGTACGATAAATGGCATTCTTATTTAGCCGACACCAAACAACCAATGCAGTTAGTGCGAATTCTTAAATTATTTACAATCATGTCAACGTGCATTGCGATATGATGTTTTCATCAACTCATTTTTAGTATAACCCCCACCTTTCGTTTAAATATGACAGGTATATGACAGGTATAACAATGAATGCCATGCTGCCAAATTTGGAAGTTCACTGATTGTACATTATATTTCAGAAATAAGTTAACCTAGTAACAAAAAAAAATTTGCTGTAAAAATTTTTTAGATTCATAATTCATATAATTTCATTCTTCTTTTTCTTTGATAATTAAAAATCTAAAAATGATTATCCAAATAAAAAATTATTTTCATACATAAATACAAAATATTTTTGCAAATCATTTTCAAAAACGAATCCCACCCTGCACTCGTAATATGTTAAATATGAATAGTATTCGTCAACATTCTAAAAATACATAGCTGTTGGTATACGAATCCAGTAGCTCTTTTATTCGACACTTCGAGAGAGCATTGCGTAAGCATTGCTTCCGGAATGCGTTCTTACAAATCTATTTCGTTATAAGCATTTATAAACCGGTGACAAAACAGAAAGTTGCAAAATATTCGTAACATATTGCACGGAAATTTGGAGTATATTCTGCGATTCATTGTCGACCTTTGAAACAAGATCCGTTTCTTTACTGCTTATCTTAGTCAATGTTTACACGTCACATTTTCTACGTTTTCACATCGATCAATGTGCTGCCATCTATGCTTGTATTGTTCGCATAATTCTTGTGGATGAGTAAAATTCAAATTTGATTGATTATTTTTAATTCGATATTAATGCGAATTTGCATAATGTTTAAATTTCAAATAAAATAATCGAATATTAAATAGATTACATATTAATTCTTTAAAAATGCATTTCAAACTTTATTTATATTGCAATCATATTTTAATATTTTATATTTATATTTTTTTTTAATTTTTTTGTATTTTTATTTATAGAATATTTGATTTATTTTTTACATTTATATGTAAAATATGAATTTAAAATATGAACGATTCGATAGTAATAATTATATTTTAACATAATTTTGTTACACATATTAATAATTAAAATTAAAAATAATAAATAAATAGTAAGGAACTTTATAAAATTCATAATCTTGATTAAAATTGCATTGTAAATTAAATTGATTTTTTTTAAAACTATATTTTCGAATCAAACAATTGCAATATATTTTAAAAAATATTAAATTAATGAATATATAATTTATTTCTTACACCATTTGTAATTATGCTTAAATATCATAATGAAATATACATATTTTAGCTAAAATTTAAATTATTATTTAATTCAATTTTTGTATAATCATGTCATTATTAAATTCCTTTTGAAACTTATAATAAAGTATAATTTATTATTAGGAATCATATAACCGTTGTACTATTGATCTTTATTATTATTTAAATTTGCAAGTCACTCATTCATCCTATCTACTTTTAGTCATAAAATCTAAACCGACAATTATTGAAAACGATCATTCTATTGAAAAAAGATCATTTTGATACTGAAATTATCATTGATGCGTAAAATAAACGTGCATTGCCCCTCATTATAAATGAAAAAGTAGAAGAAATGAAACAACGCAGGAATTGTTGTCGACCGTCCATTCGAACGGTTGGGCGCGCTCGGGACGGGCGCGGTATTTCCGGGGCTCTGCGCGCGACGACACGTCGATCGGCGTAGCGATACTCGGCGTGCGCATCACGCTTCGTGACACGGTCATGAAAAGAAAAAAAGAATGATTATCAATGAACTAAATATTTTTAACAATAAACATGATTGAATACAAAGCATTTGAATAATAATATCAATTGCGACTTGGTTAAATGGAAATTTTTTATCAAATATTTTGAAACAGGCGTCGTTAAGGGCAAGGGACTATTTGACGTCCGCACCATATTAGCGCGCATGCGCGTCCTGACCGGGGGCAGCCATCTTGCTTTCCAGTCAACAGCAGCCAGTGGTCGTCAGTGTACGACAGCTCGAAGGCTACGAAACTCTCTTTCGTACGGGTACCGGTCGTTTCTCGTACCCTGACATACTTGGTCTTCGTACGTCGTATTCACCGGCTATCTTAGATTCTTGACTTTTTATTTACAGTACGAATATTACCTCGATTCATACACGAGATTCGTAATCGCGACGTTTATAAGTGAGAAAACGCTAACACGCGCGAATATTCAGCAGCATGTCGACGCAAGTGCAGGGCACCCTTCTCGACGTGCTCAAGAAGAAAATGAGGCAGACTAAGGAGGAAATGGAAAAGTACAAGGACGAGTGCGAGGAGTATCAGAAGCGGCTGCAGGTGGAAGTGATACGCCGCGAGGAAGTGAGTGAAAAAATTACCTCATGACCGTATCTCTTCCAGTTCCATTATACACGAATTAGCTCGATTGATATATTTTAGTTGAAGATATGTTTCAAATTTTTCTTTCATTTCACTTATTTCCGTAGCATAACCTATGCGATATCCTACAAGTCCATTGATTGTTATATGACGCTTGAATAGGGACATGAATTGAGTATAAGACAGGAAGGAAGAAATTCAGTGAGTTTTGTTGATTTGGATACTTAGTACATATTCATGTGAAATGCACCGATTCTAAATACGATTGATTCGTCTCGTGATCGGCTCGTTCTGCGATTAATTTCATTGTGGATTCGTACTATATGATTCGCGGCGTGTCTTTACCGGAAATATGGTGCTCAACTTCATGGTATTCGTTTGGAAAAGTATCGATCGGTTCGCTTCAGAGAAATTTTTATCAAGGATAATGGATAAAGTTAATAGACATCACATCTGATATATTAATTTAAAAATATAGAACATCAATCGTCCCCGACTTTCGATAAAAATTCTTTTCTTTTTTACACACAAAATGCCAGAGCCGGCATCCACACAGCTATAGAATCGATCGTGAGTGTCAGGCACGTCGTCGTCAGGCTGGGTTGTGCCTCTGGAGAGGGCAGTCAGGGGGTATAGAAGGGATACCGACTCGACTCACACTCGAGACATTCTTGATACAATGAGAGGACTCACTTGAAAACTTATTTCTTCTATCCTTGAGCCTTTAATAAATAATTCTATACTTCGAAAAACACAGTTATTTATCAAGAATTAATAATGCGCTAAACCGTTAACCGCTTAATTCTTAACCGATCGCATTACTCATTTTCAAGCTGATCTATCCATATCATTCATATGAAAGCATGCGGGATTATCGGTCGATTTTTATGTATATGATCATACGATTATACAACGATTTGTATACGCAAAGTTGTTTCTGTAGTATTACTTCCACAACATAAGTTTTTTAGGATTTGCATTAATTATATGTCAAGTAAAAAAATTTTAATTTATGTTTTTTAATTATTTCTTTATGAATTAAAAATATGAAAAATTGAATAAATATATATAATAGTTTGTTTAAAAAATATTTTATACAAACTTCATAAATATAAGTATGCAATTTGTACATTTATAAAAGAAAGATCGATGAAGAGCGAGGGTGTAGTCTAGGTGTAAGCGTTCATCAGCCTCGATTTAACGGATTTACACCACAATCTTGTTTTTGCTCTTTTCTTTTTTGCTGGCAGACTGGTGAAACGTAATATGCATAGCTTGAAGTGAAGATAGTCGCTGGAAATATTTTAGTATATAAAATATTTAAATATTACGAATAATCTGTATCATTTAAATTATTTAAATACAATCGCTTTAATCTTTTATTTTTTTTCTGTGTTTATGATTTTAAATTTCTCTCTGAAAGTCAAATTTCAATCTGTACGAGTTATCTGTATTTTTTTTTTTCGATCATTACAATGCTTCTAATAATCGATTTCATGATCAAGATTCAAGAATCTATTAAATGAGTGACTTGTTGAAATTTCAAACTTGAACACTGGTACAAGAAATTCGTATTCAATTCTATCTAACGCATGCTTACGCATCAAAAACCATTGTTTGTCTTTTTTTGTAGTAAGAAGACATTACTGACATTTCTATATATATGTATATAACTATATATCTGTCTCATATTATTTATCCAGATGACATTTAAAATCACCTACGCTGAAGGTCGAATGTTTTATTTTCTTACGGAGACCTTTTCACCCCTTGTGAAGGAAACCTATCATAGATTTTAATATTCTGTTCTTTCATGGTGACTAATTTTGGCAAAATTATTGATGAAAGAAGTAATCAAATCATTATCTTTTTTTTCGTAAAATAGAAATATATAGAATGTCTAAGAATGCTCCTCAATATTTAAAAAGTATTTTAGCAAAAAATTATCTTTATTTTATCATATTATATTTATTGTTTATTTTTTGAAATTTCATTTCAATCCACTAATAAATAATCTCTAATAAATAATATTATAATAATATTAAATAGATCACATATTAATTATAGATCTATTAAAAAATTTTCATTATTTTATATAAAAAATTACAATTTGTTCATTTTTAATTTATAACGTTATTTTAGTATAAGTTATAATCAAATTATTAATTTTTTTGTTACCAATGTTATTACAGAAAGATCATTTATTTTAAAAATATAAAGAGTCAACACAATATACATCTTTCAATTCATTCTACTAAACAATTATCAAATTTTTACTCTCATAAATCAGTAACAATTACAAGTAACCATTTACGGTAACAAAGGCTATTTTCCTTGCCGATTATACTTCGTAGATTAACCTTGGATAGTCTCCGAAAAATGTCAATGTATGTATTTCCAGTGACGTTGCTCGCTTTCTGCCGCTGACGTGTCGCCGTCCTAAAAGGCCAACGAATAGAAGCTCGGTGAAGCTTCACTAACAAGCTTTTGTCATTGAGCAATGAAGTGCACTGCCGTGTATGCAGCTCCCCCGTTCATTTTTCTTCCTTTTCTCTTCTTCTTCTTCTTCTTCATTCTCTTGTCTAATAAAAACTAGATAACCAGCGCCCGCCACATTGTGAAGATTTATCTCGTGGTATAATACCGCGGGTTCGGTTCATTGATTTATCCGACATCGACAGATTTAGCGCGTATCGTGAAAGTGATATTACGTACGAGCTATACGACAGCACGTGGCGTCTCTTTTATTGAGAAGTTTATATAATCGAACCTTGATTGTCCTCATCCTAGGAATAGATTTATTAATAAACAAATAAACATCGATGTATCATCTATCTTGTGTACTCCATATGATGTAATGTGATTTTTATTGATTTTAACATATTACAAATTAATCGATCGATAATATCTTTTTGATTTACTTCGAGAGGAATGTTTTTAGAAAAAATTAATGTACGATGTTTCTTCATTTCTGAATCCGATCCAATGTTTTCTCATTTTTGAAAAAAAGCGATTTTGTAAATTAATTGAATAATACCGTTACTCCGTTTGAAATTCGCATTAGATTATTTAGAATTATTTAGAATTCCCGTTGTAATGTTAAAGCTATAATAATTTTACATCTTAAATCAGTTTTTTTTTTAAAGTATTTAGAAAATAATGTCTAATTGCTATTAAAGATGAAATATTAATAGGAATAAGTACGATATAATAGCTTTTAAGAATTAAAAGTAATTTTTCTTTTCAACGATTATAAGAAAGTAGAAAAATAAAATTATTTCACTTAATTTCTTAAAGTATTGTTAATTTAAATGAATTCATTTAAATAACATGTAAACACAGTAGTAGAATCGTGTCGAATTAACAGAACGTAATGGAAGTAACGGAGGGTGATCATTGGCGGAAGTTTGGCACACTTACCAACATTACCTACGATCGACGAGACCTGTTCGGCTGTGCCAGTGTGCGTGGGCGTGTCGGTTTCCTAACGCAGAATCATAGATGCACAGCTTGATAGAATCGATCGATCGGTCTATGACGGAAATAAGCGGGACCGGAAGTGGCTCGTGCGCCAGGTTAAAATATTACACCGTGACGGATTATTCCGGTCGGTAATTTAACCGACTATATGGTCTGGATACGAATTATAACATTGTACGAACAGGCATAGGCGTAACCTCCGGTTTATATGAATCATTTTAAATAGAACGAATAATGATATCAATGAAGTTCATGATAATATAACTTTCGAGTTTGTTTACACTTTCAAAATTGAATGATGTAAAGCAATATTATTATAAAAAAAAAATAAGAATAAAATATAAATTACATTAATGAAAAAGTAAAGTACATTGCCTTAATTTATGTTGATATAATTTAATAGTTTTCAATTGTTATTAAGTCGTTAATTTAAAACAATATTATAAAATGTTATAAATTATATACATAATTGCTTGAACAACAAAACAAATTACATTAAAGGCAATGTTACTTATCTGAATGAGAATTTTTATCATCTAATCAAGAAATCAAGAAATAGAATCAATCAGTGAACTCCAATTATACAAATTATTTGTCTTTCATCATCGACTTCAAAATTGGCTATTTTTTCGCATATTGCACAAATGAAAGCAATGTGTATTAATGTGTATTAATCAATTCTGCGTAAGATAAGATAACCAGAATCTACTAAAGGTGTTCTCGTTATCGTTGTTTTCGTTCAATTTCTATGCGTCATCGGTCAAGGAGGAGTGTCGAATCGGTCCGGATGCGAAATGTTGGTGGTGTATGATCGAAGAGTGGCACGTGCATGAAAGCGCGGGCAATGCCTGATTCACGCACGTTGAATTAGGATTTATCCGCTCGACGTACAATCGACGCAGGTGCAGCCGCAAACGAGGACAAGGGCCTCGAATTGCGTAGAGACGAATACACACGTAATCAAGCGTTAAGCAATTTACATTTGTAAGGGCGAGCATGGTTCGCTTCGTTTGACATAAAACGATGAGACTATCTTTTGAATGGGTTACAATTTCGAGTCTTAATTGGGGAATGTTTTAATTATCTCCTGTATTATAATGAAGTTTATTATGAATAGACTAATTTAAACTCGTAATTCTTAAGAATGTAATTTCCTTTAAAAATTATTTATTTATTATGAGTGTGAGTCATAATATTTATCGGTAAAGATACGATATCAGAAGTAGCTGATTAAGAAATAAATATTGATAAATTTTTTTACAATAAGTCTATATACGTTATAAATAGATAATATCTACGAATTTCATCTATTATAATACATAAAATTCTTTTATATAATAATTCAATAAGAAAATATTTTAAAATAAATATATACTATTATTGATATACAAAATAACGATGCTAATTTCATAGAAAATTATTCTAAATAGAAATTTGACTAATATCTCTGTGGAAAATCTCTAAAAAACAATGATTTCTCTACTGAAAATCACATCATGAAATAAAATAGGAATTAATATAAATATAATTATTCGAAATCGAGTTTTATGTCAGATATTTAATTCGTGTTAAGTTATTTTTTAAATTAAATTTTGTTTATTTTATGATCAAATGCTTTTCTATGAGACAATCGTTCCATTTCTAAAGAGGAATACGAGGTTACTCGCGTGCAAATGCACGTGGATGCTGCGAAAAACATCCATTCAATTAAATCAATTGTAGCTATGAGCACGAGCTCTAAAGGAAGGAAACTAGGGTCATTGATATGCGAACGGAGTAAAGACCTTGGCGATCTCACGACTGATTCGTTCCTAATTGCGAATCCTAATCACGTGTTATGTGATCGTGATCGGTAAATTTTTATTTTTTTTTTTTTTCCTTAAAAATAATTTTTTCCTTTTTATATATATATATTATTTTTCATTTCGTTTATTCTTTTTCTTTCGTTTAAAATGGAAGGATAAAGAAGTTGAAAAAATCTGTATCGAGTTAAAAATAATCGATGCAATCGTTGCCAATCAACGACGATAACTTATCTAAAGTTTAATCTTAACTTTGTTCGTTTACATTACGTTAATGAATTTATTACAACCTTGTAACTCACCAGTTAAAAAATTGGAACGATAACTATTGTTTTTACAACTATAAAGAGGAAGTGTATAATGAGGATGTGTCATTCATAAAGTCAAAGCCTTTCACTATCATAATTTTTATCAATGTAAATGTCCGTTTTTAAATGTCATGGTATCGCTTAAAATATACATGAATAACAACAAATATTTTTTATCTATTTTTCAAAATAAAAACAAAAAGAAAAAAGATAAAGAAACATGAATTTTAAAAATCAAATATTATTTAAAAGATCTTTGATCTAAAAATATTTTTTTCTTTTTTTATAGGCTGAGTCCGAAGTAGCCGCTCTGAATCGTCGTATCCAATTGTTGGAGGAGGACCTCGAGAGATCGGAGGAACGCCTTGCAACGGCCACTGCTAAATTGGCAGAGGCGTCGCAAGCAGCGGATGAGAGCGAACGGTAAACGAATTCCACATTTCTATAGTTTCTCCGCAATAATACTTGGAGCACGTACGACCACGTAAATCTTATAAATATCCGTTCGTTGACGTATCTTTTTTGCTACGCACATCGATGGATATTTATAAAAAGATTTATAAAAAGAAATCATTCAGTGACTATATAACTCAATGGACAGATAATAACAACCTTTTTTTCGATTTTTATTCGATATTTATGAGATTGGTGTTGAATTTGTTAATGAAATTGTTGAAAGTTATAGTCTTATTAGAAAGTATAATGAAGAAAATGGAATTTTTATAATGGGATATTATTGTCTATCCTCTATGAGATTATGAGAATTTAACGTGATGGCTGAAGATATTTAATTCTTCACAATATCTACTATTACATTCTATATATTTTATAAGTATTGGAATAACATAAAATTCCTGAATGTGAAAATTGAAATAAAATAAATATATTATTAGCTAATACGTTGAATTTTCTATTGAAATTATTGTAAAGGAAATTGAATTTATTTGATTTATAAAATATTATTAATTTTGTTGTGAGAAAATTTCAATTAAAATAATTTTTTAGAATCTAATAAAATAATGTTTAACTATTCAGAAAAATTAAATTATATCTCTTGTTTAAATGAAAATAATTTTTAAATTTTTGCTCAAATAAGTAAATTCTAATTTTAACCAAATTACTATTACAATAATTTCAAAAATAAATCACTCCAAATGAAATATGAAAGACGTCGTACAATACTCCAAAAAGAAACCAAATCTGTACGTTTAAAGAAATCGAAACGAAAGAGCCGACAATACACTCTCGAATGATCTTATGTTCTCTATCTATCTATAAATAATCGCACAATACTGTATTGTAATGTTTCGCGGTTAATACCGCGCCGAATATAGATCTTGAAATAGGTTATATTTATATGATAATGGAACCCGCGCCCAGACATGAATTACACACTGCATATCCAAGGTTACTTGCGAACTAGCAATTACACTGATTTTATGAACCGTGCATTTTCATTAGCTCGCGTAAAGTGGTTAATTATCGATAGACCTGTTTCAGAATATGATGCAATTACATATTACGCGAGCGTTAAATTTAATTATCACTTGATCATTTGATTACAGAAATGTGGAACATTTTGTTTCTCACATTTATATATTTCAATTCAATCTGATCGAGAAACGTCAACGTCAATGCTCTTTCATTTTCGAATTTCGATCGACGTAGAAGATATTATTTATCGATAGGATAAAATTTTTCGACGTTGAAAGAACTTCGAGATTATTTCTTCACTAGAATTTTTTTATCTTATTGATCGATTTAAATCCCGATTGTTCTTAAAATCGATAAAAATTATTGAAATCGTGATTCTGAAGTTTCAGAAAAACAGATTAATTCATAATCGATTTAATACATATATATAAAATATTATGGATATTGATAACACATCAGATGACTTTCTTGATTGCTTATCTCGGGAAAAAAAGATTGATAAAAGATTGATAAACATCGGAGGATTCGCAAATCTTATAAGAATCGTCAAGAACGATATTTTATCATCGCTTTTGCGACTTGAAGTAAATTCTTTACGCGAGTTCTTTATCTGAAAAACGATGTGGATAAAATTATTTTCTTGGAAATAACGTTTATTTATAATTTTTAAAAATATCTATAGATAATAAATGCTTGAAAAATTATATCGTAGCTTAAATAAAAAAAAATGATTTTTAATTTTATATTTAAATACTTATACATGTTGAAAAATTAGAAGATAGTTGTTCGCGACCGTAAAAAAAGAAATTTTCGATATGTCGATGATTTTTCTTTCAACGGCGACCAAATCGGTGCTAAAAGTCGAATGATAATCGATCGCTAGGATACGCAAGGCACTCGAAAACCGTACCAATATGGAAGATGACCGGGTATCCCTGTTGGAGCAGCAGCTAGCACAGGCTAAACTGATCGCCGAGGAGGCGGATAAAAAATACGAGGAGGTGGGTCACGTACCAGCGAACAAAAAGACAATATTTTTGCGGCAATCGTTTGGGAGCGAATTCTGTATTCATTCTGACGAACCGAGATTCACTTTATAAATTTTAAACGTTATCGATGTTTAATCGATTTCAAGAATTTCAATGTAGTTTATTGAAATTTATTTGTATTTTTATAACGTAAATCAAATTTAAATTTTGAGACTTTGGCTAATTTTTTTTTCCAATACTCTTTTAATAAAAGTTTCAATTAAATATTTTAAAAGAAAGTTTAAATTAAAATTGATAGGAAGAATTATGTATATTAATTTAACTCAATGAATTTAAAATCAATCACAGGACAGAAAATAACTTGTTTAACAGGTTTTCGTTGCAAAATATCGAAATAAGAATTACGAAATAAAATTATATCACGCTTTTCGAGGTAATAAAAGTTGTATGGAGAAAACGAAGGCTCGTCAAAATAAATCATCGAATTTGCTCCCTCAGGTGCATCTTTTCAGGTAGTAATTCAAGCAGGTAGCTGGAGAGCAGTGCCGTAACCAGTCAACACGAAATCTCATATCTCTGAACGAGACAACGATCGATAATTTAAAAAAAAAAAATTTTTCCTTCCAGCGATATTTCTATTCGTAATGTATGTTAATCCCGATTCTTTGTGATAATTATTAAAGAGCCCGCAAGATTCTCGAGAATCGCAGCTTGGCCGATGAAGAGCGCATGGATGCCCTCGAAAATCAGCTGAAGGAGGCCAGGTTCCTTGCTGAAGAAGCTGACAAGAAATACGATGAGGTTCGCGAGCCCACGACTGACAAGCGTGATGGCTTCAGTGACAATGATCATGATAAAAATAATGATGATAATAATAATGATGATGATGATGGTTCCTAGTTAATAGTCGAGATAATAGTGCCTAACCCCATAACTCTTTGTCTTCTCTTTGTGTGTTCGAAATCACCGTGGCTGTAAAATATGAAAAAAGAATCTACTCAAACGTATTAATCGATATAAAGTAAACGCGATATTCGTCCTCGATAATTTAATCTAATCGATATACGTATTTCGATTTTTTCTTGAATCGTTCGAATATATTGTTTCCAGAAAAATATTTCGATCAGAATAAAATTTTATCGATAGTAAAATTCGTAATAAACTACGAAACAAAACGGGGTTGGATGTCTTAATTTGCTGAAAGTGATTTAACGTAAACAAAAACAAAAAAAAAAAAAAAAAAGAAAAAAGAAAAAAAAAGAAAGTAAAGAACGGAAGGAATAAATGATTATTGATCGTCTGTGATTTTGTCATGTAAGTGAAATACGATCAATCGTATAAGAAGTGCAGTGTTTGAATAAAATAATTTTTTTCGGGAATAATAAAAGAAAGAAAAAAGAATAAGATGAATAGTGATACATGTATATGAATAATATCAGTGTCAGGTGTTTTGAGCGCGATTTAATATTAAAACCGCTGTATATCTGTGATTTCCAAGTGTTGAAACCAAAAGAAAAAAGGGAAAAAACGGAAAAAAAAAAAAAAAGTTTCAAGTGCCAGTTTCGTAAATAAATGAATAAAAATTTAGTTTGCATATAAAAAAATCATCATCTCTCGGTTGTACACGGAAAATTTGATGAATATCGATAGATCCGCGCGTTCTGTTCGTTTAATCCGGAAAATGGTTCCGCAAAATATGATTGATGCGTTCTGTGTTGTGATACGAATAAGACCATATGTTTCTCGGTCTCCTACGCGATTAAAATGGTGCTGCTTTTGTCCAAAGACTCCCCATTTTCGTTTTTCGTGGAATTCGGAACGTAGCTCAGAAATATCCCAATTGCAAAATCCATCTGTTATGGTAGGTGTTGCGTGACGACGTCGAAGTTACAAAGATTATTAAATATTTTAATATTATAATTTATTTTATATAATTTTTTTTTCTTCTTTTTTTTAGATAGTGTCTCTTGTATTATAATATTTTACATATATTTTTTACGAAATTTTGAATAAATTTTCATACTATAAGATTTGGTCTTGCATAATAAAATTATAATAATTCATGAAACGAAATTTTCTAATACGGTTGAAAAAATAGTTTGATAAACACAAACGAACACAAAGTGTATAATACACTTGCTAGCATTAGACGATCAAAAAAAAGAAAGTTCCATTACAACGCCAGATCATTTATTTCACGATGTATTCAAATGGAAAGAATCTTGCGCAACGAATAATGGATAGTTTTTACGAAATCCATATCGTCGATGGTTCTCCAGCACAAATTTATTTAAATTAAAACCGCATCGTTGTAACTTCAACGCGTCGATATCCTCTCCCAATAACAAAATCACATTATTTTTCTTAAAATGTTGGATTAATAAGTATCGAAACTAATCAAGTTTTGCAATATTGGTTTCTTAATGTTTGCAGTGATATCTTATTATTACAGTGGAATCTTAAACGCTTGCCCCTTCTAACTGCATAACAATTATTGCAGACGGAGTGATAGAGAGGCGAATTCTAACCAACGATTTTTATTTATTTTTTGATTTTAACCATATATAATAATTGCTTATTATTGATTGGCCCTCTGTCCCTAGGATTTGCGAACGTTACGTAAACTTTCATTAAGTGGTAAATTTGATGTGATTACGTCATACTGATAACGAATGATTAACTCAAAATAAATTTCCTTCGAGATTTCGCGAATTCTAATCCTTATTTCAATATTTCAATTAGATATAGTCATTTTAGTTCTATTTAACAATTATTTCACACCAAACATACATTGTCTTGATTAGTTTTAGAAAATTTTCACGATATTTTTTTTAAAATTTCGATAATTAATGCGTATAAGTTTGTAGAAAAATGGTACAAATTTATCGTACAAATTGAATTTTCAAATCTTTGAACACTTATAGTAATATATCTTAATTTTATTACGATCATTAAATTTTTACGTTCACTCTCGATCTTTTTCAAAAAAGAAATAAAAGAACTTCAGAAATCTATTATCGATAGATTAGAAAACCACGATTCAAGGAATTTTTTTTCTTAAATCAAAAATTCTCATGCCTATACTATTTTCCTTCAAGATTCTCATATGTAAAAAAAAAAAAAAAAAAAAAAAAAAACAAGAATCCACAGAGAACGATCGAACGATTCACGTGGATAAACACTTCTTCGAGGGTTTGCGTCACATTCGCAAAGTTGCATGCGTGAAACGAAAGGTCGTCGGTGGACAAACGAAAGGGACATTCCATCGAGCTATGAACGGTTTTATTCCATCATATTCATATAAATTCTCCTTCGTTTTCCACCGTGACCTCGCTGTCGCCGCGTGTTGTAGGAGTATTTCCATTCATTCGTGCCAATCTCTCTAAAAACGAAGCACAGAAATCTCTTCTCCCGCTTCGTTTCTTATCTATTCGCTTCTCTCCTCTTTGCGAGATGCGTTCTACATCTGGAAGAGGGTCCCCCGATAAAGATTACCCGAACGTGTTCCAGCCGGATCGAGACACGAATACGATATTATCTAGAATTTTGTTTTAAATTCAAAACCTCTTTGTGCTGTCGCGACTTCGTGCACGTTGTCGCAAAGTTAAACGTATTTTAAATTATTCGTTTCTCCTCGAGCGGACGAATGAAATGGTTCGAGACACGTTTCACGGTTAGTGTTTCACTGGTTCAATATTTGCGATTCCATCACGAATAGGATTCGCAAGAACGCGGAATACTATTAACCCCTTAACCAAGTGAGACGAGTTGGCGAGCTGCTGCTGAAATATTTGCAAACGAATAGGAAGATGATTAAGAGATTCCATCTTTTGACTCGATTCGTTCCAGTTGGTCAAGGATAGACGATTGGCATTCCGCGAGAAGACACTAAAAAAACGTATAGAATTGTGCCAAAATTGAAAACAAAGAAAAAACGGAATATCTTGTTTGATGGTGGAACGAGAAAAAAAGTTTGGACCGGAATTGGTTTCATGATGCAAATGAAAATAATCTTTTTGGAACGATCAGATATATTTTGGATATATTCCTAAATTAATTGGAAACTATAGCGCTTACATATTTTTATACACTTCAATTTTATCTTTATTGTTTATTATTATAGTTATCAATCAATATATTTAAACAACAATTGTTCCATTTAATATAATTATCTTTAAAGCAGCAGCTAATATTAATTGTAGATATAATAATTAATGAAACGATTACACAACTTTTTAAATACAAAATTCTTCGAATAATAGTATATAAAAAATTCTATATTAAATCCAACTCAAAATTGAAAGAGAAAAAAAAACTGTATATTATCCATTAGTGTAATTTTAAACAAACTTTTTATATTCCATTAAATTTTGGAAATCAATCAAGCAATATCGATCGATCAACCATCAAACAATTCCACTCATCCGGATCGCATTTATCTTTAGAAATTCGCCACGTTCAAGGGTAATGTTGTAAGAAAACCAGACTTAACCGAATCGATCGAACACAAGTTAGACACAAAAGGAGCTGGAACTCTTCCAGTTCGTAGACCGACATCGAGCCGGTCCGGAATCGCGTTGATCTCGACTGTGAGGCTATGATGGTAGTAAGATCGAGACGCGAGATCGTCGATCTTGGTCCAGATGCCGGCTTCGAGACACGCGCGAGACACGGATTGGCGAAACGAAAAGAGTTAGAGAGAAAGAGAAAGAACCCTAAGGTGTTGCAGAAGAGAGAAAAAGACAAAAAGGGAACATAAGGAAAAAACCGTGTGTATGTGTCGTTTATACAGGTCGCCCGTAAATTGGCCATGGTTGAGGCCGATCTAGAACGTGCCGAGGAACGTGCCGAAGCTGGAGAGTCGTAAGCATCTGTTTTTCAAAGAAAAAAATCGAATACTCACACCCTTTTTTTTGCATTAACATTGCCTTTTTTTCAAGCGTGTGTCAACGATCGCCAATTTGTCATATCCTCTTATTTTTAGTTGTGTTTTATCACATGTACGTACCCATAGGGTTGTACAGTTTACTATATGTATACACGCAGAGACATTGTTCATACGTGTTCATGATGATTAATGATATGTAATCACGCGTGAAAGTGTCTAACTTTTAACATGTTAATTGGTTTGTTTGTTTGATTGTTGTTTCTTGATTTTTTTTTTTATTAGGAAGAGTTTTGAAGAGTTTAATCGATTGGAGGAAGTTACAAGTTGATTCGTAATCAATTGCGATTGGCGTCACGGATCGATCGTATATTTTGATCGAAATGTGTTGCTTTTAAAAGAGAAATCTCATTATATAAAATTAATTTTTTAATAAAGATGAAAGAGGAGAATTTAAACAAATATAAAAAAATATAATGATTTTTGATATTTATAATTAAGATTTCTCTTTGAATTGATAAATCTAAGAGAATGGAAAGTAACAATTTAATTTGTATATATTATTATCTTTTTGTACTTCGTACGATTCAATTGAATTCCATTTTCTCAGATAAAGACATTTTTTTAAGAAAGTGTGAGCAAGATTTAAGTCACGATCAAGCCTGGTGGACCAATGGAAAGAAGAAGACCGGATGATTTGCATGCGTTTACGATATACTTTTTGTTTTCTTGTATTTTACTTGAATTTTCTTTCTATTTTTTTTTTGTTCGTCTCTTTTTCTTTTTTTTTCTTTCTTTCTTTTTTTTTTTTAATTCTTATCCTTGCTTTCTCGCATGACACGTGTGGCTGTTGATCACAGGTCGCCAGAAAACTAGTCATGATGGAACAAGATCTTGAGCGCGCCGAGGAGAAGGCGGAACTTTCGGAAGGGTAAGTAGTTTGTGCATGTGTTATTTGTTCACTTTTTTTTACTCCTTTTCTTCAACTTAAGCCAACAAAAGCTTGTTTAATAAGGATGAGTGTACTGGTCGATAAGAAATCAATATAAAATTTTAATATCATTGAACAATTAAATTCTAATTGTATAATTTATCATATAGAATATTTCAAATTATTTTAAATAAACAAGTAAATTGAAAAGTAGACAATGTAATTGCGTCCAAAGATATTTTGCATACTTTAATACATTCTATAAAAATGAAAGTTCTTTATCTTAAAATAAAGTTGAAAATTGGAAGTCGTAATAAATACTTTGAATTTCAAAGAATTCTAAGAGAAATTTGTGAATTGATTTATCGTTAATTTAAGTATGTCTTTGTTCTGTCATTTTCTTTGAAATATTGGTATCTAGAAAAGAATAGAATATCTTTCAAACAATTTTAAAACTGTCTACATTGTACAATAATATTCGAACAATGACCAGCCATTCGTTCACGCTGAAGAAACACCTTTTCAGGTAGGAATCTAATATAAAATCTGGATTTGTAGTAAACGGTTCCGTTTATTTTGCAGGAAGATCGTTGAGCTCGAAGAAGAATTGCGCGTAGTTGGCAACAATCTGAAATCCCTTGAGGTCTCCGAAGAGAAGGTAAGTACCGCTAGAAACAAGTCACGACAAATATCTACGAAATATCGAATATATATATCTATTTCACTTTCTCCTTCTTTCAAATTCTTTCCATGTTCGAGCTACATTATATTTTCTACATTTTAATCGATATGTTTCATAATCTTTCATGTATTCATACAAGTATTTGGATATCTGTTTTCTTTTTTATCGAGAAAATTAATCTTATAAATTTACAAATAAAAAAAGATTATTTTATTATTTATTATTATTAATAAATTTTTAAATAATTGTTATCTTTAGTTTATCATTAATTTATACGTTTTAATTAACACAATATCCAAATGCTTATAATTAATAGCGTGTAATTTAAATTTAAATATGTTTCGAATTAGATGATTTCAAATTCACTTTTCATTCTCAAAATATACATTATATAATAACGTATATATAAAATTTATTTATTATTCAAATCGAAAAATGTTAGGTCTAAATTAGCACTTGAATTATTCTTATCGCGCAACAAAACCTCTGCTCCTTGGGAAAAATTACATCCTATGGAACTTATTAGGGAACAAAGAAATCAGCGGAAAAACACATTTTCCGTGTAAAAGAAATATCACGCGATTTCACAGTAAATGAATAAATTCATTGTTTCGAGGTGCAGAGGTTTAATATCGTTTCAAAGAATTCAAAAGATAAAAGATAAAATAGCCGCGATAAAAATGCAAGAGAAAAAAAAAAAGAAAACATAATCGCGCGTTCGATGGATCAAAAAAATAAATTTCTATATTGAGATGCATAATGTTCACGTTACTGTATCATAGGCCAACCAGCGTGAAGAGGAGTACAAGAACCAAATTAAGACTCTTACCTCTCGCCTAAAGGAGGTACAGATCCTTTTTGAGAGTATTTTGCATCTAATTATTTTCTTTTTTTTTTATTTTTTTTTTTTTTACCAAAGTGTGATTTGTCGTCGCGAGTTTTACTAAACCATTAACTCATTCACGCTCATCCCTCTTTTTTCTCCATTTATGCTATTTTCTAACCTTAACCACCATTTTCTTCTTTTTTTTACTATTTCTTTTAATCTTATTTTATTTTTCTTTTTTCACTTTTTAACTTTTTTTTTAATTTTGTAAAGCTAACGTGAAGTCGTTTTTTTCTCTTTTTTTGCGCTTGACTAAAAATAGGCGACACAGAGAGAGGAGACTTTCGTGGGCCAGGTGAAGATATTGGATAGTCAATTGAAAGAGGTAAGTAAAAGATTCAAACCGAAAAAGTCAAGGGAAGATGCTCGAGGATTCTCGAGACACAGGATTTTAAACATCGCGAATTTTGTAAATAGAAATTTAAAATCATATCGATTTATATTCTTATCCCATTTTCTTTTATCATTAAATTAGATAATTTTTAATTTCTTTTATATTGTATATATTAAATCCCTTTATTGCTACTTCTCTTTTGATTAGATGCACATTCCTCTTTTATTTTGCACACAACATTCTGCGCTTTCCAAGCTCAATTCATATTTTGATATTTTACATATTACGCATAAGTACGAACAAAACAATCAATCATAAATCAATCAATTCTTCCTGATAAACAACAAATGGCCGAATTTCTATCAAGGTATGAATGTTTTTTGATGTTCAGCCGTTATTAAAAATAGAAAAAAGAATATTATTGAAATTAATAACGTGTGCAGTTAACTAACAGTTTTTTTTTTTTTTTTTTTGCTAAGTTTTTATTGAAATTAAGAAAATTTGAAAAGCATGGAGTGAAGTATTACTAATAAAAACAAAATGATATTATCACGAATCCGTCGATTTTAAAAAAAAAACATAAAAATAAATAAATTTATCTCACTATATTTTCTCCAATATATTATATTTATTAATCGTGCTATTTGATAAATTTAATGTTATGTAATATATGCGTAATACGTTCCTTTGTAAATTATTGCTAATGGCGCATGCACGGAAGTTTTGTAGATAGACACAGAGAAATTTTAAAATCGACGACAAATCACGTGAAAGTGATGTAGCGCGAATACTCATTCGTTTTTCTTATTATCACAGGCTGAAGCTCGTGCCGAGTTCGCGGAAAGATCGGTGCAGAAGTTGCAGAAGGAGGTCGACAGGCTCGAAGGTGCGTATTCATCAGGCATTTATATTTTCGTTTCGCGTGATTATAGTCAATTTTTCGTTCTCGAGACTTTTACTTTCTCGAATGGCCCATTATATTCTTTCATCTCTACAAATAGCGTATGGAGAATTATTTTATTTTCCTGATACTTTAGTTATATTACTTTCTAGCGTTAGAGATTACGTTCTTTGTTAGAATAAGAAAGAGAGAGAGAACTACAAATCGGATACGTTAATAGTCGAAGGGAGCAGAGTAAGATAGTATAAATTATAGTCTTAATTATATTCGTAATAACTTGTTAGGGATTTATTAACCAATAACATTGCTTATTTCCAAATTGACTAAATATCCCAGTTTGTTGGAGTGCATTCAATAATTAATAGAAATGCAAACGACAGTCATTTGGAGTTTGTAGATAGGAGAATTTAATAAAGTACATTTTATTTAATGAAAATCTTCGTTTTAAATATAGTAATATTATTAAAAAAAAATAATAAGAAAAATAATTAAAAGAAGAAATATTATTTCTTTTTATAATTATTCTTCTGTGATTTGATATTTGTGACTTGTTTTTCTAATTCTGTTACATACATATATAATATACTAAAAAATTGATTATAAGAAAACAATTCTATTAATGGATATACTTCATTTAATAAATCGATCGATTTTTCTCCATCTAAGAAATAATTATGGCTGTCGTATGCTCTAAAAAATAAGAAAGATACTGTCACGTGTTTGCCGATTTTTATACTAACGTCGACGATGACGACGATCTTAAATAACAATGACGTAATATGGTCGTGTCTCGTCGTCTCGTGTGAAGTATGCATTTGCTCAATGACCGACATGTTTCCTTTCTAACTTTCTACAATCCCTTGAGCGTATTTCCACGATCGAGGAAATCGCTTCGCGTCCACTTCGTGTCTTGGTGTGCGTGTGCAGCCACCCTCTAACCGGTGATCTTTCCAGACGACCTTGCCGCCGAGAGAGAGAAAAACAAATTGCTGCAGGAGGAGATGGAGGCCACCCTGCATGACATCCAGAACATGTAGATCATGTCTCGCGGCTGACAGAAAGACGAGAGAGAAAGAGAGAGAGAGAGAGAGAAATAGATATAGTAACAAAAAAAAGAAACAAAACAGAAACGTTCAAACAAAAGCATATGTTGATACTAGGGATACGATTCCTTTGAAATTAAAGGAACAAACAGAAATAAATAAAATAAAAACACGTATTCGAAAGGGATGAGGGAAGCGGAGAATGAAATGAATGAAATCGAATTAAACGTGGAAAGTTAAAAAAAAAAAAAAAACAAGAGAAGGGGGATGAAAAATATGAAAAAAGAAAAATATCGTTGAAAAAGTAAAGTACACGCTGTGCGATGTGAGCGCTTTTGTGTGTGGTGCACACTATCAACGTTTACGAAACGATAAGAAAAGAAGAATGAACAAAAAAAAAAAAAGAAAAAAAGTTTCATGCAGTCTCTTTTAGGCTAGATTCACACATCTACCATTGTAAACGCCCATCTCAAACAAACGCCCCGGTTATGCAATTCTTTTTTCGTGTGTGTACGTGTGGTTCATGCATGTGTGTTATTTGCTGCTGTTGTTGTCGCTATTGTTGCGTGTACGTGTGTTCTACGCGCGCGAGAAATCGAGGGAAACCAGACATATAGGTAAAAAAAAAAGAAGAAACGATGGATATTCCAGTATAAAGTGTAAAGTATAAAAAAGAGATAGAGCGTGCGGTTTGTCAAAGGGATTTGAAGTTATTTCCCTTTTTTAATCCGTTCCTTTTCTTTTTTTTCTTTTTTTGAAGTTTTTTGTCTGTTTGTTGTCCAAAGAACTTGACTGTTTCTTTTTTTTTTTTTTTTTTCTTTTTTAACTCTGTGTTGTCACAAGGAATGTTTTAGTTTCAATCGATTTGATCATTAACAAATGCTAATAATTTCTAATGCGATCCCTAAAACCGTTTCAACAAACGACAAATACTGTAAAAAAAAATCGTGAATAGGAGACAAAGAATAATTGAAAAAGGCAATCGATCAAAGTGTAATGGAATACGTTGAGGAAGAATTTTCAATTCAATTCAGTCTGCCAAGTATTTTTTCCTACTTACGTCCTGCTTATCGCGTTTCATAGTCTCGGGCAAAATTCGATCTTTTATGGTTCATATCCGGTCCAATTCGAATCACAATCCGTGATTATATCATTCTATATCTTGAATTAATGTTTCATCGAAAATATAATTCTTCTACATCATAATTATTATTATTTTTAATGAAATTGAATTAATTGATTCTTTATTAGCATAATAAAATTAAGAAGTGAGATTCTTTGTAATAAAATACAAAGAATATAAATCTACACTAAAATTAATGAAATAGAAAATTAATATCTGAGAATATCTCGGATATTAAAATTCAATGATAATCATAATTAAAGATTTCAATATAAATATATTGGAATATTCTCACAAGGAATGTTTGATTAAGATTTGACTTAAATAAGCAAATTCTTCCTTAACGTAGAACCAACGTTGTCGATATAAAAAGGATGAACAGAAAAAAATTGTTCGTCATTTTTCGTCATTTACATTCCATATTACCTATGGTTCAGCGTGAAAAAAAATATTCTTGGCCTTCTTCCATGTTCGTTCGCGCACTGGTGATACAACTTTAAAGGCTTTTAAGAGACGCTCACTGCCAGCCAAGTGATTCTTTTTGAGGGACAAATTCGATATTAAACTCATGTTTGCGCGTGATTCATTTAAAAAAAAAAAACCATTATTATCGTAACTAGTTAAAATTTAGAATTTAGCGAGACAAGTGTGTTGTAGAAATGAGATCTATAGAAATTTTTTGTATTTTTGTATTTTACAGTCGTAAGATTTTTAGCGTATACGATAAATAGGCGATTTCAAAACATAATTCCAATAAAAAGAAGGAGATTCTTTGTGAATAATTAACAAACGTAAAATAAAAATCTTCTCTTTAAAGAATTTTATTCTACGTCTTGTAGAATTTTATTTTTTTCCAAAGTATAGCCTTCTTTAATTCTTTTTATCACGTATTTCCAAGCACAACGCGATTAAAAATATGAAGACATCATTCAAGGAAACGATCTACGAGATTCGATTCATACAAATTGTAGATATTGTAATCTGATCTCGAAATCTTTCTCGTCGCAAAAAGGGTGCATCTTGCAATTTTATGCAACAATTATTTGCAAGAAACGGATAAACGAGAGATACATTCGAAAATCATGTGTTCTATTTCACGCTGAACCATTCGATGTTTACCGATCGTGCCTGGATTAATTTGTTATATTAACGGTTATTGCCTGGTCACTCGCAAATTTCGATTCATTGAATAATTAAAAAAGAAAAAAAAAAAGAAGGGAAAAAGAAAAGAAAGGGAAAATGAAATGAGAAAATTTCTATTTCGCATACTTCACTTTGCAATCGTTCATCTTTGCTGTTAATAAATACCGTTGCTACATCGTATTACGTTTTTATCCTTAATCTAAGGGTATATTACCGTGATTCCACATTAAACTTTTGAGAATCATGAAGAATACTGCCTATCTACGTATTTAATTCCTTTGATTATTCTCGTTGTAGTTTTTCCGTGACGAGACCTCTTTGGATGTTTTTTTTTTTTTTTCTCTCTTTTTTTAGAGATGAATCTTGAAAGTTTCAACTTTGCAGAAACATTCGAAGAACGTGTATTTCTGTGCAATAGTTATAGATTTTGTATAGCTTGATCGAAGTACACTTGTACTGAGATATCCTTTTATGAAATTTTTGTATATCCACTTTGATTTGTTGGAATATTTTAGGTTCGAATAACTTTCGTTTAGATGTTAAAATTTCGAGAAAACGTCCGAAGAGAATAATAACGCGTTTTGCGACACGAAAACGTCACGAGTATTTCATAGAGAAAATGTTAATAAGAGAGTGTGTGAGAAACAGAGTAAGCATGATAATGAAGAAACGAAGAAAGCACAATAATTACAATTCCACATGTCCTACCGTTAACGATAATGAAATTTTTTTTGTTATTCCCGTTTTTTTTCGAGAAAATGCCAACAGAGTGAAAGGACAAGAAAGATAGAGAATGAATGAATGAATGAGTGAGAGAGAAATAAAAGTGCATAAAAAAGGAAACGCAGATACTTCAGTTCATACTTGAGAGTTTTAGTTTATTAATTTACTTAATATTAATAAAAAAAAAACGAATGGAATGATAATAACACTAATATCATTGTAATAATGATTATTATATATATATTGCTATTATTATAAAACTGTTTGTAATATATATTTTAATTTTGAAAAAACAGCGTGTCGTTTGTTTTTGTGTACGTTTGTCTAACTGTATTTCCTTTTTTTTTTTTTTTTTTTTTAAATTCGATCTTTTTCATTCTCCGTCAAAGTTTTATCCCTGATTTCTTAACAAAAAACAAATACTGACTATCTACTGTGTGTACAACGCGATATAACACACAATGCTGCCCATTGTGTTAGCTGTGCATAATTGTTGCATGCCATACACAAAGGAAAGTCGATCTATCAATGGTACGTATCCAAATAATTCTGGTGAGTAAATTTGTTTTTATCTTCTAGTTTTATTTGCTAGTTTTACAATGATTTGTCCTTTATCCAGCATGATCCATCCTTTTTCTTATTTTTAATCTATCGATTATTTATACAGAAGATATTTTAAATGATATATGTATAATGAGCCGTCTTAGCAGTATCTAAAATAGATAAACGAAATTTCTTTTCAAATTAGAATCGTATGATTCAGAGATAATACGTAACTTGATTCTTGTCTGGGCCATCAAAAGTAATCTTAAGAAAAAATTTCTATAGCACCGTATTAATCACCTTTGGATCTGTGCGATTTTAAAATATTAATCAATTTCTTGTATTTTTTAAAATAATTTATTCTCTTATTCTTAGAATATTCTGAAATTTTAAAAATAATCTTTCTTACTATAATTTTAAAATGATAGAATTACATTTTTTTATAATTTCATAGTTTAACTTCAATAACATACTTCATTCATTACATCAGCATCATAAATCGTAACTCAAACTATATACATTTCTCAAATACAAGTCTCATTCATCTCTACTAAAACATTCAATCTATTTCAAACTTCGCTTCCTGTCCAATGCCAACCAACGCTTTACAGCTCTTTAACAGTTTAATAGTTTAACTCTTAATTTCTTAGAGCTATCGATCTATTCGAACATAACTACTAATAAGGGCAGATATCGAGAAGGATGCGAATACGAACATTCTTCGAAATAACATTGCGAATACTTGCAGATGAAATGGTAGCTGAGAAGGAGAAATACAAGGAGATCGGAGATGGATTGGATCAGGCGTTCCAAGAACTCTATGGCGTCTAACGAGCCACTAACCAACCCCTCTAACGCTTCGACCAAATAAATAAAAATATATATATTCATATATATGCCATCAAATATCATAAATCACTTTTCTCACAATCTCGCTTGCTCTTAACATGTAATCCGTAAGTTACTTCTCGAGCTTTTTAACCAGCTTAACTAACGATCATCGAACCTCTAATTTCTCATAAATTTGCATTTTTTCGCGAGAATCTTCAATATCTGAAACAATGGGAATATTGAGAAATATTATTTAAGGGCGTATTTTAGCGTATAAATCCTGAATATCACTTTTTTATTTTAACTCTTTGCTTAATTGTATTCTTATTATTTTTATTATTTATCTGATAATTTATATAATATTTTTATCTGATAATTCTTTAAGAATTGATAGAAAGAATCAAGCAAAGAGTTGAGAATTAAATGTTTTGTTCTCGAAAATCATTTTTTATTGGCATCAATCTTCGTAAAGATAATATTTTTCAATTATGTACACATAATGGTAATGGAGGGATTTTTATTTTCTAGGATTCAAATTATCTTCTATATTTGTATTAATTATTAAGTCGTATGGTTTATTGACGAAAACACTTTTCTTTCAGACGAGCTCGTACACGAGAAGGAAAAGTACAAATACATCTGCGACGATCTGGACCTCACCTTTACCGAGTTGATCGAGAAGAATTAATTAATAATCAGTGCTCCTATGTGTTCATCAACTGTGTCCAAATAATTGGCCGGGCTTGTGTATCTACGAACACGAGCGGATACGTTATCATGGTCATTTTGTGAAACCAGCCAATTCGCTTATATTATTATTATTATTATTATTATTATATTCAAATTTGCATTGTTGCATCTAAAACATATACGTTCCGCGTTCCTTCACGTTCGATTCCTTTTTTTTTTTTTTTTGCTTCCTTTTTGATTCGATTAATGACTTTATTCTCAGGTTTATATTTATCCCTTATTCTTTTTTTCTATTTTTTCCTGCTTTTCTTTTTTGTAAATCGTTCGACGATCCTATATTCTAAATAAAAATTAGTCGAATCACTCATTCACATTGCGATTTCGCGATAAAACGTATTTGGTAAGTACTCATTTTCGATGATACGCGATTTTCTTTATTCGCTGCGAAACGTTGACATCGATCCTTGTAACTAGGCAATCAGGCAAATAAAATTTTAGCCTTAAAGCTAGTGTCTTCTTTCATTGTCAATTACTATACTATTATAAACTATATTCTAAGAACACTAACTATGAGTTTCAATAAAGATATATAAATTACACGTATTTATTATTTCTTGAACCTTTTATATTAAATTCTATCTTTTCTAAATTTTCATTTGTTAAATATACTAATCTACTAACCAATCTAAAAATAATTCTAATTTAATATTCAATCTAAAACCATCCAATTTGATCTTAATCTTTAAGAATAATTTTTACCATTATTACATAATGATAAGTAAATTAGTATAATTCATTTATAAGTTATCCTTGAAGAAAATATGACAAACCTACTATTCCCACGTTATTAAATTAATGTGAAAAGACAGATGAGCAAATCCCCTATTGAATTGTAATAACACACTTTCTCTCTCTCTCTTTCTAACAAAATAATAAAGATATCCAACTAACCTAGGATCTAACATCCGTAACCCTCCCTTTTGCATTGCAGACGTGGTGGTAAACGAGCGCTGTAAGTACAAAGCGATCGCCGACGAGATGGATCAGACGTTCGCCGACCTGGCCGGATATTAGCAGGCGGACTAATTCTCAGACAACAAACGTGTGTATACCAAAACACGTGCACACGCGCGCGCATATATACTTCTGAATACATGTATCATTTTAATGAGAAAGGGAAACAAATATGAAATGAGATCACGCTACACTTTAAAGAAACACTGCCAGCACGCAGATCCTTCGACGCACGACGCCCAAAGACTTCGATTTCTCAGTGGACGAAGAGGACGCGACATAAGGCGTTTTCTACAGATCTACACAGCCTAAGATGCTCGATGGATTTATGGAAAGAATAAGTTTTTTAATTTGTTTGTTGTTTTTTTCCAATGATTAATTTATCTTGCAGATTTTGGTCGAAGAGATGATCTGAATTTTGAAAGAGTAGCTTTTGTTAAAGGAAATTAAAGAAAAAGCGTTAAAAATAGAAATTTTATGGTAAAATTTAGATTTAGGTTTATTAAATTTTGTAACGAATGATGAACATGTAGAATGTTAGTTTTTTTTATATGGAAAAAACAGTTTTAGAATTTTGTTTAATAGACAGAAGATTAGAATCTCTGTTCAAACGAAGAAAATATTTTTAAAATATTTTTTAGAAGAAGAATGGAGGATTAGAATCTCTGTTTAGATAAAGAAAAAATTTTTAGAATTTTCTTTAAAAAAGAATTAGCTTTTACATTTGTAAAAATAGATTTATTATAAAATAAAGAATATTTTTTATTTATTTATAATAACCAAACATAAAAAAAAAAGACTTTTTATTGAAATATTTTTGAACTATAAACTCAATATGCGATATATCGTTTAGTAATAGAAATTAATATTCAAGTTAGAGAATACTTGAACTGATTTCTTCCCTTTCGTTTCTTTTTTTACTACATTTATAAAACTTCCATTCTTCTTTAAATTCATATATTTCATCATTATTTATAACATTAAAATAAATACCATTCATTTAATCTATCAGATTAATAAAAAAATAGTACTTTATCAATTATTATAAATTAGTATTTATATCGAACCTCTATAGCTGTGTAGGCGTTCTTTCACCCAGTTTACCCCTTTTAACTTCGATTCTTATTCACATACACTCTCATGTACAATTCTTTACTCATCAGCAATGCAATTTAATCGCGAAATTCAGCTTGTGCAACCAGATTAATAATTCCTCATCTCGTGTAACCGTTATTAGGTTTACCGTGAATGAAAAACGGCTTTACTTCGTGCCAAGAAATGACACTAGCCATCTAATCAGAATATTGGTGCAGAAAGATAATCAATGTTCGATACTTAACAAAATAAAAATGTAAAAAAAGGAAAAATGTGAAAGAGAAAAAAAATTAAAACATTTAGCCAAGCGCAAAAAATAATTAGCGGATTTTTAGAAAAAATATTTTTCTTCGTCAAATAATATAGCCAAATCGCGTTAGAAATGATAAGAAATAAAAGTCTGATAATTGGATTGCGGATGTTTATGCATTTATGCTGAAATTTAAATGTGTGAAAAAAATATATAATTCATACAATAAATATTCAAATCAAACATCCAAAACAAAAAAATATTTAGGAAGTGGAATAAATCTCAATTTACATTCCATTTCATTAATTGTGTTCACAAAAGTATTAATTTACATAAATATCCGCATCTTTGGAGTTCAATAAGAATGGCCACATCGAATATTCTAGCTGATCTAGATATAAAAAAATTTTCTGCGATTTTGTAAATTGTGTTCTGATGACATTTATGACAAAAGAACAAACTTTGGTTTCGTTCTTTCAACGATGTGGTCTATCGATTGAAACAATCTGTCCATTTGACAATGTCTCAAGGCCATTATATAAAGTAATCCCTGTCACATTCTAATCACGACGATGTAACTTGAAATTCCTTTTTCAATGAAGCTTTGTAATTAAGAATTTTAATGGAAAAATGATAAAAATGCATTTTTTCTAAATTTCTGGCCTTAATTGATAATATCCTTGCTTCTAATTCATATTAAATTTTCATAATATAAAAGAATTGTATTTTTAATCAGAAATGGTCTTGAACGTTCGATAAATTTTGGATAGAGTCTAATTTTAAATAGATAGAGTCTAATTTTAATTTTAAATTCGTTACGAATAATTATTAACAAGTGCTTTTTTGCTTTCCTATTTCGTAATATTGCAAAACTGCCGCGTATTTTGTTTAATGCAAATAGTTCTTATAATTAAAAATATTTCGCTTTAAAAAATAATAATTTAAAATAAATAAATAAAAAAAAAATCGTACTATTTTGTTTTAAAGAATTTACGCGTGTCTATCTTTTAAATATTCGGAAATTTTTCTATTTACATCGATGTATAAATTTTCATATTTCTAAATTAAATTAAATTTTGAAAAAATATTTCTTACTTTCACATTTTTAGTTTAAAACATTAGAAAAAAAACCCCGCAGTTAAAGAATAAAGAATAAGAAAATAAAAAAAGGATATTAAAGTTAATTGAAATTAAGAAACGAATTTAAGTTTATTTTAACATTTTTTAACATTAATTTCTTCAAATTTCTCAGAAATTTAAAAAAAAAATAAGGAAACATTAAAATATAATTGTAAGCTTCGGAACGAGCTTATAACGCAAATTTTTTTGAATAATTGTTTATAAATATAAAAATTTATATCTGTATTTCTTCGTACAATTATTAATCACTTCTGCGCTAAATTTTTTTAAAGATTCGACCATTGAATAAAATTTTGCCCAAAATCTCTCATATGGACACAATTTAGAACTCGAGAAGATGCACTTATTGCGAGATATCGATCTTATCAAATCGTTATCCTTTTACTGTACTTATATCACTTTCAATAAATGTGCATTTTTTATACTTGAACATCGTCTTCCTTTATTTGTCTTAATTATTAAAATCATAAGAATCATAAGCGTTGCTAGTCTAAATATAAACTTAAATAATTATTAAATAATTATAAAAATATATGAAATACATTTATTACATAAATATCAGAATCATCTATTGGGTGTAAAATTTTGCAAATCAGAAATATACAAGAAGAATAAATAAAGGAAGAAGGATAAAGATACGATGAAAATTGTAAAACGAATGCCGCATGTAAAACTATATAAATACGAATTACAACTAATGAAAAAACAATTGAAATGGGATAATATCATTGACTATCAGCGCCATCTCTGGATGGTTTAAGATATATAAAGAATTGTAAAATACGGCAATAATTTACTATTAGCGTCATCTTTCGAACAAATGAAAAAAGGATTGAAATGGGATAACAATTGACTATCAGCGCCATCTCCGAATGACTTAAGATATATAAAGAATTGTAAAATACGACAATAATTTACTACTAGCGTCATCTCTCGAGTGTCAAAGATATTTAAAATAAGATAAAGTAAGAATTCAGTATAAGCACCATCTTTTGAGTGTTTCTAGGAAAGTGTTTTTAGGTATTCATTTGTTTCATCGTAGACAAGAATACAAGTGACATCTTACGGGAAATTAAAAATACACGTTCTGAAATATCGACCTCGAATAAAAAAGATATCCTCTGCAATTTAGTAACCGTCGATATAGAAATTATATTCTAAATTCATATATATACGAAAAAATCTATGAGATTGATCCTACTCTATCCTACGATTCCATCCACTTTCCTTCACGCGAAAAATTTATTAAAAATTAAAATAAATCTTTCTTCTAATATAAATTTGCAAAACGTTCAATTATTGTACAAAACAAACGGCAAAAAGAATTCTAAATAAAACCGAAGTGATAAAGCTTTTGAAAGTAAAAATTAAATAACAATATAATTCTAAATAACACAATATTACGTACACAAAAATGTTATTTCGCGTATATGTATATCAATATGTATATCAACGTTCATTGTTATGAAAATATAAAATATTAATAATCATAAATTTAAAAAAACAAAAACAATGAAATGTATTCTACACTTAATTTCATTCACTACTATATATCACTAACACATATTAATATTTTATACATTCATTGCTATGAAAATATAAAATATTAATAATTATAAAGTTAAAGAAAACAAAAAAGTTAAAAACAAAGTTAAAAAAAACAATTAAATGTATTCCACACTTATTTTCATTCATTACTATATATCACTAACACATAATAATATTTTATACATTCATTGTTATGAAAATATAAAATATTAATAATTATAAAGTTAAAAAAACAAATAAAACAATAAAATGTATTTCACACTTATTTTCATTCACTACTATATATCACTAACACATATTAATATTTTATACATTCATTGCTATGAAAATATAAAATATTAATAATTATAAAGTTAAAGAAACAAAAACAATGAAATGTATTCTACACTTATTTTCATTCACTACTATATATCACTAACACACATTAATATTTTATACATTCATTGCTATGAAAATATAAAATATTAATAATTATAAAGTTAAAGAAACATAAACAATGAAATGTATTCCACACTTATTTTCATTCACTACTATATATCACTAACACACATTAATATTTTATACATTCATTGCTATGAAAATATAAAATATTAATAATTATAAAGTTAAAGAAACAAAAACAATGAAATGTATTCCACACTTATTTTCATTCACTACTATATATCACTAACACACATTAATATTTTATACATTCATTGCTATGAAAATATAAAATATTAATAATTATAAAGTTAAAGAAACAAAAACAATGAAATGTATTCCACACTTATTTTCATTCACTACTATATATCACTAACACACATTAATATTTTATACATTCATTGCTATGAAAATATAAAATATTAATAATTATGAAGTTAAAGAAACAAAAATAATGAAATGTATTTCACATTTATTCCATTCACTACCACTACATTTAAACACTACTACAACCACTACTATTAATCATGCATAAATTTACATATATGTTCGAAATACACAATATATTTCAAATATATATTAGAAACATTAGAAATATATCATATATTTTCAAACAGTATTTCTATAGTAGCACTTGTATTAATTATCACTTATATTTCTAAATTATTATACTTATTTAGTATTATTTTGTTCGTCCTCAAATTTAATTAAATATAAAAATATGTTAATTGTGCGGAATTCAATATGATCTTAATGAAACATTAACTAAAAATAGTTTCATCTAAACCTACAATATTTTTTAATAAAATTTATCCCTACCTATATAATAGCTAAATACCAATTTTAATCTCTGCTTATAGGTATACATTTAAAAGTAGAGTATACCTATACAATAATTTAACAATTTGTTCAAGAGTTCTATCTATATATAAACATAATCGAGAAAAAGGAAAATAATTACATTTTTAATTTATTATATTTATTTATATTATATTATTATTGTGTGTCTTCTTTGATCGATTTCACAAAATTTTCTGAAACAAATCAAATTATAAATAAGTAATAAAGATAAGTTATAATTATCTATGAATTGTTGATAAAAATGTCAAATTTTCTTGAAATACTCAGTCTGGTGTTTCTCGAGGAGTTGTCTGAAACAAACTTACTTATTTACTTACTTACTTATTTACTGAAACATCAATATATATATAAATGTTAAAAAAATTTTAATTATTAAAAAAAATTAAAAAGAACTGCAATCTAAAATATTATAATCTGGAATAATAAGAAGATAAGTTCAACTTTGATTTTTGGTTCCAAAAAATTTAATAAAAAAAATTTAAATTCGATTCAAATTTTAAAAAATTTGGAAAAAATTACTTACCAGTGACACAGGATAAATATACTTACATATCATAACGATATTTTCTGCAGAATGTGATAAAAGAGTGCTGAAAAAAAAGAATTTAGTAGTCAGAAGGACTACTGAAATAAAAATATCTTCCACTCGATATAAACCCGAATAACAAACCGTGAGTGGAATATTTATTTTATATCGCAACACTAATAAACTAATGTTTGTTTTTATAACAAATTTAAAATCAATCACGATGAGTGCTTTAACATATTTGCAATAATAGATTAATTTATAAAAAAAATTAATAAAAAAAAATATAAAAAAAAAGTGATGAAAAATTCCCGGAAACAATTTACGCAACACTACTCTACGCACTCAAATTTAAATAACGCAACACTAATAGCGAGAAATCCAGTGCAGTCAATCTTAATGACTGCTTATCATACAATCAATCACTTCTGCAGCTTTTTTAGCCACTTAAAGTGATTCAAGAATAGGAACGTGAATACTTCCACAATTCCAATGGAAGAAATTTGGGCATTTCATATTCGCAACATTATTTGAACAAACGCGATTGTTTATCAACGCAACACTACATTTTAAAAAAAATTTAATAAAAATCATTATTTTTGTATGACAAGAAAGCTATTATCTATTATACGAAACAAACAAATAATATAAATTTGAATATAATTTTACAAAAAATTATAATAATTTATAAAAGAAAATAGCGACATATAAATAATTCGTTCACTAATTACAAACGCGATTTTCATTTCAACGCAACACTAATGCAAACGCGATTTTCGTTTCAACACAACACTAATGCAAACGCGATTTTCATTTTAACGCAACACTAATTCAAAATGTAATTATTTTTTCACATATGTACAATAAAATAACGCGAAAATTATAACGCAACTCTAATTCAATCCGTTATTAATCAATCGCAACAATAATAAAAAAAAAATCGCGATGCCCATGATGATTGGATGATGGGCCAGCATGCATTGGCCGGACAACACAACAATTACTACATATTACTAAAACGAGTACAGTGACAAAATAGTAACAATGATTTCCCATTCTTCGGACTTAAAGAAAATCCAAAAAATGAGAAACCATTCGTTGCAGCCCTCTTCGTGACAGTTTGTCGGGCCTCTTCGATCTTCCTCCTTCGGGCGCAATGCCCGCTGAAACTTAAGTCTAGGCTCGAGATTCACTAATCGTAAACCAAGAAAAAAAAAAGAAAAAAATGACTAAATCGCGGAAACTAAATGCACATGAACGACCAACGATTGCAATAATCATTCTCCATACATGTGCAAAATCTCGAGCATAACGTTCGTTTCGAAATACTTCGCGACCGCGACCGCGGAATTCGAAAAATTGACGAGCAAAACCAGAAACGAATGGCCATAATCCATTCGTCTCAGCTTTACTTTCGATTTTTCAAATTTTATTTCCTGAAACAAGTTGCCACACGAAAACGCGCCTACCCGATCAGAGACTGTGACAACCTGCCCGGCCCTACCTACTTATAATTAACAGACACACTAGAAGTATATTACCTATCCTACCTAACCCTATATTTAAAAAAATGGCAAAACAGACATACCAACACACTCATTCCACGATTCTCACACATAATACTCGGGCGCAAAAGCCTACACTAGGGAAAGTATCCCGGGATACCTCCGACACCCGAGCTTGGCACACTACTCGCATACTCTAACTTTACGTACCATTTTCCTGAAATCGATTGACGATGTTTAGTGACCATTGCGTAAATTACGATAAAAACACGCATATATTTTATTTTTTGTAATTATCTGTAATTATTGTAATCAATCATGATTAATAAATAATATAAATAATATTAAAAAAATGATATAGACATTGATATCATTTTTATAATTTAATATTAAGTTAATAAATTATTTATAATCCGTAATATTTATTAACGAATGTAAAATTATTATTATGTGTAAATGACAATTGTGAATGAAATAATTTATACGAATAACGACGCAATTCCACAGCCTAACCATACACACACAATGTAGAAAATACGTCGTGCACGATACACTAATACATCGTCAATCGCTGAAAAATTTTTATTAACTTATTAACTAGTCATCATGCTCATTGCCTTTCTCTCACCCAAGTAGCACCTGGGCACGTGAGTGAGTTCCTGGCAATGAACACGGAAAGGGTTAAACCTGAAAATCCTGAACTAAAAAAGCCATTAATATCTCATTTCCAATCTAACGGACTAATATTTCTTAATCTGTTTGATTATTTCAAATTTTAATAAATCTTTAACTTTTTAAATTTAATAAACTATCAACTTTAATTAAACAAAGAAAAAAATATATATATGTATATAAACAATGAATAAAAAATTTATTTATAATAATTAAATATAAGAAATTATTGACTCTAAATCAAATATTAATGAAAATAATAATATTATATATAATAAAACCTCAGGCGATTTTTTATCAAAGCAGTTTTTCGAAAATAGTATTCAAAATAATATTCAAAAATTATTGCTTTGATTTAAAAATCTACCTGTCGCGAAATGTTTTCTTGCATTTATATTTAATTACGAAATTATATTTTTGTACGAAAGAAACACGAAAAGCTAAATATTTTTAATATTTAATATTATTTATCATCACGTGATAATGAACAACTATTATTATGCATCATGATTATTATTATATATTAATTTTTAAATTATCTTAAAATTTTATTTATATAATGTTAATTATTAATATTGTTTTGTTTTGTTAAAAACGCGATATGCAAGAAAACCTAGCCTGATCTAATAAATAAAACACAGACAAATGGAATGTTACTATTCACGAGTATAATATATACCCGCGGTCACTGTACTCGTGCAAAATTCTACGTATACAACTAGTCACCCGTGTCAATCCGGATCTTTCATCCTATGACATGATTGAGTGACCAGAGGAATCAAAATGCATGCGACTCACCATTAGATGCGAAGAATCTGCGTTATCAATGTTGCTGTGCTGACCCATTGCGAAGTTGCCATCAAGTAGGAGGATGAAAACTATCAAAAAAAAAACGAAATATCGTAACTTAGAACACTGTACGTATATTAATAATTGTATACAAATAAATTTAAAGAAAAAAAAAATAAAACTTTATTGATGAAAAAAATAAAAATACATATAAAAAAGATAGTTACCTCTTCGCGTGATGGATGATCACTCTATTTTCTTGAGAGAAACACTCACTGATTCTACATCGTACCGAAAAAGAGAAGAAAAAAAAAATTAAAAATAAAACATATTAATTTATAATCGGCGAACAAACACTGACTCTAATTTTCCGAATTATTACAATTAAATTCAATAAGAGCAGCTATGCTCTAAAAAATATTAAAAATACTTTATTACGAAGCAAACACTGATTCTATCGATCGCATTGCACGCGATCACAGAAAAAAAAAATTAATTTACAATCAGAAAACAAACACTGACTCTAATTTCGCGAATTATTACAATTAAATTGAATTAGAGCAGCTATGCTCTAAAAGATATTAAAAATACTTCATTACGAAACAAACACTGACTCTATCGATCGCATTGCGCGCGATCACAAAATTTTTTTTCAAAATTCCAGGGAATGATGTGATAATAATACCTTTAACAAATTATACAATACGACATTAATTATAAAAAATTTTTTAAATTTTTATTATTTAAAAATTTTAATAATAAATAATAGATTTAATTTCATTAAGTTTTTAAATTCAATAAAAATAAAAATCAAGATTTTAATACAAAAATACTTAAAATCTGAGAACTTATTAGAATTTATTAATTTCATTTAGTTGAAGAAAGATGATTAATTTTTCCAAAATGACAGTTTATTTTTCAAATAATGATTAATAACAAAATCAAATAATAAAATAAAATGACTAAAAAGATGCAAAGATAATTACCTCTTCGTGTGATGGATGATCGCCTTATATTCTTGAGAAAAACACTGACTTTATTTATCCTGTACCGAAAACGAAAATTTAGAAAAAAAAAAAAAAAAGAAACAAAAAACTATTGACGCGTTCGTAATTGATATTCGGCGAACAAACACTGATTCTAATTTCGCGAATAATTATTACAATTAAATTGAATTAGAGCAGCTATGCTCTAAAAAATATTAAAAATACTTTATTACGAAACAAACACTGACTCTATCGACCGCATTGCACTCGGTCACAAAAATTTTCTGAAAAAAAATGTGTTAGTAAAAGAAAGTATCGAGCATTTGTTTATAAAAATTGTTATCTTTTAAAATTATTGAAAGAATATTTTACTCAATAAATAGTCATGTACCTATAGCAAACTACGTCCTACTAGTTCAACTTTCGATAATAGAATGATATTCCGCGTCACGATTTTGTTTATGAAATTATAAATTGGAATGGGAATTTGTTCGACACAAAGTCGTGCGAATGTAAACCGATAATTTCCTGGAAACGGATTATAGGAAAGTCTTGTGCGTAAAATCAAAGAAATAATACACGAGTTGAAGACATGGAATAAATATATATGCGAAATAAAATTGATATAATAATGTAACTACTTTTATTTTCTTATTTTATAAATAATGAACAAAAAGATTTAAAAAAGAAAGAAAAAAATTAAAAAAGGAAAAAAAAATTATCGGATTCTCTTAAATATCGTAGCAAATATATAAACAATTACTCAATACTATCAAATTTCAACGATCAAAAAAAAAAAAAAACATTAATCTGCACGAATAAAAATCAAAATCGTAAATTAAACATACAAAACTAAAAATTATATTGATAGAATTCAATGATTAAATTTTGACTCAAAAATTCATAATATAGATTATAAATATAATTATCAATATAAATTAATATAACTGTCAATACACAAAGTATGTACGTAACAATAAAAACGATACAAAAAGTACTTAATTAAACGTATATCGAGTATTTTTTAATAATACTTAATATACATTTAAACAAATATATAAATTAAACAAAATTAATAATAATTTATAAATTAAAATAATATATTAATTACAAATTATACGTAGTCACTCACCAGTTACTCCTCCAGACGTCCTTCCCCCACGAGTTCCAGCAGCAGACTGACGCCAAGCGTACCGATTCGTCGAGCGTTGGGCCGTAGCTGTCTTCTGATTGGCTGCAACAGAACGAAATTTTATTTTACTTACGCGCGAAAATTAAATTAAATATCCATATTCAATTAATATTAATAAAATTATTAATAAATAAATAAAAAATATTAATATTAGAAATTTTAAATTTATTAAGGATATTAATATTAATAAAAATTAATCAGATTAAAAAACTAAATATAATAAAAAAAATTAAAATATAAATCGATTAAAATAAAAAATTAAAAAATATAAATAATAATATAATATAAATAATAAATAATATAATAAATAATTTTAAATAATATATATAATACTGAAAATAACATAATAAATAATAAAAATAATAAATTATAAAATATACATATATATAAAAATTAAATAAATAAAAAGAATAAAAAATGAATAACTATTTTTGAAACTTACAAGGAATACGACGTTTCTTCTTAAATCAAGCACAATATTAATGTTGCACGAAGTTATCCCCTCCAAAACCTTACACAAAATGACTGAAAATAGTTAGTGCATGCTTATATAACTTTCTCGGGAGCATCATTCCACCAATCAGAAGAGTCCTTACAAAATATTAGAATATTAACATTTAGAAATAATTTAGATATATATAATTTAATTCGATCATTTAATATACATAAAAATATTTAAATAAATGTATTTATTAATACATTATTTCATTTATTTATTAATTTCTCATTAATTAGAAAAATAGTAAAGAATTTCACAAATTAAGATTAAATTATTTGACATTCCTGCCACAAAGAAAGTATCTTAACTCCAATAAGATTGTTCTAAAATAGTGATTGGTGAAAAGATGCTACCGAAAAGTTTATTAAAATTATTATTAAAATTAAAATAAAAAAAGCAAGAACTAATATTCAATAGAAAACTACTTTCTATATTCCAGAAGTATTAAAAATAGAATTAAACATATATTTATTATTAAAAATTATATATACGTTGGTTATTATTTATTCCTTAAAATTTATCGATATAATATCATTTATATACATTCATTTATTTGTTCTTATTATATATTATTTCATTTAAATTATTTATTTTCGCAAATTGTTCGACGCAATCTAACGTTTCTTTTAAAAAAGTAGCACCTTCGCACCAATAAGATTAATCTATGATTCTGATTGGTGGATAGGTGCCACCGAAAAGTTTATAAAAGGATGTACTTGCTATTTTCAGTCATTCTACCGAAGAACAAAGAAGAAACAACATTAAGGAGCGTTATTTTCGATTCAATAAAAAAGCTGCCCTATTCCCTATGAGTTTCAAAAATAAAATTATTTAATAAATAATAATATATCTCTATTTTTAATTTGTTAATTCATTCACAAATCCATATGATATTCACATAAACCGATTCATTTCTTTTTATAATTCTTTGTTTCATTTATTTCTAATTATTTATTTATTATTTATTTATTTTCACTATGTATTTCTTATAAGAGAAAGCATTTCCGTCTTAATATAATTGTTTCTCAATTATTATTTGTTATGCTAACGAAATTTTATAAAAAACGATGTGTTATTATTATTTCTATTCATATTAAACAAAAATTGAAATGAAACAATCATTGAAAGAAACATAATTCCATAAAAACCTATATACTAGAAGCTTCATTAAAATTGTATTCATTAGAAATAGAATTAAACGCTTATTTATATATATTTATTATTAAAAAAGCAAATATTCGTATAATAAGTAATATATAACGCAATAATATATGAAAAACAAAATGAAATAAAACAAGCAAAAATTATTATTCAATAGAAAACTACTTTCTATATTCCAGAAGTATTAAAAATAGAATTAAACATTTATTTATTATTAAAAAATAAATATATGGTGGTTATTATTTATTCCTTAAAATTTATCCATATAATATCATTTATATACATTCATTTATTTGTTCTTGTTATATATTATTTCATTTAAATTATTTATTTTCGCGAATTGTTCGACGCAATCTAACGTTTCTTTTAAAAAAGCAGCACCTTCGCACCAATAAGATTAATCTATGATTCTGATTGGTGGATAGGTGCCACCGAAAAGTTTATAAAAGGATGTACTTGCTATTTTCAGTCATTCTACCGAAGAACAAAGAAGAAACAACATTAAGGAGCGTTATTTTCGATTCAATAAAAAAGCTGCCCTATTCCCTATGAGTTTCAAAAATAAAATTATTTAATAAATAATAATATATCTCTATTTTTAATTTGTTAATTCATTCACAAATCCATATGATATTCACATAAACCGATTCATTTCTTTTTATAATTCTTTGTTTCATTTATTTCTAATTATTTATTTATTATTTATTTATTTTCACTATGTATTTCTTATAAGAGAAAGCATTTCCGTCTTAATATAATTGTTTCTCAATTATTATTTGTTATGCTAACGAAATTTTATAAAAAACGATGTGTTATTATTATTTCTGTTCATATTAAACAAAAATTGAAATGAAACAATCATTGAAAGAAACATAATTCCATAAAAACCTATATACTAGAAGCTTCATTAAAATTGTATTCATTAGAAATAGAATTAAACGCTTATTTATATATATTTATTATTAAAAAAGCAAATATTCGTATAATAAGTAATATATAACGCAATAATATATGAAAAACAAAATGAAATAAAACAAGCAAAAATTATTATTCAATAGAAAACTACTTTCTATATTCCAGAAGTATTAAAAATAGAATTAAACATTTATTTATTATTAAAAAATAAATATATGGTGGTTATTATTTATTCCTTAAAATTTATCCATATAATATCATTTATATACATTCATTTATTTGTTCTTGTTATATATTATTTCATTTAAATTATTTATTTTCGCGAATTGTTCGACGCAATCTAACGTTTCTTTTAAAAAAGCAGCACCTTCGCACCAATAAGATTAATCTATGATTCTGATTGGTGGATAGGTGCCACCGAAAAGTTTATAAAAGGATGTACTTGCTATTTTCAGTCATTCTACCGAAGAACAAAGAAGAAACAACATTAAGGAGCGTTATTTTCGATTCAATAAAAAAGCTGCCCTATTCCCTATGAGTTTCAAAAATAAAATTATTTAATAAATAATAATATATCTCTATTTTTAATTTGTTAATTCATTCACAAATCCATATGATATTCACATAAACCGATTCATTTCTTTTTATAATTCTTTGTTTCATTTATTTCTAATTATTTATTTATTATTTATTTATTTTCACTATGTATTTCTTATAAGAGAAAGCATTTCCGTCTTAATATAATTGTTTCTCAATTATTATTTGTTATGCTAACGAAATTTTATAAAAAACGATGTGTTATTATTATTTCTGTTCATATTAAACAAAAATTGAAATGAAACAATCATTGAAAGAAACATAATTCCATAAAAACCTATATACTAGAAGCTTCATTAAAATTGTATTCATTAAAAATAGAATTAAACGCTTATTTATATATATTTATTATTAAAAAAGCAAATATTCGTATAATAAGTAATATATAACGCAATAATATATGAAAAACAAAATGAAATAAAACAAGCAAAAATTATTATTCAATAGAAAACTACTTTCTATATTCCAGAAGTATTAAAAATAGAATTAAACATTTATTTATTATTAAAAAATAAATATATGGTGGTTATTATTTATTCCTTAAAATTTATCCATATAATATCATTTATATACATTCATTTATTTGTTCTTGTTATATATTATTTCATTTAAATTATTTATTTTCGCGAATTGTTCGACGCAATCTAACGTTTCTTTTAAAAAAGCAGCACCTTCGCACCAATAAGATTAATCTATGATTCTGATTGGTGGATAGGTGCCACCGAAAAGTTTATAAAAGGATGTACTTGCTATTTTCAGTCATTCTACCGAAGAACAAAGAAGAAACAACATTAAGGAGCGTTATTTTCGATTCAATAAAAAAGCTGCCCTATTCCCTATGAGTTTCAAAAATAAAATTATTTAATAAATAATAATATATCTCTATTTTTAATTTGTTAATTCATTCACAAATCCATATGATATTCACATAAACCGATTCATTTCTTTTTATAATTCTTTGTTTCATTTATTTCTAATTATTTATTTATTATTTATTTATTTTCACTATGTATTTCTTATAAGAGAAAGCATTTCCGTCTTAATATAATTGTTTCTCAATTATTATTTGTTATGCTAACGAAATTTTATAAAAAACGATGTGTTATTATTATTTCTGTTCATATTAAACAAAAATTGAAATGAAACAATCATTGAAAGAAACATAATTCCATAAAAACCTATATACTAGAAGCTTCATTAAAATTGTATTCATTAGAAATAGAATTAAACGCTTATTTATATATATTTATTATTAAAAAAGCAAATATTCGTATAATAAGTAATATATAACGCAATAATATATGAAAAACAAAATGAAATAAAACAAGCAAAAATTATTATTCAATAGAAAACTACTTTCTATATTCCAGAAGTATTAAAAATAGAATTAAACATTTATTTATTATTAAAAAATAAATATATGGTGGTTATTATTTATTCCTTAAAATTTATCCATATAATATCATTTATATACATTCATTTATTTGTTCATGTTATATATTATTTCATTTAAATTATTTATTTTCGCGAATTGTTCGACGCAATCTAACGTTTCTTTTAAAAAAGCAGCACCTTCGCACCAATAAGATTAATCTATGATTCTGATTGGTGGATAGGTGCCACCGAAAAGTTTATAAAAGGATGTACTTGCTATTTTCAGTCATTCTACCGAAGAACAAAGAAGAAACAACATTAAGGAGCGTTATTTTCGATTCAATAAAATATCTGCTCTCTTCTCCTATTTCCTGTTCCCTATGAATTTCAAAAATAAAATTAAATATTATTTGACGTATCCTTCTTCCTAATCTGTACCTTTTTTTAAGATTCCATATGATATTATTCATACATATTTTTCTATTATATATATAAATATATATATGGAACAATTAAATCAATGTATATAAATGATATTGTATCGATATAAATTTTAATGAATAAATAATAACGAACAAATGTATATTTTTAATAATAAATATATATACAGAAATGTTCAATGTTATTATTATATTTATATTTATATTTTTAATACTTCTGGAATATAGAAAGTAGTTTTCTATTGAATAATAATTTTTGCTTGTTTTATTTCATTTTGTTTTTCATATATTATTGCGTTATATATTACTTATTATACGAATATTTGCTTTTTTAATAATAAATATATATAAATAAGCGTTTAATTCTATTTCTAATGAATACAATTTTAATGAAGCTTCTAGTATATAGGTTTTTATGGAATTATGTTTCTTTCAATGATTGTTTCATTTCAATTTTTGTTTAATATGAACAGAAATAATAATAACACATCGTTTTTTATAAAATTTCGTTAGCATAACAAATAATAATTGAGAAACAATTATATTAAGACGGAAATGCTTTCTCTTGTAAGAAATACATAGTGAAAATAAATAAATAATAAATAAATAATTAGAAATAAATGAAACAAAGAATTATAAAAAGAAATGAATCGGTTTATGTGAATATCATATGGATTTGTGAATGAATTAACAAATTAAAAATAGAGATATATTATTATTTATTAAATAATTTTATTTTTGAAACTCATAGGGAATAGGGCAGCTTTTTTATTGAATCGAAAATAAC